>NC_081417.1:130420407-130720407 GCF_949786415.1 Peromyscus eremicus
CACTAGCCCTTGAGGACCCAAATCTCCAGCCTGAAAGTCTGGAACACATCAGGCTCTTTCCTTATATTCTGAATTCTGTATTCCTTCTACCAACAGAACGTTCTCATTCTTTTGACCTCTTGGGCATCATCTCTGAAGGATTTATCTGGTTTCCCAGGCTTGGCTATATATTCCACTTAGTAATTTAATTTGTGTGTGTATGTGTGACAGGGTCTCACTGTGTAGACCAGGCTGGCCTCAAACTCAGAGATCTGCCTGCTCTGCCTCTGGAGTGCTGGGATTAAAGGCATGTGCTACTACAAGGAGATAATTTCATTTGGTTTTAAAATGCCCTGAACTTCTGGCCAATCTCAAATCAGTTCAAAAAGACAAATCAACTCATTCAACAAATACTTATCATGAGCCTGCTAAGCCTGTGCTGGGGACACAGTGCTCACCAGGGTCACCTCTCAAAGCCAGCAATCCAACTGGGGGGGGAAAAAAACAGAAAAACAATTTTGATACTCTGTGGTAAGTTTGATGATAAAAATAAACAAGTGACACTGGGTACAGCTGGGCACAGAGCTGGTCAGAGCAAAGGTAAATCAAGCCTAGTCCTTTGCTTTGTGTTTGTTTTGTTTTCGAGACAGGGTTTCTCTATGTACCTAGCTGTCCTGGAACTCACTCTGTAGACCAGGCTGGCCTCGAACTCACAGAGATCCATCTGCCTCTGCCTCCTGAGTGCTGGGATTAAAGGTGTGCAACACCACTGCTTGGCCAGGCATAGTCTTTTTATTTCTTATTTATTTTGCTATTGTTTTTAATGTGTCGGGGGGGGGGGGGGGGGGGGGGTGCCGGTGGAAACCAGAACAAGGCATTGGATGTTCAGAAGAAGCTGCAGTTTGAGGTGGCCCATGAGCTGCCCACTCCAGGTCCTGGGAACCAAACTTGAGTCCCCTGGAAATACTCTTAATCAGGAAGTCATCTCTCCAGCCCTGTGCGGGGTTTTGTTTGTTTGTCTGTAGCCCAGGCTAGCCCTGAATTCAGTATGTTCCTGAGGATGACATTGAACTCCTGATCCCCTGCCTCTGCCTCCTAAGTGCTGGGATTACAAGTGTGCACCACCACACCAGGCTAAATCTTAAGGTTAAGGAGAAGTGAACTAGTGAGGGAGAACAGGGAACAACACAGGTACAACATCAGATTAAAAACAAACAAACAAAACACCCTAATGTGTGGGCCTGCCTCTGGAACCAGGCCGGGAAGCAGAGTGAGCTGAGAGGAGCCTAAAGGGAGTCTGATACAGCAGCAGAACCAGCTGCACAGGGAGTACACCCTTCTGGGAGCCTAGAGTCCGTCCACCTGGGGTGTGACAAGATCCAATATAGCTAGTTTTTTGGTTTTTTTGAGACAGGATTTCTCTGTGTAGTTTTGGTACCTGTCCTGGATCTTGCTCTGTACACCAGGCTGGCCTCAAACTCACAGAGATCCACCTGGCTCTGCCTCCGCTGGGATTAAAGGCGTGCGCCACCACCGCCAGGCCTAGCTAGTTTTTAAAAGAGATTCAAAGTCCTCACTTTCTAGACTTGGGTTCCATCCCCAGCACCCCCAGGGCAGCTACAACTATTTACAATTCCAGTTCCAGTGAATCTGACTCCCTCTTCTGGCCTCCATGGGCACTGCACCCATGTGGTGTACAGACACATGCAGGCAGAACACTGACACACATACAATCATGTTTAAAAGGTCCTGTTTCTTGTATCGAAGATCATCTGGCAACAGAGAACACTCTGGGGTGGAAGATGAGAAGGAGACTGGAGAGCCACCTCAGCAGAGACAGAGGAAGAAGCCATAAGCCCACACTAGAGTGGCAGAGAAGGCACAGGCCTAGAGGCTGAAGTAACAAGAAAGAAAGAACTGGGCTCCTGGACTAAAGGCCTGAGCAAGAGCAGAGGGCGAGTCACTGAGAGTACGGCCCGTCAAAAGGAGCAGCTGGAGAGGAAGAGCGTGAACTCATTCTCTACCTTGTTGTAGTCACCCAGACCTTTCCAAAACTCAGCCAGCCCTGACATGACGACTTTCAAATCTGTGGGTGGCCCATAGGCATGAGGGCCAAGCCCAAGTCCTTAAGCCTGGTTTCCAGGGGCCACCGCATGGTTGCTGTTGACCAGCTGAGCCATCTCCACCACATCACCCTACATGGACCTTTACGCTTTATCAGTGTGGGAATGCACAGAGCATCCAATATACATGAACCCTTAACATTCTTCTTATCTTTTTGGTTACTTTTTTATTTATTGGGTTTTTTGTTTTGGGGTGTTTGTTTGTTTGTTTGAGACAGGGTTTCTCTGTGTAACAGCCCTGGCTGTCCTGGATCTCACTCTGTAGACCAGGCTGGGCTCAAACTCACAGAGATCTGCCTGCCTCTGCCACCCAAGTGCTGGGATTAAAGGCGTCCGCCGCCGCCCCGCCGCCGCCGCCGCTGCCACCACCCTGCTTCTTTTTCATTTTTACATTACATTTTTGTTTTCAAGTGTGTGGGGATGGGTATATTTGGAGGTCAGAGGGCAACATTTGGGAGTCTGTTCTCTTGGGTTCCAGGGATCAAACTCGGCCATAGGCCTAGATGCAGGAACCTCTGGGCCCTTACATTCCTTTGTATTTTTTTTTCCTCACCATGTTCCATGTGTATGAAGGGGGAAAAAAAAATCACTGCACCACCTAGTGACATCATCAAGAAAACTCCCATAACCTTCCAGCCTTCCCAATAGCTCATCCCCTACTAGACCGTAATTGTCCCCATCTTCCTTTCCCTCTCAACAACATGAAGTTTTTTAAGGACAGACACTTCGTCTAACTTATTTTTATTCTCAAGGTCTAGGCTTCAACATGCTAGAGGCAGTAAAAACTGAGTGTTCTTTTACCTTAACATCAGGCTATCTCATCTACCCCTTCCTCAAATACCTTACCTTTTCACTGAGTTTACCAACTTGTATCTCCAGCTTCTCTAGCCTGGGCCTAAGGTCCTAAGAATGATGGTGGGATGGAGGAAACTCTGGTTTGGGGTGGGGGTAATAGAGTCACATTTGGTTGTGCTCAGTGTGAGAAAGCCTGTAAGCCACCCAGGAGAGGGCACTCAGGTACAGAGAGACACTGGGCTGAGAGGATTGAGTTTGAGCCCCTTGTTTTAAGCTCTAATTCTAGACTGTTCTGAGCCACACTGTACAGTGCCTTAGCCATGGGCTATGCAAGCCTAGACTACTCTAGCCCTTCCTCTCAGTGGCTGGGTGAGACTGGAAAAGGCCCCACTTTCTATAAGGCTCAATAATCTAGACCAAACAAATAACTGATCTTGGTTTAGGGTGCTAGCACAAAGATGAAGAGCACAGGCGGAGCTGTGACTGGTAATCGTAACAGAATTAGCAGAACTCAATGATGAGACATCACTGGGCCTCGGGGCTGGCAAGGTGGCTCAGGAGGCCAGACAACCTGAGTTTGACCCCTGTAAGTTTGCCCATGTGGTTAAAGCAGAGAAAAAGTTTCCACAGGCTGGCATGTGCATGTACACACAAAAATAAATAAATAAAAAGTAGGCCTCTCCTACACCCATAAGTGCACGTTGATATCATTTCATGTTCATTCAAATTCTAATTCTAGCATATTGGAGGCACTCAGCTGAAAGAATTCATTTATTTCTTTACATGTGTGCCATCCTCTTCTCTCCTCCTTTCTCCTGTTGTTTACAGCGAAGAGAAAAGGCTAAGTCAAGGGTGAGTCCCAAGTCTGTAATACAGACGACTGTAAAAATGGTGCCTCTCACTGAGTAGGAATAGAGGGAGGATTTCATTCTGTTCTGTTCGAGGGTACCACTGATGGGAGCTACCTGTGGGACACTCAGAAAGGGATGCTAGCAAATCAGAACCTGTGGGCTGGGGTCAGGAGCCTGCGAAGAGTAACTGAAGCAGCGGCGTTAAATGAGAACAATAGAAACATACAGAGGAGAAAAGCACCTGGACACAGCTCTGAGGAGCAGCAACGTGAAGAGCCAGGGGAAGCCACTAAAACCCACAGTAGATCCAGGGAAGGAAAGAGTCCAGTGGGCAGAAGAGTCAGTCCACAGCACCTGACCTAGGACTGAGTGGGTAACCATGGCTGGGACTGAGCACATTCTAGAGTCAACCCTGGGAGACTAGAAAATTCATTCAAGTGGCTCAGATGGGCTTGGCTTGTGTCTGTCAGCAGCTCACCTTATTGAACCTGGCAAAAGGGTAGTCTTTGCCCTCCTCTGCTGCTCGTCGCCAGTGGAAAAACATAGCACCATCCTTTCGAGCTGGGTTGGTAAATGGCATCCACTTCCAAGGCCGAACCTTCTTGGACCCCAATTTAGCCTTCACGGTACGATACCCCTGACCAGTATCGCTGGGTAGTAGTGGGGGTGCATCCCTGGCAGTGAAGGTTAGGGAGGTGAAAGGTTAGAATCAGGTGAATGAAGAATCACTAAGCCCAAGAAGTTCCGTCCACCCCTAAATAAGGAAGTCATGTCCTGGAGCAAGACACTGAGCTGCCCTGCAGGAGGAGCCCTGGTTGGGGATAAGAGCTGGGGAAAGAAGTGGAAGAGAAAACAGGGAAGTAAGGACATGCCATGTGAGCTAGGGTAATGCACAGGGGACTTGGAATTCCAATACTTGCTTCTTGTCTGAGTAAAGCAAAGCATAGACCTCCCGATGCATGCCCTCAGGCCTCTTGAAGGTCAGTGTCTCCGAGGATTTCTTGGACTTTTTCTGGAAATAAAACCACAGGGAAGAAACGATAGCCCAGACCTACCCTTACCTGAAAATTTTTGACCCAGCACAATCTCTGAACAAACAAATGCTGAACTAAAGTCATAGTAACCTACTCACGCAAATAGCATACCCTGTGCTAGCAAGGCATCCCTCTCCCGTCTCATTTCACCTGTCAGGGAAGAAAATCCTTCCCTCACCTGAAGACTGTCACAATGTCTTTGTCTCTCTTCCCAACAACTTACAAGTGTCACACTCTCTTGGTCCCCACCACCTCCCAGTGTCCTATCTCCTGAATCACATTAACAATGGCATACTTTTCACAGTAGCACTTCTTTTATCACGCATTTTATGATGGTGGAATTACCACTTCCACCATCTCTCCTGGTGTCACCCCTTCCCATTCCTTCGCCAACACCTTCACCCCGACTCAGTGCTCTCAAGTGCCCCAGCTACCTTGTCCGGGTTGATAATATCCTTCTTGCTGATGGTCCCAGAAGCTGCATCTCCCTCTGGACCACCAAGTTCTAGAATGTCCCGTACATCCGCGCCCGTAGCCATCACGCCTGAGAGATGGGGAAGCACCCCCGAGATCAAGGGTCAATACCTGCGGAGAGACCTTGCTACCTTCAGAGGGGCGGGGCCCCTGTCACTCCAGCTCCAAATGGGGGCAGGGTAAAGAGGCAGGCCGCGAGGAGAACGGTCCAGACCAGGTCTGGGTTCTGCCTGTGTTCTCCGCCTCCCCGCGCGGGTATCCCTTACGGTCGCACCGTCCTCCCTACCTCGCCATCCCCCGGCTCCCACACACACCTGGGAACTCCAGCGGCAACCCACCCCTCAATTTATCAAGCTCTGCAAACCCACGGATAGAAACTTCCGGCTGTGCGTTGTAGAAATACGACCGTCAGAAACACTTCCGGTCTGTGCGTGGACAAAAAGGAGCCGGCTGGCAACCCAGTGTGAACGCGACTTGGCACACTGAGTCGTTCGCGTGCTGTGCTCGCACGAGTCCGCGCGTGATGGTGCGCTGCTTGCTTCTGAAACATTTGCTTTCTATCTCGCTGCGTTGTATCCTAAGCTGAAGAGAAAAGCTCTGTGACATTGGAAAGTCAATTTCTCAAAACCTATTTCAAAAAAATATTTCTTCATTTACGAAATGAAATTGTAACAGTACCTGCTTAAATGAAATACCAATAACCCATGTAAAACATTAGCACAGTGTCTGGGACATTAATTTTTTTAATTAACTGGATTAATAATGGTAATTGCTTCTGCTCATTAAGTGCCTCTGTATACCAAGCATTGCCGTTGTGCTAAGCTTTCAGGGCAGAGTTAAACTTGCTTCTCCAGGTGCCAAGAGAGTGATAGTACATCTCTGTCTCTTTTCTCTCTGTCTCTCCATCTGTCTGTCTCTCCCGCTCCCTGTCCCGCTTCTTTCCCCACAGCCCACACATACATGTGCCTAGTCTGTTGATATTTAGGAGTAACCCGAACCCCTTGTTTTATTTTGACAGGGGAGTCTTAAGTAATTCTTCAACTTCCATAACAATTATCAGCCTATTTACTCTTTTTTTTTTTTTTTTTTTTTTTTTTTTTTTTTTTTTTTTTTAAGACAGGATTTCTCTGTGTAGCCCTGGCTGTCCTGGAACTCGCTCTGTAGAACAGGTTGGCCTCGAACTTTCAGAAATCTGCCTGCCTCTGTCTCCTGAGTGCTGGGATTAAAGGCATAAGCCACCACTGCCTGGTATAAATTAACTTTTAGAGCCCATAAGATGTTGAAATTTTAAAATGAATGGTGGTGGCACACACCCTTAATCCTAGCATTCAGGAGGCAGAGGCAGGCGTATCTCTGTGAGTTCGAGGCCAGCCTGGTCTACAGAGCAAGTTCCAGGACAGCCAAGGTTACACAGAGAAACCCTGACTTGGGGAGGTGGGGAGATATTGAAAATTTTCCCAGTTCACAACTGGATATAATGATTCATGATTGTGACTTCATCAGGAGGCAGGAGGATCACCATAAAGTTGAGGCCAGCCTGGACTACCCAGTGAGTTTCAGGTGAGCCTGGTCTACAAAATTTAATTCCATCTCAAGAAATGAAACAGAAAGACAGACAGAAGACAGAAAGATCAACAGAAAGTGGGGAGGGAGAAATGATGGATGGATAGATGGATGGACGGATAGATAGATAGATAGATAGATAGATAGATAGATAGATAGATAGATGACCGATAGACAAATGGGGCTGGCTCGTTAGTTAAGAGCACTTAGTGCTATTGCAGAGGACTGGAGTTCGGTTCCTAGCATCTACTTAAAGCTGCTCAAGACAGCCTGTAACTTCAGTTCCGTGGGATCTGATGCCCTCTTCTGGTCCCTGAGGACACTGGACACACATACATACATTCAAATAATAAAATAAATCAGAAAGTGCCCTCATTTCAACCTAGAAAAGCAGCACACACAATGTCAATATCAGACGTTAGAAAAGAGAAGAATGCCTTGGAAGAACAGGACTTTCATGTTGTGTTAACTGGTGTAAAAATCTGAGGAGATCTAGAAAGTCACCCAGAACATTCTCCTTACATATCTTAAAACCAAAGCCAGACAATAATGGGAAGAGGAAAAGAGTTCATAAATCAATTCAAACCATGAAGCAAAAAGCCTAAATAAAATGCGAACAAATCAAACTAAGCAATGTATTAAAAGAACAACCCAATAACTCTAAAGAGGACGTATTCCACTAGTGCTAGGGTGGTTCATCACTAAGACACAAATTGGAGCCCGATACAGTGGCCCACAACTGTAATCCTAGCACTCTGGAGGAGGCTGAGTCGCAGGCAAGCTTAGCCTACATAGTGGAATGCACACAAGCACTCATGCACGCACGCACGCGACCCATGCACGCAACCCAGGCCTGTAATTCGAGTAACTAGGGAGCCTGAGGCAGGAGGATGGTGAGTTCCAGGCCTATTTGTGATACTATGCTCAAGACCAGCCTGAGCAGCATAGTGAGACCCTGTCTCAAAATTTACAACAAGAAAAGAGGGCTAGGGACAGAGTATCAATAGTATGTGTTACCCAATGTTTGCAAGGCCCTTGGTTCAATCCTCAGTAAACCAAAAATATTTCAGTGATGGAGGAGATGTCTTAGAAGTTAAATGTGCTTGCTGTGCAAACATTAGGACCTGAGTTTAGGATTCCAACACCCACATAACAAATATGTGTGTGTGCGCGCGCGCGCACGCGCGCACGCGCGCGCACACACACACACACACACTTATATATATATATGTATACATACATATACATAGATATATTGTTTTGTTTTGTTTTTCAAGACAGGGTTTCTCTGTGTAACAGCCCTGGCTGTCCTGGAACTCACTTTTTAGACCAAGCTGGCCTCAAACTCACAGAGATCCGCCTGCCTCTGCCTCCCAAGTGCTGGGATTAAAGTAAATAAATATTTTTTTTAAATTAAAAGATATGTATCAGCCCTGTGTATATATCTCGGTGGTAGAGCATTTGCCTAGGATGTGCATTGCCTTGGGCTCAATCCCCAGTAACACACACACACACATACACACACACCATGGATCAATTTATTTATTGCATAAATTCAACATAAAATATGACTGTCTTGATAAATTTGACTCCCGGTGGTGACATAATGGAAAAGAAATGTCTCAACAAGCTAGAAAAGGAGTCGCTGTCGTCTGATAGTGAGACAGCCAGACAGGAACAAGTGCTGGTAAAAACAGCACAAGCGGGCCGGGCGGTGGTGGCGCACGTCTTTAATCCCAGCACTCGGGAGGCAGAGCCAGGCGGATCTCTGTGAGTTCGAGGCCAGCCTGGGCTACCAAGTGAGTTCCAGGAAAAGGCGCAAAGCTACAGAGAAACCCTGTCTTGAAAAATCAAAAAACAAACAAACAAACAAACAAACACCAGCGCAAGCGCTCCGGCTGGAGTCAGGAACCAGGCAGGACTGGCCTCAACCACCCCTACGGCTCGAAATGGCACCAGGTGTTCTGATAATGCCATCAGAGAAGAGGACTGGTTAGAGGCGTGGGCAGCGCAGAAGAGAGAAGCTGCAGTTTGCAGACCTTGCTTTCCCCGGTATAGAAGAGCTAAGAAAATCAATCGACAAACTATTACCACTAATAAGAGAATTCAACAAGGTGACTACATACAAGATCAATGTACAAAAATCAATAGCTTTCCTATATACCAGCAATAGCCAATTAGAAGATGTAATGGGAAATAAGGTTCTATTCACAATAGCAACAAAAACTATTAAGGGCCTAAGAGCAAACCTAAAAAGAGAATTTATGTCAGATCCTTAAGGATAGTTCAGTATTAGGAAACCCATCAATCTAATTAATCACACTGGTAAAATAAAATTGAAAGCTACATAATCGTATTATGTAGCAGCAGAGAAAACACAAAAAACCATTTCTGGTTTAAAAAAAAAAAACTACTGAGTAAAATGAGACCAAGGGCTGGAGGGATCTTTTTCTTTCACAATTTAAAAGGCGGCATCATATTAAATGGCTAAACATTAAAGCCACTGCCATTAAATATTTTTAAATGAAGCACAAACAGTTATTATTCTTTGAAACTTATTTATGTAAAAAATGCAATGGAGAATTTGACAGTGGACACGTCCTCTGGAAGAGCCCTAGTCCAGGGTCTGCCAAAACCAGGAGCCCATGTCCCCCACCAACAAGACTGCTGGATTTCATACCACAAAACAGGATGGAAATTAAAATCCCACCAAAGACAAAGAGGAATTTTGAGGACTTTCCTTTCTCTTCTCAGAGTCCTGAGTAGCCGAGGCTGGCCTCCAACTCACTCTGTTGCTCAAATCTTAAATTGGTCTTTTAATAAAAATCCCAGAGCCAGATATTAAGGTAAATGCTGAAAGATCAGAGAGACAAAGGAACAAGCCACAGCTACCTCTTACCTCTAGGACTCCTCAGCCTGAAAAGGTCTCCAGCCAATAAGTCTTCCTCAGGCAAAAAACCTTTAGTTCCTCTCTCCTCACCCCTTATATACCTTTCTCCACCCAGACATCACTTCCTAGTGCTGGGATTAATGGAGTGTGTGCTTCCCAAATACTGGGATTGAAGGTGTGAGATCTCAAGTGCTGGGATTAAAGGTGTGTGCCACCACTGCCTGGCTGTTTCTCTTAGACTGACTCAATCTCATATAATCCAGGGTGGCTTTAAATTCACAGAGATGCAGATGGATCTCTGCCTCCCGAGTGTTAGGATTAAAGGTGTGTGCTACCACTGCCTGGCCTCTCTGTTTAATCTAGTGGCTTGTTCTGTCCTCCAATCTTCAGGCAAATTTATTAGGGTACACAATACATCACCACATCACTCGGTGATGGAGGGATGACCTTGAGCTTCTGCTACACATGCCATCAGCTCACACACACCTGGAATTACAGGCAGGCACCACCATGGGGGTGTCATGCAGTGCTAGGGTAGAACCCAGGCCTTCATGCACTCTAGGTAAGCCTTCTACCCACTGAGCCTCTTTCCGTTGCTTCTTCCTTGGTAAGACTATCACCAAGCACAATCCAGAAATTGCCTACACTGCGCCCATCCTCAGACTGAAGGAACGCATTTTTAATAGTTCCAGTAATCCTAGAACACCAAACTGATTTTTGCTCCCGTTGTGGTGGGATCTGGTCACGTGGGTGTGGGTATCAGAAACGCAGCCAGGCATCTGTGGACCCAAACAGCTGCCACGCCAATGAGGACAGAATTCTGACACCTGCCATTATTTTCTCATGCTCCGAAAGGGAACCGTGTTTTAGATAGTATGTACTGGGTTTGTTCCTGTCACAGGCATGCTTGGAGGCTTGTCTCCTAGGTGATGCTAGGTCCTTTCACTGACAGTATTAGCCATCACAGATGAAAAAGGTTGAGCAATGGTTCTCAGTTCATTGGTGGACGTAAGGAACTCTGATGTTGCAAGGTGGGTCACTATAGGTGATAATCTTGTACTGTTAATACATACTTCAACGGGCTAGAGAAAACAGTTTTTAAATGTTTTTCAATATAAAAAAATGATACGAAGCCGGGCGGTGGTGGCGCACGCCTTTAATCCCAGCACTTGGGAGGCAGAGCCAGGCGGATCTCTGTGAGTTCGAGGCCAGCCTGGGCTACCAAGTGAGTTCCAGGAAAGGCGCAAATCTACACAGAGAAACCCTGTCTCGAAAAACAAAAAAACAAAAAAACAAAAAAAAAAAAAAAAAAAAAATGATACGTGGCTTTTCCTGAGATACCACCATGGTGTCCAGTTCTGAGGAAGCTCCTGCCACACTGGGATGAGGAGGCCCTCCCAGCAATTGGCTCCCCGTTTCCTGCACCTACTCAACCCCCTTCCTGCACAGTGATTGGTGACCCTGGCAGAGGATAGGGTCAATGCCCTCATTAAAGCAGCTGGTGCTAAGGGTGAGCCTTTTTGGCCTGCTTGCAAGAGCCCTGGCCCATGTCAACACTGGAAGCCTCGTCGGCAATGCAGGCACTGGTGGACCAGTTCAGCAGCTGGAGCCACACAAGGGGACGGTCGTGCCCTGTCCTCACTGCTGCCCCAGATGCAGAAACAAAGAGAAGACTCTGAGGAGGCTAATGATGACAGGGGCTTTGGCCTTTTTTTTTTTTTTTTTTTTTTTTTTTTTTACTAAATCTATATTGTTAACATATTAAGTAGAAAGATGAACTCATTGGTCTGAGAAAGAAATGAAAAAAAAACTGCGCTGTCTAAGCTAATTTAAACATTATATAATATACATAAACATGCCAGGCAGTGAAGGCGCATGCACGCCTATAATCCCAGCACTCGGGAGGCAGAGCCAGACGGATCTCTGTGAGTTCGAGGCCAGCCTGGTCTACAGAGCAAGATCCAGGAAAGGCACCAAAACTACACAGAGAAACCCTGTCTCAAAAAAAATACACAAATACAACACTCACATTCTCCATAAATAGGCACAATTTTTCCGTATGGTGGCACACACCTTTAATCCCAGATGTAGAGGCAGGTGGATCTCTGTGAATTCAAGACCAGCCTGGTCTACACGGCAAGTCCAGCACAGCCAGGGCTATATAGTGAGACCCTGTCTCAAAAACAAAACAAAACCTCCAGCAAAAATTTTCAAAGTGGTGGTGGGAAGCTAGCACATGACTTAAAGCAGTAGAATGTTGCGGCTGTTGAAGCTGTGAGAGGTCAGGAGACTTCTTATCCATTCCCTCCAGGTCTGATATGTTTGCGATTTTCCATAATAAAATCGTATGACTTCCCTTATATGTCTTCCCACTTGAAGCCATTGAACTTTAAAGATCAAGTGTCAGATCAAATAAAATTTTATATAAATTACTTTCCTGGAGTTGCTTTCTTTGGTCTTGGAAGCCTTTTAACAGATAAAAGTTAAAATATTGTGGAAAAATAAAAGTCCATTGTCACAGTCTGTTAATCCCATATGCTTCCCATGAGAAGGGTAAATTGTTACGTGGCAGTTTTATGGGATCTGAGCCCCAACACAGGACAGTTCCCAAAGGGCTCTCTGAACTGTTTTTACTCACAACACTTCAGACACTGGCGTGTAGACTTTTTACACAAACAGAAAGTTCTCTATCTCTCCACACACCAACGAGGTACCCTGCAACTCAGTCCTCATGAACTACCTGGGGTTAGTGCACACTCAACAAGTGTTCGGGCCCACCAGACTGTCCCCACTGCAGGCCACCCTCTGACCTTGCCATCAACCAAATCTAATCAAGGGTCCTCACAGTTCCCTCCTCAGGTTTAATAACTTGTTTAAACAGCTCATAAAACTCAGGGAAACACTTTACTTCTGCTTATTGGCTGGTTAAAAAGGATACAGAGGGCAGGAGTGGCAGGCCTGTAGTCCTAGCACTCAAGAGGAAGAGGCAGGAGGATCAGGAATTCAAAATTATCTTCAGCATCAGAGGGAGTTCAAGGTCAGCCTGGGCTATATGGGACCCTGTGTGGAAGGAAGGAAGGAAGAAAGGAAGGAAGGAAGGAAGGACGGACGGACGGACGGACGGACGGACGGACGGAGAGGCAGGCAGCTCTATGAGTTTGAAGCCAGCCTGGTCTACAGAGCAAGTTCTAGAACAAACCAGGGCTACACAGAGAAACCCTGTCTTGAAAAACCAAATACTGTTTCTTTGGTTTGCTGAAGTGCAATGCTTCTCCATATATATGGGACTACCACACTCACATACGTGAGCACAGGTAAGTTGTCTGAGGTGTCTGCTTACATTGCCATCATAATGTCTATCATCAGGTGCCAGCCATCCTCAGCCCACACCTATCAACCACGAAGAATTCCATGTGTGCCTGATGCCTGAGGAGGCCAGAAGGGGGCGGTAGGTCGCCCTGTGAGCATGGGAGGTAGAAGGAGGAGGGTCAGGAGTTCCAGACCATCCTTTACTACAAATTGAGTTTCAGGCCAGCCTGGGTTACATGAAACCCTGAGGGGAAGAAAAACAACAACCCTGTAACATAACTTCTGTGCATTAAAAATAAATTAATTTAATTTAAAAAAGAAAGGAAATCTAAGCTAGGCGTTGCCCTGGAAACAAACATCTGTGTCCAGTCATAGCAGCAAGCTTCAGCCAATCAGAGCCAGGCAAGGAACCATGCAAAGTGTGTTCAAATAAGGCCAGCGCCACCCTGGAACCACGCCAGCTTTCTCTGTGCTTCACGTCCCTTTGATACCCACGGCTTCCCTTTCTCCATCTGCAAATGCTTTGCAGACATTGTTACAAGTCTCTCTGCGTCTGCCCGCTTCCACTGCCCAATCCCATAATCTGTCTGCGTTCAGTCCAACTGTTGAACGTAACTTGTCTACGTTGTTTCTTTCTCAGACTTGTACCCACAGTCGGACCAAAGCCGCTGGATCTTTGGTCTTCCTACACTACAGCCAAGCAAGTCACCCACTAGAGATCTGTCCTCTGTCACTCTCTTGAAATAACTAGAGCCCCAGATGAGTTTGGCTCTGAGTCCAAGCCCACAGACTTGCGTTCTGAGCTCTGGAGGTTTATTAGAACTGTGTTTTAGACCAGGCTGGGTTCCAGAGTGGACTGGATCCAATCACGGACCGAACCGTTTTGCTGATGCTGCTCTCACCTTAGCTACCGAGTGTGCCACGCACAAGACTTGGTGTTTTTAATTCATTTCTATATGCTTTGATTAAACACTGACCAAAAACAACTTGGGGAGAAAGGGTTTATTTGACTTGCACATCCCAGTCATGGCTGATCACTGTGAGGAATAAGGGCAGAAACTCTAGCAGGAACAAGTGGCATGTACTGAAGCAGAGCCTCGGATGGGTGCTGCTGACTGGCTGCTCCCCATGGTTTGCGCAGACTGCTTCCTTATAAAATCCAGGACCACGTGGGGGGTGGTGTGGCGCTGCCCAGAGTGGGCTGGGCCCTCCCACATAAATCAAGAAAACACCCCACAAGCTTGCCTACAGACTCATCTCCTGAAAACGATTCCTCAATTGACATTCCCTCTTTCCCGATGCCCCCAGCTTACGTTAAATTGACAATAGTAATAATAATAATAAGAAGAAGAAGAATAATCACACTTGGAAAAAGCAAAGTCATATCTAAAAGATATCTACTTCCAGAGGGTCTAGATGGGTACCAGGTCCTTCCTGGGTCCTCAAACCTTTCACTGTTAAAAGCTCTATACTCCAACACTCCAGGTAAAACAAACCAAATGGTCAAATTTTGAAAAATATTAGTGGGATGACTGCTCTAAAAATTGTTACAATTATTATAACCCATAATTCTGGGAAGACAATAGAAACTTCAGTTAGGGGCCGGCCGGCCAGATGGCTTGAGGGATTAGAAGCATTTCGCTGCCAACCTTGAAGGCCAGGGAAGAGTTTATTTGGGCTTATGGCACCACAGGGATAAGAGCCCATCATGTCGGGGCAGTATGGCGGCAGACGGGCACAGGGGCCTGAGAGGGAAGCAGAGGTCACATCTTCAACTGGAAGCGTGAGGCAGAGAGAGTGATCTGGAATTGGGCAAGGCCATACTCTCCCAAGACCCGGAGTGACACACTTCCCCAGCAAGGCTGTACCTCCTAAACCGCTCCAAACAGCACCATCCACTGGGACCCAAGTGTTCAAATGCCTGAGCCTATGGAGGACATTGCTCATTCAAACCACACAACCCCTCATCATAGAGCTTTCTCTGCTAATGACTAGATACAACAAAGCTTGATGCCTGTTGCTCAAATTTATTTTCTCCAAGTAAAGAAAGCTGTTTTTTCTTTGTGAGACAAAGTCTCACGTAGCCCAAGCTGGCTTCAAACTATGTTTCCAAGGATGATCTTAAACTTCTAATTCTCCCCCTCCCCCTCCTAAGTATAGGGTGGGGGACTGGGGGTGACAAGCCTTTTGGCCACGCCCAGTTTATGCAATGCTGGGGATGGGACTCAGGGGCTCCTGCGTGCTAGCCGAGTACTCTCCTAACTGAGCTACTTCCCCAAAGAAGGCTTTTTCTGATCCACTGATGGAGGGCAATGGAACACATCACAGTCTACTCAAAGACTGAGTCCTCTAAAAATGACCTCCTTCAGTGCTATCAAAAGGTACTGAGTCCTACCCACCCCCACTGCAGCAAAACTTCAAAGTCTTAAGCCTTAAGCCCACATCTTACAACTCAAAAGGGCCCTCTAAACTCCTGGAACTGCTGGAGACTTTCCGATAGATTTGGCCAGAAAGTTTTCTGTAGCCAAGGCATCCTAGCTGTGGGTGTTTTCCCAAAGATGGTGGACCAAGACTTCTGTTACTTTGAAAGCTGCCTTCTTTTTTAAAATATCATCTCCTGATTTGTTAATCTTTCCTCTTTCTTCTTTTTAAAAGGGCTTGTTTTTATTTTATGTGCATGTATGTGTGTGTGAGGATGCCCTGGAACAGGAGTTAACTGACAGCTGTGAGCTGCCATGTGGGTGCTAGGAATTGAACCCAGATCCTCTGGGAGAGCAGCCAGTGCTCTTAACCACTGGGCTATCTCTCCAGCCCCCATCTTTCCCTTTTCATACAGGAAAATCATGGGTTCAGTGGGTGGCTTTAGCTAAAGGTCATGCCTTAAAACGAAAACAGGGCAATTGGAGGTTTTCCAGCTGATTCCAAACAATCGGAAAAACACTTCCGGTGGTGCCGGTGCTTCAGTGTGAGGGGGAAGAGGGAAAGTGGTCCTTGACAGGCTTGACATCAGTGCGACTTGGTTCCCTACACCAGCTTTGAAAAGCTATCCAAGACCTGCCAGTTGATCTGCAATCACTACCAAATAGAGAAAATGTAGCGACGCCTGCAGCCTACCTGTATACTGTGTTTCCAGGCATCATATCAAGACCTGGGGCCTATGTGGATGAAAATAATTGCGATTATAATGGCGTTATATTAAACCCAGCCGGCTCCTTCGCTTAATACGGCCCCCTGATACATTCCGTAGGGACCACAAAAAAGATTTCCCGCTAGGTTTTGTTGATACTGTTTCAGCCGGAGAAATTTCATGTAGCCCGATTTATCACCACTAGGTGGCGCTCGTTCCCAACGCCCACTTCTAGGGCCTTTGTTGGGTCTATGGCGAATTGGCTCTTTGCTATTTGAAGAGCTTCCCAGGGGTTCAGATAGGAAGGATCCACTCTCAGAAAGAAGGGTAAAATGCGTGTTCAACAGAAACACTCAATGGGACAGCATGTCGCCTCGGATCTTCCCGCTCAAGTTGAGGATTTGTGTTTGGTACTAAACTCATCTTTCCCTAATTGTTTACAGGAAGTGGAAGCTAAAAGGTGCTTATATTGCCATTTCTTTAGGCTCCGCCACCAAACACATTAAGGAAATGTCTCGAGAAAAAAGGATGCGACAGGCTTACAAGCGTAACTAAAGGTTCCAAGAAGGCCCCTCAGCAGGACTGCTGGCTGAATTTTCTTATGTGTTCATTGGTTTATCTATTTTTTATTTGTTGTTTTTGGAGACAGGGTCTGTGTAGCTCTAGCTGTCCTGGAACTCGTTATGGAGACCTGGCTGGTCTCGAACTCACAGAAATCCACCTGCTTTTGCCTTTTTTTTTTTTTTTTTTTTTTTTTTTTGAGACAGGGCTTCATGTAGCCCAGGTTGACCTCTAACTTACTTAGCCAAGGATGACTTTCTGATCTTTCTGCCTCCACCTCCATAGTGCTGGGATTATAAGCGTTTGATATCACACACACCCAGCTGTGTAGTGAATGCTGGCTGGGTGCGCCGTCTGTCTCCTGAGCTACAGTACCTCGGTCCCCATTTCAGTCTTCTGATCCATATCATCACGATCCCTGGTGGGGCATAGCTTTTAGTGTAAGGGAGGGTAGCCCCCTCGGAACTGTGCAGGACACACCCAGACACCAAATCTTCAGCACAAAAGGAGACTTGTTACTGAGGGGAGGGAGGATACCACAAAGGCAGACAGCAAGCAGTAAGCAGGCAGGTGTTTGGGGCAGGAGCAGGGATTTAAGGAGAAAAGGGGGAGTCTGTGCTCGGGTGAGCTGGTAGATTCTGATTGAACATGTTAGCCAAATGATAAATTTTTAAAATGTATTTATTTTCATTTCATGTACACTGGTGTTTTACCTGCATGTATGTCTGTGTGAGGGTGTCGGGTCCCCTGGAACTGGAGTTACAGACAGCTGTGAGCTGCCATGTGGGTGTGGGGAAATTGATCCCAGGACCTCTGGAAGAGCAGCCAGTGCTCTTAACTGCTAAGCCATCTCTCCAGCCCCCAGGTAATGATTTGTGATTGTTGGACCTCGGTGTTCTGTCTCAGGAATGAGTCAGTGGCTAAATCAGACAAAGAACCTTGGTGGTGACTCGCTTAACACATGCAATCAGTTTTTAGTAAGGGGGGGAGGGCACCTGTGGGCGCCCGCCATGTTTGCCCTTCTGGGGCCTGTGTTTGCCATACTCAGGCCTGTTAGAGCTCTCCACTTAGGTCATCAATAAGCCTCCTGCCAAGCCCTGAATGGTCTCCCTTTGGTTAGATTAACAGTTATTCATCCGACCTAGCACCAAGGTCTGTGAATTCTATACTAAGAAAAATATTGGTGAATCACAAATTGAAACCAAATAAATTCACTGTAGTGAATGAGAGAGGAAATGTTGATACCCAAAGGTGTGGGTCAATCTCTCCAAATAAACAGGCAGAGCAGAAATCAAAAAGTGTTCCACTAAGCTAAATTTGGCCTTAAGCAAGCCTGTGTGCTTGCTGTAGAGTTGAATCTTTATGAGAGAAACGACAAGAGGAGCCATCTAGCTTTGTATTCAGGAAAGCCCCTCAGTCAGCAGTGTGTAGCAACTGGTAAGTTACCCATGTTCTAGTAAATAACCCCGTCCTGATGCTCGTGCCCCCCAAAATTAAACTCAGTGGGTTCAAAAAACTGGCATGGAAGTAGGAGGGCTTGTTGAGACAAAGCAGCACTCCACGGGGAGGGAGTCTAATTGGGGGTGGTGTGGGGATGTTCAAAACCCAGGATAGAGGTGTATGAAGTTGCCACAGACTTTTTTTTAAACCCAACCAGGAATTTGCCCTTGCAACACATAGCTGCGTCCCAGGCATCCACGGGAGACATACTACTCAAGTCACATTCTACAAGGCGAATGCCAGACAGAGACACACTGGCTTGTCTCTAGGCTAGCAGTTCTTAACCTATGGGACTTGACCTAGCAGTTCTTAACCTATGGGACTTGACCCCTATGGGAATATCAAAAGACCCTTTCAAAGCCGGGCGGTGGTGGCGCACGCCTTTAATCCCAGCACTCGGGAGGCAGAGCCAGGCAGATCTCTGTGAGTTCGAGGCCAGCCTGGGCTACCAAGTGAGTTCCAGGAAAGGCGCAAAGCTACACAGAGAAACCCTGTCTCGAAAAACCAAAAAAAAAAGACCCTTTCAAAGGGGTCATATATCAGATATCCTGAATATCAGATATTTACATTACGATGATTCATAACAGTAGCAAAATTACAGTTATGAAGTAGCAACAAAATACTTTTATGGCTGGGGGGTCACCACAACATGAGGGACTGTACTAAAGGGTCGCAGCCTTAGGAAGGTTGAGGACCATTAATACAGGCATTCTCTGTTTTCTGCATGTCATATCACTTTTACTATCTATAAATGGTTTTCAGGCCACACTGCAGGTGACCCTTTCTTAGCCTGCTCTAGTTCTGATTGCCTGCCCCACTGGCGGATCTGCCCTTGCTCCAACAGTCCATTTTGTTTGGTTTTGAGGCAGGCATGAGCCTCGGGCTCCTGAGTGCTGGTATCACAGGCAGGCAGGCAGGCAGACCTCTCCTGAGACACCAGCTTGCTGCTCAAACTTCCGACTGTCTGCAGCTGTTATTTTAACATAACGTATCCTCTTCTGTAGGGGGGGCTTCTTCTCAACTCACCCCAGGGTTTGCTCGTTTGTGTATTCACAAAGCTGGAGGCCAAGACTTGGCCTTCTCACTCCACACTTGCCACACAGTTGTAACAATGTTATAAATTAGTCAACTGTGACATAATAAACGCCTGCAAGCAAGAATTTTTTTGCG
This sequence comes from Peromyscus eremicus, assembly GCF_949786415.1. Lineage (NCBI taxonomy): Eukaryota > Metazoa > Chordata > Mammalia > Rodentia > Cricetidae > Peromyscus > Peromyscus eremicus. The sequence continues at coordinate 130,439,784 of NC_081417.1, forward strand.
GGGGTGGGGTTGGGGGTGGGGTGGGGGTGGGGGGGTGGGGGTGGGGGGGTGGGGGTGGGGGGGTGGTTTCCAGCAAGAATTTAAAACTGATAGGTCTACTGATAGGGCCTATATCCCAGCTCCTGCAGGAAGGTTGAGATCCATTGCTTCAGGGCACTTTTAGCTTTAGACAGATGATTCACTGGCAGACTCAAAACTCCCAGGTTGCTGTCAGGTCTTCAGAGTGCATTCAAGGCCAATCTTCAGGGGAGGGGAGGAATGGTATTTGTTTGTTTTGTTGGAGGTTTTTTTTTTTTTTTTTGGCCTCATGATTTAGATTCACAGCATTCTGGTTCCATTTCTTCTGGGCCTGTGGTGGAGCAAAGCATGGAGAAACAGAACAGAAAGGGACAGAGTGAGAGGAGAGGGAGCGGGAAACAGACGACAGACAGACACCAGGGACAAACTGCACCCTCAAATACCCCTCCCCCCAGTGACAAGGCTACAGCCCCTTTCAACTTCAAGTTTATGAGGATGACATCCTAAATCCTCATACTCTCTTAATTATGCCACCATTTGGAGACCTAGCCTTCCCCCTCCACCACCCCCACCCCACCCTACCCCACCCTACCCCACCCCACCCCACCCCCTGAGCCCTTGGCGACTTGTTAGTCATGTGGAGGGATTGAAATGACACCTGAGGGCAAGCCATTCCATCGAGAACTTGACAGCCCCACACTCCCCAACACACTACAGCAAACATGCATTCTGATTAAATATGTTTCCAGTTCATCCCATCCACACGTCCCGCAGCTCTACTGACCAAGGCTTGCAAAGTGCTTTTTACAGTTGCGCTTATGAATCATGTTTATTGAAATGCAAAAAAGACACCCCAAAACATGTTTTATAAATATGGAATCCTATTAGCCACAGGTTTATTTTACTATCACACATAAACGGGCAAGGGGAAATTGCCAGTTGTGCTCAGTAAACAATGCACCTGGGAAAGTGCGTAAGTCTTCAGTCCTTGTCTAGGCCGAGGGAGGGCTGTGCCCTGCAGAGCTGCGTTCCAGGCAGAGGACAGAAAACTGAAGGGTTTTTTTTTCCTCACGGAAGCATTGCCGCTCTTGTGGGCTCCCAAGGAGAAGCGGTTGGTTTGTTTGCAGAGCATCTCCTGCAGGAATGAATGACAGCTCATGGCTAAGATGGAATGGATGAACTAGACAGTAAACACACCAAACCCTTTCCCACGAATTAGAGGAAGCTGGCAGGTTCTGTAGCAGGGACGGTCCATCCCAAGTCTCCGGGAAATGTTAGGCTCTAGGTAGTGTGTCAGGCACTGTGGGGGCAGCACTGGGGGCGATGTTACTTTACTTCTGTAACCCTCCCCCCCCCCCACCCCCCGCCCCCCCCCCCCCGGAGGCAGAGGCTTGGCACAAAATGGAAGCCAGTCAGAGTCCCAGGCCAGCAGGCTACACAGTGAGCCGCTGTCTCCAAACACCAGAAAAAAGTGACAATTCATTTTAGAGATGAGTTGATTATACAAAACAGACCATCCTCTGCCTCTAGATGAAAAAAAAAAACAAAAAACCAAAGAACTCATTTATCCTCCCAGATGTCTTGACAAAATAAGATGGGTGAGTGGCTTGAACATGTGAATTTTGATTTCTCAGAGTTCTGCAGGAAGATGGCCAGTCAAGGTACTGAGAACAGCGTCGGCCTCTCCCAGGGCACTGTGCAGATGGCAACCTACTCCCTGGCTGTTCACAGCCTCCCTGTCTTACCCACCTGTCATACCCACCTACACAGGCATTTCGTGTTCCTACAATGCCAGTCATATTTCTTTTCTTTCCTTTTTTTTAAAATTTTCTTTCTTTCTTTCTTTCTTTCTTTCTTTCTTTCTTTCTTTCTTTCTCTCTTTTTGTTTGTTGGTTTGTTTTGTTTTGCTTTGTTGTTGGTTTTTTTTTTTATTTTTGTTTGTGTTTTGTTTTGTTTTGTTTTCATGACAGGGTCTCACTATATCGCTCTGACTGTCCAGGAACTCACTATGTAGACCAGGCTGATTTCAAACTCACAGAGATCCACCTGCCTCTGCCTCTCGAGTGCTGGGAATAAAGGCGTGCGCCACCATGCCTGGCTCAGTCATATTTTCTAAGTGATAACTTCATTGAAGATCTCTCTAAATACAGTTGTGTACTTAACTACTGGGGACCGGGCTCAGAAGAGGACTTGGGGACAGAAAGACATTCTTCCGAAGAGATTTAGTTACAATGAAGTGGTCATACCCAAACACCTTCGGTTCTTCTTTGCCTCTCCCTCACCTGGGAAAGGCAAAAAGGTGTGAGTTGGGAAGAGCTCACACCTGCCGCCCATCCTCAGCAGGACCCTGGGAATCCTGAACTTCTGTACTCACACCGGGTCAGACTTCTGCATTCTGGTCCCTTACTGGTTCCCCTGGGAGCCTTTCCTTAATGAATACTTCCACGCTGTTAAAGGAAATGGAAATGGAGGCAGGGGCTGAGGAATCTGAGAGCCAACAGACCTAGCTACCTCAGGCTTGCTGGACAGGCAAGCTAGGCGACACTTTACTTGGGTCATTTTGTACAAAAGCTTATGTGAGGGCTGGAGCAATGCTCAGTGGTTAAGTGCGCTTGCTGCTGCTGCTGCAGGGGACCCGAGTTCCATTCCCAGCACCCACAAGGAACAGTTTACAACCACCTGTATGTAACTCCAGTTCCAAGGATCCAATGCCCTCTTCTGACTTCTGAGGGCACCTTCACGTACATATCATATGCACACATATGCATGCACGCACATCGATGAATGAAAAAATCTTAAGAGCCAGGTAAAGCTGGAGGCACTGTTAAGTTCAAGGCCAGCCTGAGCTACATAATGAGACACTGTCTCAAAAAACCAAAACCACCGGAGTGAGCCTTGGCTATGCTAGCACATCATGTAATCTCTACACTCAGGAGTAGAGCCATGAATTGAGGGGAACCTGGGCGGAGTCTTAAGACTGAGGCAGAACCAAACAGACCGAGGACCCAGGTCCCACAGGAGTGCGGAGTTAGAGACCCAGTTTGATTTCAGGCCTATGGATGAGAGAAGCCAAGTTACTTTGGCTTTTTTTCCCTTCCAAATACTTCTTTGCCTGCAGCAAGGCAGTTTTCCCTGGGGGTGAGGGGGTGGGGGAGGTGGGGGGGGGTGTCTGTGTTGAAAGCATTAACTTCCCTCTTTAGATTTCTCTGTTCTGCTTCACTGTTTGTGTGGCAGATGACCTCAGGCCAGAGGCTTTGGATTCTCAGAGCCAGCCTGCTCCTCCAGCCCCAACTAGGCCACCTGCTTCAGCTGCCCTGGATCCTGGACCAGGTGTCTGTTCAGTCCTCCCCATGGTGAAGAAGAGGCCTGCTCACGCTAGGGTTGCCTGTAGCTTTGAGGTTTGAGGCAATGAAAGCTAGCCGTGTCCTTGTAGTTTGCTCTCAAAAGCTCCCAGGTATGTATGTCCACCCTTCTTCCCCTCCTTCCTGGGAGAACTGTTTACCAAACACTGGCACACTGAAGGAAGCCGCAGGCCAGGCGGGGCACAGTGCTATCTGCATGCGTGGATTCTCCCATCTTCTATCTTCTCAGTCCCTCTCAGCTGGTTACGGGCTGCCGAGGGACAGAGGCAGCAGTCCTGAGCGCCAGACCTATATATAATAAGTCTGCTATTTTCAGGTTAAAATTATATGAGACCAAACAAATCAATCATATTTATAAATGCAAATGGAGTAAAAAACAAAGGCTGGAAAGTGAATTGATCAAACACACAACTCAGAAACTTAAAAAAAGAACACCAGAGGAAACTGAAAGACTACAGAAGAGTACATTAATAAATATAAAAACAAACACTGTGCGCTCACCTTTGATCTCGGCCCTCAGGAGGCAGAGGCAGGCAGATCTCTTGAGTTCAAGGCCAGCTGAGTTCCAGCACAGCAAGGGCTTTCACAGTTTTTCCTGTCTTGGAAAAAAACCAAAACCAAAATGAACAAACAAACAAATGCAAATCAGCTAAGCAACCCAGACCCTGCCTTATCACGGTATCCCTGAAGTGACCTGACGTGTTCTCAGTGTTTCAACCAGAAATTATTTGATTACATTTCCAACTATCAAAGAGACGCAATCTTCATGTTCCAGCGGCTGATACTTTTTTTTTTCAGCACAGTAAAAGCAAAAGTTCATAGTCCTTCCTTTATTTTCATTTGGTCATACACACTTTAAAAAAACACACACATGCATGCACTCACAAAAGAAACAAATATTAGGAATTAGAAAAGTTTAAAACAGGTCTTAAGGTGGAAAAAATACCTCAGGCATCAGAACAAATCAAATAAACTACTGAAAAAAATATGGAACGCTTCACGAATTTGCCCAGTCATCCCTTGTGAAGAGGCCATGCTAATCTTCTCTGTATCGTTCCAATTTTATTTTATTTATTTACAAAAGCTACAGATTTATTAACATAATATGCTCTAATGCTTAGAAAAGTTTTAAACAAGTCATTCTAGGCCTCAAACGAGAATTCACAGCGTTCAGTTTTAACTAAGAAGAAAATGGTGACTGGGGACCCTGCATGGACGTCTTCAGAGTGAAGTCCCGGAGCTCCTTTGTGGGTGGCTGGGGGTCTGTGTTGATGCCATACCTTCTCCTTGAGAAGCTTCAGCTGCTCCTCCTTCTTCTTGGTGTCCATCTTCTGGAATGCCAGGTTAGCGTTATAATACACCACGAGGTATCTGTTACACACGTTGAATCCGAATAGATGGTCGCATGCATTCTTAGCATTAAAGATGTCTTCGTAGACCACATCGGCTGTTCCTCTGGTCTCAGGTGTATTCCCTACTCTGATTTGACGAATAGACCCATATTTCCCGAATATATCATACATTTCTTCCACTGTGATTTTGTATGGCAAATTCCTTATACACAAAATCCGATTTACTTTAGGTGGGAGGCGAATATTCGCCCTCTTGGCCGCTTGCATCTCCATCTTAGCGGGCTGCTGGAGGCTACCCTGGGATTCCTCCGAATATCTCTAAAGCTGGGTGGCCTTGGAGGGCGACACAGCGTCAGATACAGGGTATCAACAGCCAGGCAGAACCGAAAGCCGTTACAGTACTGCTGGAAAGCCCGCGTCTCAAACTAGGACGTGGTGACGTCCTCGAAAAGATGCTCCAGACCCAACTACGGGAGAGCGTTCTCAGACCCAGCACCAGCGGCTGATTCTTTTTTGTTTGTTTGTTTGTTTTTTGTTTTTCGAGACAGGGTTTCTCTGTGTAGCTTTGCCCCTTTCCTGAAACTCACTCTGTAGCTCAGGCTGGCTTCGAACTCACAGAGATCCGCCTGCCTCTGCCTCCCGAGTGCTGGGATTAAAGGCGTGCACCACCACCGCCGGCCAGCGGCTGATTCTTTACTTAAGGTTTATACCATGAGAGCAAAATCATTCTGGTTCCAATCTAGAAGCTAAAGGGAATTCTTTTTATTTATTTATTTATTTTTTTATTTTTTGGGTTTTTCGAGATAGGGTTTTTCTGTGTAGCCCTGGCTGTCCCAGAACTCACTCTGTAGCCCGGCTGGCCTAAAACTCCCAGAGATCTGCCTGCCGCTGCCTCCCGAGTGCTGGGATTGCTATAGGGAATTCTTTAGGACCTTCATTCTCAACTTTCACATCACAAGATGACCACCGTAAACCCCACAAGGGAAGCCAAGGCACAAAGTTGCATCCAGTGAAATCGAGGGAAGAGTGCCTAAGGCAGTGATCCTCATTTCCTAATGCTCATACCCTTCTTTTTCTTCTTCGCTGACACCCTTTAATACAATTATTTATGTTGTGGCGACTTCCAACCATAAAATTATTTTCGTTACTACTTCATAACTGTAATTTTGCTGCTGTTATGAATTGTAATATAAATATCTGATATGTGACCCTTGTGAAAAAGTCATTCAACCCTCGAGACCCCAAGATTGAGAATCATTGCTTAGGCTTCTTGCTAGACATTTGCAGAGCCAAGCTCCTCCCCTCAAAGGGTGGTGCCCAAAACCAGGATATATATAAAGGTCAACGGCCAGTGCTATTGGTGTCTCCACCAGAATGGCTGGGTTTCTGCCAGCAGTTGTGGTCGGGAGTTGACATCCGGAATAGGTGAGTCTGCGGCTCTAATCTTGTCGTCGGGAAAAGTTGCCAGCCTGGGTTGGAAGTTCTAAGGTTGGGGAGGTCAGAAATGCTAGAAAGTAGGGGAGGGAGAGGGGTTCGGCTAATGGGGAATAGTAAGGCAGAAGTATTTGAAGAGGTTCTATTATTTTAGGGGCTCATTTGCTGAGCATCAGGGCCTGCCCTCTACTAGACAAACGCGGCCTGTACAGGAGACAGGGGGGTGCCTCATCCAACTGCCTGAGATGTGATTAGAGTCCAACCCTTAAACAGGCTGCAAGGGTGTATAGAATGCCAGGGCAGATGGATTTCAGGATTAAAGTGTGTTCCGTGTTCGCACACACTTCAAATCCCCGCACTTGGAGCCAGAAGCAGGCGGATCTCTGATTTCAAAGCCAGCCTGATCTAATTTTTTTTTTTTTTTTTTTTTTTTTTGGTTTCTCGAGACAGGGTTTCTCTGTGTAGCTTTGCACCTTTCCTGGAACTCATTTTGTAGCCCAGGCTGGCCTCGAACTCACAGAGATCCGCCTGGCTCTGCCTCCCGAGTGCTGGGATTAAAGGCGTGCGCCACCACCGCTTGGCCTGATCTAATAATAATTTAAAAATAATAAAAACAAGCCGGGCGGCGGTGGCGCACGCCTTTAATCCCAGCACTGGGGAGGCAGAGCCAGGCAGATCTCTGAGTTCGAGATCCAGGACAGGCACCAAAACTACACAGAGAAACCATGTCTCGAAAAACAAACAAATAAACAACAACAATAATAATAAAAGCCAGTCATGGTGACACATGCCCTTAATACCAATACTGGGGAGCAAGACCAGCCTGATCCACTTGGTAAATTCCAAGACTACCAGGCCTATGTAGACAGACATTGCCTCAAAAGATAAATAATAAAGCCTGGCGGTGGTGGCCCACGCCTTTGATCCCAGTACTCGGGAGGCAGAGGCAGTCGGATCTCTTGAGTTCTAGGCCAGCCTGGTCTACAGAGTGAGTTCCAGGATAGCCAGGACTGTTACTTAAAGAAACCTTGTCTCGAAAAACCAAAATAAATAAATAAAATAAAATAATTGTTTTTGTTTTGTTTTGTTTTTGTGGCAAGGTATCTCTACATAGCCCTAGCTGTCCTGAAACTCTGACTATATAGACCAGACTGGCCTGGAACTCATGGAAATCCACCTGCCTCTGCCTCCCCTGTGCTGAGGTGAAAGATGTAAGTCATCATGCCCCGCCTGTAAAATGACTGTTTCAGTGGTCCTGCATAGGGGGACAGATCTGTTCTCATTCTTGGAACCTGAAAGTTAAGAGACCAGAGCCTGTAACTGCTGCACTAGAAATCCCTCTTTATACTTTTTTCAGGTACTCAATAGTTATTGACCTCGAGGAGCTTCCAGCCTAGGTGGATGGTAAGGTAAGTGTGGACTCATGAGATAGGAAGTACATTAAGATGCTCTTCCGGGTCTATATTTTAATTTTTTTTTAAATTTATTTATTATGTGTACAGTGTTCTGTCAGCAGGCCAGAAGAGGGCACCAGATCTCATTACAGATGGTTGTGAGCCACCATGTGGTTGCTGGGAATTGAACTCAGGAAGAACAGGCAGTACTCTTAACCGCTGAGCCATCTCTCCAGCCCTTAATTTTTTTTTAAATCTGTCTAGGTGTGTTCGTAGTCCTGGCTGTCCTGGAACTAACTACTATAGACGAGGCTGGCCTCAACTCAGACATCTGCTAGCTTCTGCCTTCCAAGTGCTGGGATCAAAGACACGCACCACCATGCCCAGCTATTTATTTTTTAAACAAGCCTTTTTATATTTATTTGTTTGTTTCTCTGTAGCCCTGGCTGTCCTGGCGTTTGAAATGACATTTTCCATTGGTTTCGTTGTAGCTGGGCATTCCTTGAGTTGTTGTTTGATACAAGGTTTCTCTATGCAGTCCTTGACTGCTCTGAAACTCTTCTGTGTAGACCAGCCTGGCCTCCAACTCACAGAGATCCACCTGCCTCTGCCTTCCACATGCTGGGTATTAAAGGCCTGTGTCGCCACTCCCAGCTTGCTATTGGTTTTTGAGACATCTCCCTGTATAGCTCTGCTTGCCCTCTCCTAGATTAAAAACTCTTCACTCCCCTCCCCCGACCCCTCGGGCAACAGCTAGTCGGCTCCTGTGTGGCTCTGTGGAGGACCTTAAGTAAGCCAGACCTCACTGTTGTCTTTGTGACTGCTGTCTTTACCTGCGCATAATGTCCTTGAAGTCTACCCATGCTACAGCATTGCCTGAGCGTTTCTTTCCATTGTTCACAATCCCGCCTTTCAATTACCCAGCCATCTGATGATGGACAGACTCCTAGATACCTTTCATGTTTGGGTTACCATAATATGTACAAGTATGAACATAAAGGTACAAATATATTTTCAATTCTCTTGGAGTGTAGACCCCAAGGGAAGTGGATTGCTGGTGTTGTACGGTAAATCATTGTCTGCGTTTTGTCCCAGTTTCGACAGCAGTTGTGTCGTTTCGAGTTTCTAGCGGTATACAAGAATTCCGATTCTCTGTAGCTCAGCAATACCACTGATTGGCTGGTGGGGCTTGTTTGTTTTAAAATCCCAACGGTTGTATGGTCTCTCATTTTGTTTCCCTGAGTTGACATTGGGTACCCTTTTGCTTGCTATCCATTTGTGTGTCTTCAGTGGAATGTTTTGGGGTCCTTGGCCTCTTTTTGTGTATGGTGCTGAAGATAGAATCCAGGGCTTCATGCTAGATGAGGGCTCTCCCAATGGGGGCACTGTTCCAGCCCCAGCCCCCCCACCCTTTTCTTAGTGTTAAGGCTTGAACACAGGGCTCCACTAATGATAGAGACAGTGTTGTCCTTCCTACCACTGATCTACATTCTCCAACCTTTTTATTTATTTTATTATTTTTATTTACTATTATTTTGTTTTTCTTTTTCTTTCTTTTTTTTTTTTTTTTCCAGAGCTGAGGACCGAACCCAGGGCCTTGTGCTTGCTAGGCAAGCGCTCTACCACTGAGCTAAATCCCCAACCCCTGGGTTTGTTTTTCAAGACAGGGTTTCTCCCGTGTGGTCCTGGAACTTACTCTGGTCGACCAGGGTGGCCTCAAACTCAGATTTGTCTGTTTCTGCCTCCTAAGTGCTGGAACTAAAGGCATGGGCCACCACCGCCTAGCTATTTATTTATTTTTTTAGACACAATCTTTTTCATTTCATTTTATTTTATTTTTTAAGATTTATTTATTTATTATGTATACAGTGTTCTGCCTACATATGTGCCTGCAGGCCAGAAGAGGGAACCAGATCTCATTGTAGATGGTTGTGAGCCACCATGTGGTTGCTGGGAATTGAACTCAGGACCTCTGGAAGAGCAGCCAGTGCTCTTAACTGCTGAGCCATCTTTCCAGCTCCCTTATTTTGTTTTTTAATTCGTTATTATTATTTTAGTTCTTCGAGACAGGGTGTCTCTGTAGCCCTAGGTGTCCTGGAACTAGCTCTGTAGACCAGGCTGGCCTCATTTTAGGGATCCAATTTGCTTGGGTGTGTGCCACCACTGCCTGGCTATCTATTTATTACTGGGAAATAAAAGTTTTCTTTTTTCTTTTTTTTTAAGATTTATTTATTTATTATGTATACAATGTTCTGCCTGCATATGTGCCTGTAGGCCAGAAGAGGGCGCCAGATCTCATTTTTCTTTTACATTTGACCAAAGTACATTGTAAACATGAATGCAAATGTCATATTGAAAACATTTCATACATTGAATATATGCTAATATTGAAAGTACATTTTATCCAATTTGCAGTCAGGCTTGTTAAGAAAGGGAATGGCTCAGTTGCCTTTAGCCTACTGGCTATGGGTGGGATAGGGCTTCTGTTGGTCTTTTCTGTGTCGAACACACAGATTGCAAGCCCAGCGCCACTTTGAGATCTTTGGCAGCAGTTAACTCTGCAGCTCACACATGATTGAGCCTGTATGATAATGAGTTTTCAGAGACGGGTAATGCCTGGGGGGTACTTACCAACCTAAGACAGAGCGCCTGTGTGGCCTGAGCAGGCGTCTCCATGACGGGTAAGGTGACCTGCTGATGTCCCATGCAACATAAATCAGAAGCTCATTTATTAGTAAAAGGGGGACCTGTAGGGCCCTGGCTCCCGTTTTGGGTAACTGTTGCCTTGCTTGCTGACCTTGACCTTAATATCCTCCCTATGCTGATTCCCTGCCAGGTTCCACCCTCCTGAATGCTTAAGGGAAGATCCTTGTCTGTGTATCCTGCATAATGGGTGTTAACAGCTTAGATGCAAGATTGTAAAATATCAGTAGTGAACTTCTGCCCTCAGGGTTCTTCCATTGTGCTGTAAGCCTGTATTTAAGACCTCCTCCCTCCTTCAATAAACAGCATTCGGCATTTAAAATAAATAAATAAGAAAGAAAGAAAGGAAACCAAAAAGAAAGAAAGAAAGTACATTTTAAAAAGAGGTTGCTTCTTTCTGACTGAGAGTATAAGAACAATCTTGGGATGACGCTTTAATGATCTCTAGAAATTAAGAGGTTGAACTCTGCCAGGCATGGTGGGCAGAAGCAGGCAGATCTCTGTGAGTTCGAGGCCAGCCTGGTCTACAGAGTCAATTCCAGGACAGCTCGGGCTGTTACACAGAGAAGCGCTGTCTCAAAAAACAAAAACAAAAAACCAAACAAACAAACAAAAATGCTTGCCACATTTCTGTATGGCAGCACTCCCAAATGACCTAGTCTTGCCAGTCTTACTGAAGTTGGTATACAGGTGGATATCTGTCCCCTGTAGCTCCTGACTCAGCATCATGCTGGTCTCTCTCAACCTGTAAGAAGGACCTAGAGTCTGGGGCGGGGTTAAGGATTTCAGTAATGAAGACCCAAATTTGAGTTCACTGTCTGGAGCCAGATTGAAACAGCAGTTAGAGTTTTGAGTTCTAAGACAACATTCTGGATCTTTAATCACGTTTTCTTTCCCTGGCAAGACAGAAACATTTTATTTCAAAAGGGAAAAGGTGTCACTTGTATAATTTTCATGAAAACCGGTTTAGTTTTTATTTCTTTGGGTTTGTTTGTTTGTTTTTGAGATAGGGTTTTGCTAAATTAGCCTAGGCAGGTCTCAAACTATCCACCTTGTTCAGCTTTCCAAGTATTGGGGGGTCTCAAGAGTAGGTCACACTTTGCTAAAGCTATTGAGTTATAATTGACTCTGGAGACCTGAGTCTATGTATCTCTACTTCACGCTCTTTCTTTCCTGAGATAGGGTCACCTCCTGGTTCCTGTCCACCCAAACCCCATCTCTCCTCTGAAGTGCTGGGATTCTAGGGACACACCACCATGTTTAATTCTGGTTCTACTTCTGACTTACTCTCTGGATCAACAGGATGGCTGATTCCGTGTTCCTCATCAAACAGAAAAATACTGCTATAGTTAACAGCTTTTCAGGAAGATTTAAGTCCTCTGGAAACTGAAAACACTAGTAACTTAGTGTGAGTGTTTAAACAACCTGTTTTTCAGTCACTTTAGTAGCTTAACTGGACCTTTCACGTGTGGTAACTGTGTGGTAATAGATGCTCTTCTACCCCATCCTGACACGTTACAGGGCAGGCGTCATCCTGCCTGTTCTGGTTCCTTCAGCATAGACTTCACCACACTAGTCAGTTCATGGAACTCTGTTCTGAAAGTGACCACGTCAGTTAATTTGTACAATCTGGCGTCCAGCCTAGCTGCCACTTCTCATTGTTCTGTCTAGGAAGGAAGGGGTTATCGGTGGAGCTGAACTGTAGAACGTGCGGGCAGTTGGCCTTGAGCTCTCACTGACGGGGGCAGCTGAGTGCCTGCCCGCTCACTCACCCTTTCTCGTCTATGCAGACACCAGTCCAAGAGCGCATGCCTGGTTTGTTTCTGCATACCTCATGGCTGCCATGGCCCCGAACTGTGGCCTATGATGATGGTCTTCTCATCATAGTGTAGTTCTGTCTCCAGGAAGGGCAACCAGATGCTTTCTGGAGCTGTAATTGGGTCGGGTACGTTTTTTAGCCAAACACTGAAAACCAGGAATCTGCTCCAGCCCCTTCCTCACCCAGCCGTATGGTGGGTGGCCACATCCCTGTCTCCATTCCAGGGAACAATTACTGCCTTGCTAGGGAACACTGTAAATGCAGACACCGGAGACTGCTGTCCAGCTCAGAACCTATTTGTTTGTTTTGGTTTTTCCAGGTAGGGTTTCGCTGTGTAACAGCCCTAGCTATCCTGGAACTCTTTGTAGACCAGACTGGCCTCAAACTCACAGAGATCTGCCTGGCTCTGCCTCCCAAGTGCTGGGATTAAAGGCGTGCGCCACCACTTTTTTTTTTTTTTTAAATAATATTTATGTTTGTTGGTATGAAGGTGTCAGGTCCCCTGGAACTGGAGTTAGAGACAGTTGTGAGCTGCCATGTGGGTGCTGGGAATTGAACCTGGGTCCTCTGGAAGAGCAGCCAGAAACACAATCTTTTTTAAAGAATATTCCATTTCATTTCTTTTTTTATTTTATTTATTTATTTATTTTATTTATTTATTTATTTATTTATTTATTTATTTTTGGTTTTTCGGACAGGGTTTCTCTGTGTAGCTTTGTGCCTTCCCTGGAACTCACTCTGTAGTCCAGGCCGGCCTCGGAACTCAGAGAGATCCACCTGCCTCTGCCTCCCGAGTGCTGGGATTAAAGGCGTGCGCCACCACCGCCAGGCTCATTTCTATTTTATTTGCATGAGTATTTTGCCTGCCACATGCAACACCTGGGAAGGCCAGAATGGGGCATCAGATCCTCTGGAACTGGAGTTACACAGACAGCTGTTAGCAGCCACAGGGGTGCTGGGAACTGAGTTTTCTCTATCACCCGATCGATCAATCACCGTGTGGGTCTCAGGTTTGGCTGAGAGGACCTTTACCTGCTGATCCATCTTTTCCCCTCCCTCCCCCTCCCTTCCTTTACCTCTAGGTTTGACAATGTTGTTGTTCTTTTCAAAGAATCAGTTTTTATTTTAGCTGACTCTATTATTTCTGCTCGGATCTTAATTCCTTCTTTGCCATCTTTGAGTTTATTTTATTTTGATAATTGCCGAGTTGTAAAGTTAGCTTGTTGGTTCATCATGTCTCCAGTCTTTTGATACTTTTGTAGCTGTACTTAGGGGTGTGCCACTAAGGGGAGCTCTTTTCTCTTGGAAAGCATTAATAGCTGTGACTCCTAGCTCCTGGGGTCACTGGTAGAAACGTTTGCATTCCCTCAAAAGTTGATTTATTCATTTAACTAGATCTCTACTAAAATGTCTGGAGAAACAGGGCATTTGCAAGTTTCTGCTTAGATCTGCAGGGATTTGGAGGCTGCTCTTGCTTCCTTTAGATTCCATCATTGTCTGGTAGATGGGAACAGCACAGATTCATCCTTTAGAGATGACTGTGTGTGTGTGTGTGTGTGTGTGTGTGTGTGTGTGTGTGTGTAGGATGCAGTGAGCAGTCAACTCGAGTCAGGGAGGCCATTTGAGAGGCAATAACACTCTTCTAAGTAAGAAATGATGGTGGGATGGAGTAACATGGCATTGGTGAGGAAGAAGAGTGATGTAAACACTGGAATTTGAATTTGAGCGAGGATTGCTTGACCTGTTTTTCTTTCTAGGTCCTCACAACTGAAAATCTAGTTCCTCAAAAAGCCTAACTCCATGCCCCAAACATCTGAAGAACTTGAGTTTTCCTAAATCTTCCTGCCATGTCAGAACTAAGCCAAAGCTCCAGCTCTCAACCTCAGCCCTTCACGCCACTCACTCCCCCCAGCATAAGTCCGCCCAGAGCCATGGCTTCCTATGGTTCCACAGCAATGACCTCTGGATCTCCGAGTAACCCCCAGACGGTGCTTACTCACAACTCAACACACCCTGGAAAAGCCCTTGCTATGCCTCTTGCAGGGCCAAATAAGGCTGTTGATATATCATGCCAACAAGCTGTGCCTGCTGATCAGATGGCACCCACAGCATGCTCTCAGCAAACAGATGCCAATGATAGCGCCAAGCCACTACTTGATGATTGGCAGACTACAACAGTCACAGAAAGCAAGGTGACAGTCCCCAATGAAGGCAGCCAGATAAACACAATCTGTCATAATCAAACTCCTCGAAACAGAAGCCAGATAGCAACTCTTGAAGAGGGTCATGTGATGAACTTCAGTGGCGACCAAACCCCATTGGAAGACTGTCCAATCACTTCTGGGGGTGACCAAGCCTTCGACTGGGGTCAGATGATGACCCCCAATGTTGAGCAGACTTACCATGGGCATCAGCAGATGGGCCTTAATAGTGACTGGAATGTCTACAGAGATAGAATGAGACCTCCCAGTGTCGATCAAATGATATTCAGTGGTTACCAGCCTCTCTATAGGAGTCAGATGACAAGCTACATCTATGGAGCTCAGACGACACCCCCTGATGGTAAGCAGATGACAACCTCCACTGGTGACAAGACCTTCTTTGGGGGTCAGACAATGCCCTTCAATGATAACCATGCTACCTACAAAAGTCAGGGAACAACTTTCTCTGACCAGACCGTCTATGGAAGCCAGATTACACCCTCCAGTGCTGATGGAACTCTCTTTGGGAATCAAATGACAACCCCCACTGGTGACCAGACCTTCTTTGGGGGTCAGATAATGCCCTTCAATGATAACCATGCTACCTACAAAAGTCAGGGAACAACTTTCTCTAACCAGACCGTCTATGGAAGCCAGATTACACCCTCCAGTGCTGATGGAACTCTCTTTGGGGTCAAATGACAACCCCCACTGGTCATCAGACCTTCTCTTGGGGTCAGACAACGCCCTTCAATAGTAACCAGGCTCCCTACAAAAGTCAGGGAACAACTTTCTCTAACCAGACCGTCTATGGAAACCAGATTACACCCTCCAATGCTGATGGAACTCTCTTTGGGGGTCAAATGACAACCCCCACTGGTCACCAGACCTTCTCTTGGGGTCAGACAATGCCCTTCAATGGTAACCATGCTCCCTACAGAAGTAATGGAACAACTTTCTCTAACCAGACCGTCTATGGAAGCCAGATTACACCCTCCAGTGCTAATGGAACTCTCTTTGGGGGTCAAATGACAACCCTCACTGGTCACCAGAGTTTCTGTGGCTCGCAGATGGCAAACACCAGCGGTGGCCTGACCTGTTATACAGGACAGATGATGTCCCTTCTTTGTAGCCAGATGCCTTATGAGGACAGATCCCAATGCATTCCAAACTCACACTTGGCCCAGGGACAACCTCTGGAAGGCTTTTCAAGCTCTCCTTTGGTTCCGAGAAGTCTACCAGAGGTGAAGGAGGATCTCAGGACTCCGGCCCCTCAGTCGAAGAGAAGCAGCCAGAAGATCTATGTGTGCAGTCAGGTAGACTGTAACCAGGCATACTCAAAGTCCTCCCACCTCCGAGCCCACGTCCGCAAACACACTGGTGAGCGAAGCTCTGTGGGGGAGGGGTAAGCGGCTCCAGGTCTGCGCCTTTGTGGGGCTTCAACATTATTTGAGATTGTTGCCACTTCCTGGAAGTCTGGGACCCTAGGAGACCCCGGAGAAAGTGGATAAAGAGGCTTTATTGACAGCTCAGGTCTCAGGCCAGTGTCAGACTAGGCCACAGCCTTCTGTGATGTCCCTGGTACTGCATGATGGGATAAGTGAGGTATTCATTTGGTCCCTTGTGGAGGTTCATGAGTTTATTTGTTTTTATCCCCTGGAGAAATGAGGTCTCAGCATGTTGTCCACACTGGTATTGAACACGCTAGTTCAGGAAAGTCTTCCACCTGAGCCAGCAGGTACCTAGGGCTATTGGCATGTGCCCAACTCAGAGAGTTCGCTCTACCTCTGCAGAGACTGTCTCCTTCCTTCTCTCTTATTCCTTCACTGGCTTTCTTGCTCATCCCTTCCTTACCTCCTTTTGCTGTTTTTCTTTCTTCCTATCCTTCAAAGGTTTCTTATGCTTCCAACTCCTCTTTCTCTCCAGATGTTCCTTTTCATACTTCAGTCTCCTCTCCATCTTGTCTAACCCTGTCCTTGGTTACTGTCAGGACCCATGGCCCACCTTCCCTGAGTGTAAGCCTCTCTTTTTTTCTGGTTTAGGGGAGAAGCCCTACGTATGCCCCATGCCTGGATGCCCGTGGAAATTCTCGCGATCGGATGAGCTCAACCGGCACAAGAAAAAGCACACTGGAGCGCGGCCCCACAAATGTTTGAAGTGCGGTAAGAATTTTGCACGATCGGATCACCTAAGGCATCATGAAAATCATCATGAAAAAAGTCACAAACAGGGCCAGGCGGTGGTGGCCCAAGCTTTTAATCTCAGCACTCGGGAGCCAGAGCCAGGCAGATCCCTGTGAGTTCGAGGCCAGCCTGGACTACCAAGTGAGTTCCAGGAAAGGCGCAAAGCTACACAGAGAAACCCTGTCTCCGAAAAAAATCAAAAAAAAAAAAAAATCAAAAAAAAACAAAACAAAAAACAACAACAACAAAAAAAACAAAACAAAAAAACCAGAAAAACAAAACAAAAAAAAAAACCTGCAGGGAACCATGACTACGCCTAACAGCAACTTTGAAATCTACAAAAGGATGATGGGACCTCACAACAATTGACAATTCCACATGGACTACAATAATACCATTAAGCTGATTAACACCACCCAAAGATCGGCTTTGAACTACAAACTACTCAGGACAATTTCAAGATGGCTAGCTGAGATGATCCAGCCTCACAGACTACTGGAGCAAGGACTTGAGACAATTAATCCCAAAATTTTCTTTTCAGGATCCTCAATATTTTAAGATGCTGTCTCAAAAATAAAACAAAACCATGAACCCTGAAACAAATGTATTATTATTATTATTGTTGTTGTTGTTATTATTATACATGTATTATTTATATTCTTATATAACTATAGTAATTAATAGTATTATTATTATTACTACTACTACTAACTAATTTCTGGGTATTTGAAGCATCAGAAGAGTCTTGTAAGGTAAACAACGCCTTTTCAGGAGCTTATTGGATTTGAGAGCCAAGTCTTTAGTCCGGGACCTGCTATGAGCTCAGGTTGGAGGACTGAGGACTTGGATCCAAAGGCACCAGGAGAAGTGACCCATTGGTGAGCTCTGGGCACTGTGTGGATAAATCCCATTCAAAGGTACATGGCACAGCCATAACTGAATGGAATAGCAGAAGTCCTAAAGCCAACACAGCTGCCTGACAAAGATCCAGCAGAGCTGAGCCCCATGATGGCCACCATGCCACCTTTGTTTTTCATCCCCACCTGTTACATACTTGGGGCACTTTTAATATTTGTACAATTTGAGGATATTGGGTTGATGGAAAATTCCTTATGAATCATTTACGCCTTCTCCCAGGAATGCTGCTTCTAAGCTCACCCAGGAAAGTCCTGAACACACTATTCCCACCACACATACACACACTTTGAGGGAGATATCCTTATCTACTTGAAGGTTTTCCTTATGCCTTGGAGGTTGTGACACATAAAGAAGAAGCCAGAGGTCTCTTTATGAGGCTATGAGACATTCTTGAAACATCTGTCCCTGTACTTACAAGATATTCAAAACAAAGTAAAATTAAAAAGGTCAACAAGATTCAGTGGGCTAGAGGAATTGTCCTCAGTTGAGATTACAAGGCTCTTCCCACTGTACACTCAGACAATTACGTGGCATACAGCTGCCCTACACAAAGGCATATTGATGAGCAAAGTATGGAGTGGAAAGATGATAAAAGTATGAGGTGTTAGGACCTCCCTCTCTTAGAAGTTAGCTCATGTAGAGCCACTATAATGTCATATGACCAAGGAACAACAGAATGTCAGGATTAGACATATAGACAAATTTTATAAAGATATAAATGTGAACATTGTATTATGCCAGAATTTGAATAATAACTGCAGCAGCTTTGGCCTGAGCATTTTTCCTGGGCACTCTGACCAGTAAGTTAATAATACATTGCTTGAGACATGGCAAAATGCCCAGGGTAGTTGCTGCAAGATTCTCCCAACCACCATGGCCTGGCTCACTTCTTTCCCCGCCGACTCCTTACACCCTCTGCCAGACCCATCCACCACCAGGGATGGCTCCTGGCAGGTACACTCCTGGTTCACCTGATAGATGGGGTATATGAAGATCCTCATATGGTTTTTGTGACAGTACCAATGGGCCACTACCACCTGTCATTCAGTTGGGCAGACAAGGCCCAATGCTTGGAAATTTGTCTCTAGAACAACATAGCATGCTGCTTCTCTCTTAGAGCACAAGTAGGAACGGCACTGAATTCTGGGTATTTGCGCCTTCTTTGTGTTAACTGCACATCCATGTTGTCTGTGGCCAACAGAAAAAAACTCAGCCTAACTCTTATTTTTAGGTTTTCTTTGTTTTTGTTTTTTGAGACAGGCTACGTAGCCCTGGCTGTCCTGTAACTTACTCTGTAGACCAGGCTGGCCTCAAACTCAGAGATCTGAGAGTCTCTGCCTCCTGGCTGCTGGGATTAAAGGCGTGTGCCACCACTGTTGAGTTACTTTTTTCAATTTTAAGCTTTATTTTTATTTTATGTGCATGGGTGATCTGCCTGCATGTATGTCTGGACACCACATACATGCAGGTACCAGAAGAGGGTTTTGGATTCCCTTGAACTGGAGTTACAGACAATTGTGAACCACACTATGTGGGTGCTGGGAATAGAGTTTGGGTCCTGTGGAAGAGCAACCAGTACTCTTAACCACTGAGCCACCTCTCCAGCCCCCTAACTCCTGGTTTTAGTTAATTTTTGAAAGCCAATAGGTTCAGGTAAGATTAACTAGACTAATTCATCTTCAGACTCACTGGGAGGGATCCTGGTCAGTCCCCCAGTCTTTGTTGGGTAGTGCTCTTTTCTGGACCAAACAGGATACTGTTGTTGGCATAATGGAAGGTGGAATTCTTTTCTAGATTATGATGAAAATCAGCTGGATTTAAGTTGCTTGTAGAAGGACGGCACAGGCACATTGAAGTCTATGCTATAAAGAGGTCAGTTGAGCACAACCCTCTGGATATAGGTGAGTGTGGAAAGGGAACAAGACACCAGTTTGGGCAAAGCACGTTCTCATGGGGCCCTCTACGATAATCACTAATTACATTAGTGCCGAGATCATCACTGTAGCATTGAACCACACCCATAACCAGTAGTGAGTCTCTAGATACCAGAGCCCTGCTGCTGGGTGGAGACTTTTTTATAGGGAAGTGATTTCCTCTGTTTCCCTATGCAGCCACCTGACTTTTTTTTTTTTGCATGTGGTGTGAAGGTGTCAGATCCTCTGGAAGTGGATTTACAGACAGTTGTGAGCTGCCACATGGGTGCTGGGAATTGAACCCAGGTCCTCTGGAAGAACAGCCAGTGCTCTTAACCGCTGAGCCATCTCTCCAGCCCTGACTTCTTTTTTTTTCTTTTTTTTTTTTTTTTTTTTTTTTTTTTTTGGTTTTTCGAGACAGGGTTTCTCTGTGTAGCTTTGTGCCTTTCCTGGGACTCACTTGGTAGTCCAGGCTGGCCTCGAACTCACAGAGATCCGCCTGGCTCTGCCTCCTGAGTGCTGGGATTAAAGGCGTGCGCCACCACCGCCCGGCGACTTCTTTTTTTTTCAATAGGCTGTATAGTGATTTCCTCTGCTTCCCTATGCGGCCACTCACTCTTGTTTGTGGTTGGATGGATTCTCAAGTCACGCATATGCACCACTAAGACCCAGTCATTGTTGTTAGTGCTCTGGGGCATGACAAGATGGTAGAGAGTGAGCACAGCTACTGTGTGCTGGGTTATACACAGCAGCCAACGTTTGCGATGCCTTAAGGCCTTATCTTAGCAAGTCCTTCCCCAAGAGATCTCTAAACTCAATTACTCAGTGACAGAGCCTCAAAAAGACTAAGAGAAGCCGGGTGGTGGTGGCGCACACCTTTAATCCCAGCACTCGGGAGGCAGAGCCAGGCGGATCTCTGTGCGTTCGAAGCCAGCCTGGGCTACCAAGTGAGTTCCAGGAAAGGCGCAAAGCTACACAGAGAAACCCTGTCTCGAAAAAACCAAAAAAAAAAAAAAAAAAAAAAAAAAAAAAAGACTGAGAGGAACTCACGATAGTCACGGGGAAGTTATGTGGCCATGGGTAGCCTGACTAGTGACCTCAACAATCTCTCCTGAACCTTCCGGCTTTTGAAACTAAATAAGGCGGCTGGAGAAACCTGGGTTCCCTGCAGCCACATGGCAGCTCACAACTCTCTGTAACTCAATTGCAAAGGACTGGACACCCTTCTCTGGTCTCTGGAAGCACCAAGCACCCCTGTGGGGTACATACGCGCACACAAAAGCACTCATGCACAGAAAATAAAAATTGAAAAAAAAAATCCTTAAAAACAAATAAGAAGCCGGGCGGTGGTGGTGGTGGTGGTGGCGCACGCCTTTAATCCCAGCACTCGGGAGGCAGAGCCAGGCGGATCTCTGTGAGTTTGAGGCCAGCCTGGGCTACCAAGTGAGTTCCAGGAAAGGTGCAAAGCTACACAGAGAAACCCTGTCTCGAAGAAAAAAAAAAAAACAAATAAGAGAGGGCATCTAGTGTCCCCTGCCACTCTTGTGAAGAGATGTGGGTGCTGGCACTGCTTCATCTGTTGCTGTCCCTGAGGGGAGGCAGCCCTGCTGGGTCTGCGGCAGGCAGGGACTCCCTTCTTAGACTGCCCAGCCCAACCTGCTGGGAACGAGCCAGGTGAAGAAGAGAAAAACCCTTCCCAGCGGCATCAGCAGATGCAGAAGACAGGAGCCTCAGCGGGGACAAAAGTCCTCCTCCGACCTGCGGCTCCAGCCTCCTGCTCTCCCGGCAGGTGGAGAGGACGATTCTCAAGCGAGAGGCACCGGGCTTGCTTTCCTATGTAGGAAGGTCCAGATGAAGCTGCAGGGCCAGGAGGTGGGAACGTTTTGGGGAAGACATTGATGATGATGAAATATGAGGAGACTTTCAGTGTGATGACTGGAAGTAGAGAGCATGCGATTGTTTTTAAATGAGGAAGAATTGCTGAAGAGAACGACCTCATTACAGTGTGACTGTGCAGGAAAACTAGAGAAAACTTGATTTTAAAACTTGTATCACATCATTTATTTATTCACGGGGACACACAGGTGGAGGTCAGAGGACAACTCACAGGAGTCCTTTCTCTCCTTCCACCACATGGGCCCATGGGATTGAAATAAGGTTACCAGGTTTGGCGGCAAGGGCCTACTGAATTATCTTGCTGGCATCGAATTAGACTTTTTATACTTACGGTTGAATGATACTTCATCATTTAAGAATATATACAGGTGTTGGTGAGATGGCTTAGCAGTTAAAAGTGCTTGCCACCAAGCCTGATGACTGTGTGCATGCATATGTGTGTGGAGAGAAACGGCTCAGTGATTACGATGGCATATTGTTCTTGCAGAGAACCTGAGTTCAGTGCCCAGCAGCCACTTTCTAAGGCTCACAACTGTTGGGGACTACAGCTCCAAGGAAGCTGATGCCCTCTGTGGACAACTACACCATGTGCAAACATGCACACACACACACACACACACACACACACAGAGACACACTCACATTACATTGTGCTTGGTTCTTATAAAAAGAATATATATGCATATGCTTTTGTAGTCTTTTTGTACACTCTAAAGATATGTCTCTGCTTAAGGTGACTTCTGATTGGTTTAATAAAGAGCAGAATAGCCAGGTGGTGGTATCGGTGGCGACGGTGGTGGCGCACGCCTTGAATCCGGGTACTCGGGAGGCAGAGCCAGGCAGATCTCTGTGAGTTCGAGGCCAGTTTGGTCTACAGAGCAAGATCCAGGACAGGCACCAAAACTACACAGAGAAACCCTGTCTCGGAATTAATTAATTGAAATAAAATAAAGAGCAGAATGGCCAATAGCTAGGCAGGAGAGAATAGACAGGACTTCTGGGAGAGAGGAACTCTGGGTTAGAATCTGTGTGTGCAGGAGATGCCAGCAAGACACTGAGGAAGTTGGACGTACAGTATGGAGGAGAGATAGTGAGAACCGTGGCAGAACATAGATTGATATAAACGGGTTAATTGAAGTTATAAGAGCTAACTGGAAACAAACCTAAGCAAAGGCCAAGCTTTCATAATTAATAAGTCTCCATGTCATTATTTAGAAGCTGTCAGTCCCAAAAGAAAGTCCAACAAGAAAGCATGACTACACACTTGGATTCTGCAAGGGCTAAAGGTGAGAAAAACCTCACGGTGACAACGCTCACTCTGGGCTAGCTCTGCTGCTCAGGAGAACATGCCACTCTTTAGTGCCTTGTCAACATATGGAACGGTCAAAGCAGCGTGTTAGGAGCAAAGACCAGGGGCCGAGGAGTGAGGGCTCAGCAGTGAAGAGCACCAGCTGCGCTCCCGGAGGACCCAGGTTCAATTCCCAGCACCCACATGACAGCTCACAACTGCATCAGATTTCAGTCTCAGGGCATCTGATGCTCTCTTGGGCACTGCACACACATGATGCACGGACATACATGCATATAAAACGTCCAAAGATATCAAGTAAGGATAGCTTCTTTGTTTTATTTTGGTTTTGGTTTTTGAGACAAGATTTCTCTGTGTAGCCCTGGCTGTCCTGAAAGTCACTCTGGGTTTTTGTTTGTTTGTTTGTTTGTTTGTTTTGTTTTTTGTTTTTTGTTTTTGTTTTTTTTGGTTTGAGAGAGGGTTTCTCTGTGTAGCTTTGCGCCTCTCCTGGAACTCACTTGGTAGCCCAGGCTGGCTTCGAACTCACAGAGATCCTCCTGGCTCTGCCTCCCGAGTGCTGGGATTAAAGGCGTGCGCCACCACCGCCCGGCTCTGAAAGTCACTCTGTAGACTAGGCTGGCCTCAAACTCAGGCTGCCTCTGATTCCCAAGTGCTGGGATTGAAGGGATGTGCCACCACTGCCCAGCATAAAAATAGTTTGTTTGTTTAAAAAAAAAAAAAAAAAAAAAAGAGGGACTGGAGAGATGACTCAGCAGTTAAGAACACTGGCTGCTCTTCCAGAGGAATTCCCAACATTCATATGGCAGCTCAAGCTGTCTGTAACTCCAGTTCCATGGGATCTGACACCTTCACACCAATGCACATACAATAAAATTCAAAAACAAACAAACAAATAGCAAAGATCAGTACCACACCATGTTGGAGTTCAACAGAACAGTTCTTGCCAACCTTAGTCACTGTAACAGACAATGCTTGACTGTTGTTCTTCCTGAATTTGTTGAGTGGCAAAAAGTCCACCAAACACCTCAGTAGGAAATATTGTTACTAAAATGCAAATTTTCTGGTTCCTATGTGTACTCCAGCCAGTAAACAAGGAGAGACTATACAGAGGCTGCACTTTCACTTGTAAGATTCTCATAGACTTTCCCCCCTTTTTCTAAAGGAAGTTTCTTTGGGACGCATTGAACCACTATGGTTCTGAGACTGAATACTGACATATTGTTTCAAGTTGTGAGGTTTCTTGTTTTGTTTTTAAACACTGGTGCTCCCTATTAGTCCTGGCTCTCCTGGAACTCCCTATGTAGACCAGGCTAGCCTCAAATTAAAGGTGATTGATTTGCCTGCCTCTGTCACTCTAGTGCTGGAATAAAGGCTGTGCACCACCACACCTTGCTTCACTAACACTTTTGTATCGATCTGTGCACTCCCCTTTCCATCTGTCATCCAGAATTAATGACTACCCACAACTTTACATACATAAATTGTATGAATTTTCCATTTCTTTCTTTCTTTTTTTTTTTTTTGGTTTTTTTTTTCGAGACAAGGTTTCTCTGTGTAACTTTGAAACCTGTCCTGGATCTCGCTCTGTAGACCAGGCTGGCCTTGAACTCAGAGATCCGCCTGGCACTGCCTCCCCAGTGCTGGGATTAAAGGCGTGTGCCACCGCTGCCAGGCTTAATTATGTATTTAAAAATAACTTGGGGGCTGGAGAGATGACTCAGACTTTACAGGCTAGGCTCACAACCAAAATAAATAAAAAAATAAATAATAAATAAATAACTTGGGACTGGGAATGCAGCTCGGTGGCAGAGCACTTGGTTAGCATGTGCAAGGCACTAGGCTCAATTCCCAGCATGACAAAAGTAAATTTAGGGGCTGGAGAGATGGCTCAGAGGTTAAGAGCACTGGCTGCTCTTCCAGAGGTCCTGAGTTCAATTCCCAGCATCCACATGGTGGCTCACAACCATCTGTAATGAGATCTGGCTCCCTCTTCTGGCCTGCAGGGATACATGCAAACAGAACGCTGTATACATAATGAATAAATAAATCTTAAAAAAAAAAAAAAAAAAAGTAAATTTAAAAATGAAAATAATTTCCAAGCAGGGCGGTGATGGCGCACACCTTTAATCCCAGCACTTGGGAGGCAGAAAGAGGTGGATCTCTGTGAGTTCAAGGCCAGCCTAGTCTACAGAGCAAGTTCCAGGACAGCCAGGACTGTGACACAGAGAAACCCTGTCTTGAAAAACCTAAAACAAACAAACAAACAAAGAAATAGCAATTTCCAATTTGAGCTTTATAAATATTATGCTAAATTATATGTGGGCTTCTGGAACTTTCTTATGTTCCACTCACCATTCTATCTAGCACTCATTCATGGTGTTGATAAGATCAAATGTGTTTGCTTCATTCACTTTGGCAAAAGTCCTAGGTAACTTAAAATGATGAGATAGTGCTGGATTTGGGGATACATACCTATATCCCGTACTTGGAAGGCAGAGGCAGTAGGACCAGGAGTTCAAAGTTCAAGGCCATGTTTGAGGCCAGCCTGGTCTACAGGAGATCAGGTCAAAAAGGAAAAAAGGAAAGGGAATATTTATTGCTTATGTTGGTTTATAGTCTCTCGGTGTCAGCCCATGGTGAGTTGGCCCCACTGTCTTTGAGCTTGTGGTTGTCACAGCAGCATTCAGCAGAGGAACATGCCCAGATGCTGGGGCATGCTGTCAGAGGTCTAAGTTCCTTCTACTGGGCCCATGGTTCCTTCACCCCCAGCATCACCTCGGGTTGAAGACAAAGTTTTCAACACGGGGGGGGGGGGGGGGGGGGGGGGCATCACAGACATTCTAGATCCAAAACACAAGTGAAACAACAAACAAACAAACAAACAATCACAAGACACTCTAAGAAAGGGGTAAGAGACCGGGGGAATGTCACGCTTGGGTCTTACATTAAATGCAACAACTATAAAAAGAAAAGATAATAGTTATCCCTCATTATCCACAGCTAATCTGTCGGATCATGAATTTTTGAACAAAAGGAGACTATATTCCATTAACTTAAATGGTAACATATTCCAAACCCATCCTAAAACCCCAACCATTTCCAAGTTTCACTAAAACTCATAACAACCCATGAAGTATTTCACATTAAAGCATTAAAGCCCCTAATTACATTTTATTTAAAACTTAATGGACTCGTTAACAGACATAGCAGTGTGAAGTCCTGGATGACAGAGTATACCCCGAGACCACATCAGTCTGAATCCAGTTAAGAGAGACACAAGAGCAGAAAAGAGACAACCTGTTGTGATTTAAACAGACCAAGTGTTTGGTTCTGTTTTTAATAGCCATACACATATGCATATGAGAATGATTTGCCTGAATGTCTGTGTGCCTGGTCCCCAAAGAGGTCAGAAGAGAGCATCAGATCCCCTGGAACTGGAGTATTAGGAGGTTGTGAGCTGTCCTGTGGGTGCTGGGAATAGAACCTGGGTTCACTGCAAGAGCAGAGGTGCTCTTAACCACTGAACCATTTCTCCAGCCCCATAAACAGGCAAAGTTTGATACACAGAAAATGTAAAATACAGGAGACTGGGTATAGTGACTCACATCGGTAGCCCCAGTACTCAGGAAAGGCAGGAGGATCACTGCAAGTTCAAAGGCAGGCTGGTCCACATATTGAATCCTAGGCCAGCCAGGGCTAACATTATTTAGTAGTTGGAGGTAGGTATCTGACACCTTGTAGAGGCCAGAGGCCAATCATGGGAGTCTGCTCTCTTTCCACCATGTAGTTCCTGGGGACCAAACTCAGGTCATCAGGCTTGGTGACAGGCACCTTTACCCACCTGTCAGGAAGCACGGGTCCGTGAAGGGGCAGAATCCTGACGAAGGAGGATTCAGTCATCTTGCAGGCTCAGGCAGGGCTACACAGCAAAAGCCTATCTTCAAACAAGTTTAAAATACTCTAAAAGACCAACACTAGGAAATAAGAGAGTGTGGGCTGAGGATGTGGTTTAGCTGACAGTGTTTGCCTAGCACGCAGGAGTTCCAGAGCTCCACTCCAGCACTGTATAAACCAGGCTTTGGGGTCCATGCCTGTAACCTAGCACTCAAGAAGTTAAGGCTAGAGGGTCAGGAGAGCTCAAGGTTCTACTTGATTGTGGGGTGAACTCCAAGCCAGCCTGGGCTACAGGAGGGACCTTATCTCAAAGTAAGAAAGAAAAAGGGGGTGGGGTGCAAGGGGGCGGGAGAGGACAGAGAACGTTTACATAGTACCCTAGAACTGAAAGGGTACACAGACAGACACTTGGAAAATGACCCCCTCTAAGGAGTTCCCCTCTCACTGGAGAGTACAGGCTGCAGATGGCAGAGAACTTAGTTATTTTGTAGCCACTGGGTCAGCGGGGCGGGACAGACAGGAAACAAAACTCCAGGTACAAGGAGGATGGGGGTGGGTGGGAACAAGGAGGATCAGGAACCAGAAGCATGGAACACTGTCTCCAAGACTCCAGAGAAGGGCTGGGTGCTGAGAGTCCGGGGAGACCAGGGTGGGAGAGAGCGGAGGGTCTGCAGAGGCCGCTGTGGGGAAGGCGGGACGTGTGCAGTGCCTGATGGAGAGCGCTGCAGAAACGTGGCTGCCAGGCAGCACTGTAGCTTCAAAATCAGTGAATAAGGTGGGACGGGTGGATGTCCAGACAAGCAGAGACGCGGAGTAAGACAACCTGTAGGCAGATTCAAGTGGTAATTACGTAACACAAAATGAGAGCTGAGCACCAGGCCTTTAATCACAGCACGCTGGAGGCAGAGACAGGGGGATCTCTGTGAGTTCTGGGATCTATACCGTGAGACCCTGTCTGGAAAAAATAAAGGTGTGTGTGGGGTGGGGGTGGGGGACTGGCTGAAGAGATGGCTCAGCAGTGAAGACCACTTGGTTCTCTTTCAAAGAACTGGGTTCCATTCCCAACACCCACACGGCCACTCACACTGTCTGTAGCTCTGGTTCCAGAGAACCTGGCACCCTCTTCTGACCTGCACAAAAGGAGGTGGACGTACATACATGCAGGCAAACCACTCATACACATAAAGATAAAATATTAAAAAAAAAAGGGGGCGGGAGGGGGGAGAACAAGGGAATTCGTGGCTGATATGTAGAACTGAATTGTATTGCAAAATAAATATATACATATATATTGCAAAATATCCTTGCATAAAAAATATTAAAAAAAAAAAAAAGACAAAGCACCAGAAGCTTAGAGACAACTGGTTGATCAACTAGCCAAAGCTAGAATCTGCAAACTCCAAAAAAAGTATGGAGCTACAAGTAAGAAGTCTGGATGAGCCGCAGGCTGATACACCTGCCAAGGAGTCCACAGGTGGGCTCCATCTCCGGGTCCTGAAAAATCAGGAAGCAAGCGTCACTGCACGGGTCCGTGAAGGGGCAGAATCCTGACGAAGGAGGATTCAGAATCCATGTCATGAATCTGCCTGTACATTAAAAAACCTGTCTGCAGAGTGGAGAAGGCTGAGCAAAAACACGCAGCAAAGAGCATCCGGCCAGGACATCTGGGGCACCAGGTTCTCTGTATAACCTTTAAAGAACTGCATGCAGCCGTCAAGGAGATGGGCGTCCTGGAGCCTTTGCCTGCCAGCTAGTTCTCACTTGTAAGCTGAGGTGGCCAGTTTGGAGCCTTCTAGAACTAGACAAGAGACACTATGGGGATCCGTGAACTTCCCATGGTTATGGAGTACCCAGGGGTCAGGGGCTCATCCCGACGTGGGATCTGAGGGGAAAAAAAAAAAAATCTACGTACACTATGTTCTTATGTCTGTTAACTTTGTTCCTCTAAGACCAAATTCTATCAATACAGCTATAGCTCCACCAGGCATTCAAGGCAGTAACAACTCTAGACATACCAAGCTCTGTATCCGTCTACTTTATTTCTCTGGGAAGAAATCCTGTCTCCATAACTACAGTTCTGTCCAGTTCCCTAGCTCATAGTCCTGCTAATGACTAAACTCCTACGCTTTCAGCCTCATCTTCGTCCTCTGTCTCCTCTTTCTCCATCTCTGCTGCTCTCTACTCCTGGCACTCAGAAAACTCTACCAGAGATCTGCTTACCCTCTATGGAACCTCTGTCTTCCTCTCTTCTCTCTCTTGCCACGCTGTTCTGTTTGTCTACAGAAAATACCTGCCTTTTCTTTCCCTGGGCACCTTGTTCCCTGCCTCCTCTGGAATGCTGCTTTACCTCTCACCTTGATATGTAAAAACCTCTTTTGTTCTCAGTCAAAATGCTCTAGAGAACCATTCGGCCTCCTCAAGGCGAGGGGATGGTCCGAGCTTCATTAGCACAGGAAACAAAGCTATGTGTCTCCCGCCAGCTTGTCTTCTAAACTCAGCAGGGGAGTTAGTAACTAGTAGGTTCAGCAGGTCTTTACCCATTGGTCTGGGCATGCAAGGATTTCATAGCAGAAGACAGCTGGAATATTAAAGGCTGGGTAACACCAAATATTCATAATAAATGGCTTTGCCTTTTGACAGATCCTTGGCCGGTCAAAGTTCAGCTTTAATACACAGCTGAATCTCTATGATATGTTCTTGCGGCCCGCAAGACATAGCTAACTTCCCTGATTTCTCCAGTAAGAATTGGCCCAGTGCTATTTTAGCAAAGTTTTCCTCTTAGAAGATTTCAGATAATTTTTGTTTGTTTGAAACAAAGTCAGACTCTGTAGCCCAATCTAACCTTGAACTCTGTAATCCTGCCAGTGATGGGATTAAAGGTGTGTGCCTCTACTCCAGGCCTAGTGCTAAGACGTGAAACAAGAAGTGGGGGAGGGGACAGGGCTGAAACCAGTGTTTCTTGTGAAACTGTATCTTCTCCAAAAAAAAAAATTTATAATTTTAAAAAGGTTAAAAATAATAAAGGTAAAATATGCAGTTGTAGCCGGGCGGCGGTGGCGCACGCCTTTAATCCCAGCACTCGGGAGGCAGAGCCAGGCGGATCTCTGTGAGTTCGAGGCCAGCCTGGGCTACCAAGTGAGTTCCAGGAAAGGCGCAAAGCTACACAGAGAAACCCTGTCTCGAAAAACCAAAAAAAAAAAAAAAAAAAAAAAAAATGCAGTTGTACAAGTCCTAGCAGGGAGAAGTAAATTCCGCCAAGAATTTAGAAAAAGGTCTCTAACTATGACTCAAATTCAGAAGCCATCAAAAAAGGTGGTGGTGAAGCCTGAGGTGGTAAGGGACACCTGTAATTCCAGCACTCAGGAGGCTGAGGTGGAAGGGTTCCTAGTGTGAGGCTCTCCTGCCTCCAACCCCCAAGCGATAGGTATGTGTGGTGCACAGTGCGGAATCCAGGCTTTCTGCGCAGTGGGAAAGTGCCTACCATCTGAACCACATCATCTAGCCCCAGGCAAAGCACTTAGATATCTCAACTGAGATAAACCCATCTGCCAAAACAAAGCTTCAATATCATGGCACTGTTTGACGCAAATGAGCTAAGAGCCTTCCATAGAAAAGGGATTTAGCTCAGTGGTAGAGCACTTGCCTAGCAAGTGCAAGGCCCTGGGTTTGGTCCTCAGCTCCGGAAAAAAAGAAAAGAAAAGAAAAAACAAAACAAAACAAAAAAACAAAACAAAAAAAACAAAACCAGGTGCATCCATAACGGGGAATCAGAGAAGATTCCGGTAGCTCTAGCTTGACTGACATAAAACAGTCTCCAAGAAGTGCCAGTGCGTGAAAACAGCAGGAGACCGTCATGGTGGGGATAATGTGCTGCTTAGGTACTGTAGGGGCAAGTTTGGATGCTCAGCACAGCCTTGGGGGATAGGGAGGGGATAAAGGATGGATGGACCCAAAGACCACTCAGCAGGATCAAAGTCCAAAGTGAGAATCTGAACTCAGAGACTGCCTGGAGAGAAACACTTCTCACAGAGCAGCCTCCAGTGCATTTTACAATGGGGCTTTTAAAGGCAAAGGACACATAAACAAAAAATCCTGGTTAACAGTTGCAGGGGGAAGTCAAGCAAGCAAGCAGTTTAACAGAAGCCTACAGCATGCAGTCAGCTGGGGCAGTTCAACCCAGCGTTTCTAGAACAAGTTGGTACTTTCTCACTGTAAGGAACACATGTAAGGCCTAGGGTGAACAACCCTGGTCAGGAGTGATAAGCAATGAAATGACATAAGTAAACCACAAATGGAGTAGTGATAAGCTATAAGCTACGTGTGGAAGTAGGGATCAGACCAGAAACCTAGCCAGAAAAGAATATAAAAGATGAAGCCTCAGACCCGACCAACAGAGCTCATCAGGCCCTCGCACGAGACGACTCTCCTCTGCCAGAGACGTGAGATCCTGTCCCCAGTGCAGACGTGGCTGACCTGAGGAAGGCTGACCCAAGATACAGAGGAACAGACGTGGCAAGTCCAGACCTGTACATCTGGAGAGGTACTCCTGCTTCGATTTGGAATATTCATCCGAATATTGCTTGTAATCTTACTGTGTGAATAAATGATGTTATACCAAGTCTGAATCAAGAGTGATTATTCCTCCCCCGTAACCGGGGTATGTGCTCCCTACACTCACCACATGGGTGGGGTGGGAGGATAGAAGCAGGGGAAAGTCAGTTTCAGGTTAAACCAAAGATGGCTTCAGATGAGACACGATGGAGGAACCTTTGCCCTGTCACACATACACCTCTGGGAGAGATTCTGGGGTTGCAAGAGGACATGGAGTTGTCTACTATATATGATGACCTTGTAGTAGCTACTCAACCCTGTTTCCAAGGAAGGAGGAAAAAGAGCAGGGAGAAGAGAAATTGGGGCTGGAGAGATGGCTCACAACTAAGCACAGGCTGCTCTTCTAAAGGACTTGGATTCGATTCCCAGCACCCACTGGGTGGCTCACTGTATGTAGTAACTTTAGCTCCAAGAGATCCAAATCCTCTTCTGGCCTCCCTAGGCACCCAGGTGCTCATGGGGTACACAGACATACATGCAGGCAAAAACAAAAACAAAAACAAAAACAAAAACAAAAAACAAACCAAAGAAAACAACTTTTTAGAGTGGAGCATGGTGGCACAGGCCTCTAATCCCAGCACTCAGGAGGCAGAGGCAGGCAGTTCTCTGAGTTCAAGGCCAGCCTGGTCCACAAAGCGAGTTCCGGGCTCCATAAACTACACAGAGAAACCCTGTCTCAAAAAACCAAATGTACATATATTTTTTTATGTATGAGTGTTTTGCCTTCATGTATGTATATATGTGTACTGCACTGTGTTTACCTGGTGGTTTCAGGGATAAGAGGAGGGTGTAAGAGCCCCTGGAAATGGAGTTATGGATAGTTATGAGCTGCTGTGTGGGTGCTGGTAACCAAACCTGGCTCCTCTGCAAGAGCAAGAAGTACTCTTGGGGTTGGGGCTTTAGCTCAGTGGTAGAACGCTTGCCTAGCAAGTGCAAGGCCCTGGGTTCGGTCCTCAGCTCCGAGGTTAAAAAAAAAAATGTACTCTTAACTGATGAGCCCTCTCTCCTGGCCCTGGAAGAGAAGGGTAGTTATGGCTAGGTATGGTGGTCTGTAAAACCCAGCCCCTAGGAGTCAGAAGCAGAAGGATCAAGAGTTCAAGGTCATCCTCAGTTACATAGCAAGCCTGAGGTCAGCCTGGGACACAGAAGACAAGTCTCAGAGCACAGGCAAACCAAACCAGGAGCTCTGCTTCCTTGCTGTATGTGAGGGAGCCTGTTTCTCAAAAACCCCTTACACACCATCCCTCCCACTGTCCAGCACACACCTTTCCTGCACCCACTCAGGCGTCAGTTTCACAGATGACATCCATGCCTGTCTCCTCAGCCTCCTCAGTCTGTGGAGGATGGCTGCATTCTCTATCAGCCTGACAGAGGAACTCCAGACCCCAGTGGGACCAGGGAAGTTGCCTTAGGAGGGTCCTGTTGCAGCCCAGAGCAGTCAGGACAAATTTACCATCCAAGTTGTCCGTCATAGACAACACTGCTCACAATCTGAGTGGCTGCACATCACCTGCCTCTTCTCTGTCCAGCCTCCCATCCACCATCCTCCACACACGGCGATGCCACACAAAGCAACCTGAGTGAGGCTGTAATTGTGACCACCCCTATCTCAGGCTTTTAGGCTTTCTAGTATTAGCTCAGGAGCTGCTGAGATCCACTTGACCCTGTGGTCCCCACGCCAGAATCCCTGAGCACCCGGACACACAGGAGTTTGAGGAATTAATGAGAATGAATAAAACTGGGGGTGCTAACTGCAGGGTTGGGGGTCCTGACAACCTTTCCCTCAAAGGATCCCACTCTCCTCTCTAGAACTCCTGACTCACAATCTGAGAATTTCCCTATATCCTCAGTGATTTCCAGGCTCCTCCTTCAGTCTGCCTTGTGGGGACTCTGAGTTCTCTCCTGTCGGCCTCTGGATCTCTCACAGATGTTGAAAAATAAAATCATGACTCTCCACCAGCCGCCTTGTCCACACATTGCTGCACTGGGAACCAGCACCCCCTCCACTCACATCCCTGGTCACTTGAATTTACTTATTAAAGTGTGCTGTCATCTCCTCATGCACTCTTTTTTCAGACAATGTCTCACCAGCTGGCCTAGAGCTGACTGCTCTCAAACTCAGAGATCACATGCCTCTGCTGGAATGAAAGATATGATGTACATCCACACCTGACTTCTAAGACAGAGCCTCATGTAGCCCAGACTAACCTTGAACTCCCCATGGAGCAAATGATCTTGAATTCCTAATGCCCCTGCCTCCACTTTTCTCTGGGGTTACAGGCATTTATCACTATGCTCAGCTTCCCCTATACTCTTTTATCCACTCAACAATAAACTGTGGTCCTGTGTACCACTCAAGGACAACCCAGACAACACCTTAAACTCCACATTTCCAAAAACCTTTACTGCTAGTTAGCTCCAGGCCCCTCATCCTATGGCTATATCCCACATTTTGTCATTTGAAACGCCCACCTATAAAATTTATCTTCTCAGCCAGGAGGTGGTGGCGCACGCCTTTAATCCCAGCACTCGGGAGGCAGAGGCATGTGGATCTCTGTGAGTTCGAGGTCAGCTTGGCCTACAGAGTGAGTTCCAGGAGAGCCAGGACTACTTCATAGAGTAACTCTGTCTCGGAAAAACCAAAAAGAAGAAAAAAAAAAAAGTACCTTCTCAGCATCCTGGTCCACATCACCTTCCTCTCCTGCTCTGCCATATTAGCACTTCCAAACCATCGTAGCCCCTGTCTCCGTCCCTCAGCTCCTCTAGACTTCACATGTCCCTCCTCTAGATTCCATGGTCAACAGTTCCTCCTGCTTGTCCAAAGATACCTCGTGGGTCATTTGCTCCTGCTCACAATTCACCTGACAGACTTCATCCCGAGCTGACTAACCTCTGCCTTCTCCAACCCACACATAAGTAACTGACACCATAGGAAAACGTGCTACAGGGTAGACCCAGTGCTACAAAAGATTCTGTGTTCAGCATCAACTCGAGACCTATTAGTGAATCCAGCGGACACCTCTGGAAACTGCCTCATGGTGACTTAGCATGCATGCAGTTGGAGGTTGAGAAAAAGATACTCGGTAGCTCAGTTCTTTTTTTTTTTTTTTTTAATTTATTTATTCCTATTTCATATGCATCCATATTTTGCCATGAGTGACAGTTGCAAGTTGCCATGTGGGTGCTGGGAATTAAAGCCTCTGGAAGAGCAGTCAGTACTCTTAACCCCTGAACCATCTCTCTCCAGCCCCAGTAGCTCAGTTTTTAACAGAAAACAAGTGTATTAGATCTTTTAGATCTACCTACTGGCCTTGGTAGTGCATGCCTGTATCCCAGTACTCAAGATGCTGAGGCAGGATTGTGAATTTGAGGCCAGCCTAGGTTACATAGTGAAACCCTGTCTCAAAAGTTATAATAAAATTGGGGGATGGGGATGTTGGTAGAGTACTTGAACCAAATAAACAAGATGCATGATACAAGCTCATGATCCCAGTAGCTAGCTGGTACAGACAGGAGGATCAGAAGTTCAAGGCCATCCTCTATTAATATAAGTTAGAGGCCAGCTTGAGATACATGAGACTTTTGTCTCAAAAAATTTTTTTTAAGTAGGTAGAATTTCTGTTCATACAGGGCTAGGAATAGTTTTATTTCCATTTGCCAGAAAATAAACATCATATACAAAGCATTAGGCAGAAAACAGGTTAACTGTGTAAAAAAAAAAAAAATGTATGAAAAGCTCACTCTGGGTCTATCCATAAAAGATCAAAGCAAGCTGGGCGGTGGTGGTGCATGCCTTTAATCCCAGAACTCGGGAGGCAGAGGCAGAGGCAGAGGCAGACTGATCTCCGAGTTCGAGGCCAACCTGGTCTACAAAGGGAGTCCCAGGACAGCCAGAGCTACAGAGAAACCCTGTCTTTTTCTTTCTAGACTAATTTATTTTATGTGCACTGGTGTTTTGCCTGCATGTACATCTGTGTGAGGGTGTCGGATCCCCTGGTACTGGAGTTACAGTTGTGAGCTGCCATATGGGTGCTGGGGATTGAATCCTGGTCCTCTGGAAAAGCAGCCAGTGCTTGTAACCACTGAGCTATCTCTCCAGCCCCCAAGAAACCCTGTGTTTAAGGGGAAAAAAAGACTAAAATAAGCTAGGTGTGGTAGCACACAGCTTTAATCCCAGCACTCTGGAGGCAGAGGCAGGCAGGTCTCTGAGAGTCGGCTGTCAGCCAGGCCTACACAGTGAGTTCCATCTGGTACTACATTGTGAGACCCTGACTCAAAAAATAAACCAACAAAGATTAAGGTAATCTGGGCCTGGCAGCACAGACGTGCTTCTTGGAAGACTGAGGCAGGAATATAGAAAGTGCAAGATGTGACTGAGAAATGGCATTTGCTCAGGCTGACTTCAAGTATGTAACCAAGGGATGACCTTGGATACCTGATCTTCCTGCCTTCATTTCTTCAAGGGCTGGGGTTACAGGTATGTGCTACCATACCCTGCTCCAAATGTGATATTATTCTACTATTGCTGTGATAAAACACCATGACCAAGGCAATTTATAAAAGAAAGCATTTAATTTGGGGTACAGTTTCAGAGGGGCCATGTCCACAGGTGGCAGGAGAGAAAGCACAGTGGAAATGTGTGGACTTTTGACACCTCAGAGCCCACCTGAGTGACAGACACACCTCCTCTAACAAGGCTACACCTCCTAATCATTCCCAAAGAGTTCCACCAGCGGGTACCAAATACTCCAACACGTGAGCCCATGTGAACCATTCTCATTCAGACCATGGGAGGGTGGGGGGAAGATTGATAAAACAATGCAGCCAAAAAATTTCCAGACTCTAAGACAGAAATCTTCATATTAAAATTTATTGGACCTCAGACAGAGTAAAAATAGTAAAATCATACAAAACCAATTACTGTATTGCTTAGAGATGGATTCACATATGATAAAAACAGTAACAGCACCAGGTTTACCAAGATCCAAGAGTGGTTACATCTCTAGAGGATAAAAAAAGACTCAAATGTATAAACGAATTCTTTGACTCAAGTGACTTAAAAAGGCAAATTTTTCTTTAAACTTATTCTTTAAACTGCATCATAGATAAAAACTTTCAACTGGGGGGGATAGCTTGGTGCTAGCGTGTTTGGCCAGCATTCCTAAAGCCCTGGCTTTCGTGCCCAGCACCACCCCTGTGTAGCTGGCACACACCTGCGACCGTGGCATTTGGGAGACATACTTGGTGACATCATCCTTGGTGACACACTGAGTTCAGAGACAGCTTAGGCTATCAAGGCCTTGCTCATAGAATTTTTTTTTTTCATATATGGGCCTGCAACGTGGCTCAGTGGGTCGTAAAGTTGCTTGCCACCAAGCCTGAAGACCTGAGTTTGATCCCTGGTACCTATGTTACAGGAGGGAAACTCCTGCAAGCTCACATCTGACTTCCATGCGTGCCCTCTGGTACACATACAGGCAAAATGTCAAAATAACTTAAGGCAGTTTTCATATACGGCAGACAACTGCTCATCTGTCATCTGTCACTTTCGGCCATTTCTCATTGTCTGCTTCCGTCTCCTGAGTGCTGGGTTTCCAGGCATGTGCCAGCACACCAGGCTAACACTTCTAACAGTAGCTAGCTTCCGACATCTGCAGGCAGAGGTCAGCTCTGGCTACCACGGCTCTCTGGTTCATCCTTGGCACATGGTAGCAGAGAGAGTTCTCGTCTTGTATCCTAGCAATCTAGTCTGCTGGTCTCGCACATGGTTGTATGGAAGATGGGAGACCAGTTCTGGCCCACTGTTCCCCAAATGTTCCCTAGAAGAGGTTGGCGCTTACTCAGGAACAAGAGACTCACCCTAACTCAGTTGTCTCGAACTAGTCAGGGGAGCCCCTTTGAATTTTTAAAATAATGTCCACTCAGAATGCTTGCCCACATATGCTTTGGTTATTAGTGGCCCAGTCAGTGGCCATGCACAACAGGACTAGCACACAGTCAAGGCTGCTGGCCTTCCCCAGAGGCCCAGGAAAAGTCTGGGTCTGCAAAGTATCGGGGGCACCTCCTGGCTACACTGAGCATGTTCACAAGCTTTGCCCATGGTCTTTTCTGCTCATTAACAGTCATGGTGACTGCCAACTCCTCAGTGCCCAGGACACTCAACCAAGGGTGTGTCCGGGAACGAGGCATGGCTAAGCCTCAGTGGATAAGGTCTGGCTCAGACACTGAGGTTTGTTCTTCCTGGTACATCCTTTAGCTGCCCCTACACCACTCATGTCCTGTGTTGTGGAGGCTTGTGAGTTGACTCCTGAGCACCTAGGTAGGCCCAACATGGTCCCCTAAGTGTAAGATGGAGTCACCTTCTGTAGTCAACACTTGGCACAGGACTGGGCCCAGGGCTATGGAACATCTATGGGAGTTGCTAGCTCTTAGGGAAGATACCCACTTCGGGGGGAGACAGATATTTGGGGTTTTGGCTCTCCCACTGGGTGGCTTGGTCAAGCTCCTTTCTATTAGCATAATGATCAGTAAAATGGCCAACTGAATCCAGAAGTTCTAGACAACCAGGATGAGTTACCAGGAGAGTTACTGTCCCTCAAAACCAGAGGGCAGGATAAGAGAGGCAACCTGAAGCCGGGTGGGTGCTCACAACTCCAGAAGAGAGCTGCTAGCCAGCCTGAGCTACATTGTGAACCCCTTTCTCGAAAGCAAAGCCAAACAAAGGCCATCAAGATGGGCCATAAGAGAAAGGTGCTTGCCAAGCCTGACAACCTGAGTTCAATCCCAGGGACCCACGTGCTGGAAAATCAGTGACTCCCCCAGTTGTCCCTGACCTCCACACATGTGCACATAATAAATGTAATACCTTTTAAATACATAAATGAAAACCTGAAACCTGGTACCTGGGCCAGGTAAGGAAGAAGTTACGGTGAGATTTGTCCTCAGCCCTCCCATTCCCCAAGCCATCTTATAAACAGCCTACACACTGCTTTTATTGGGGACATCAAAGCCAAGATATAGGCGGGAGAACATCAAGGGGAACGGAAGGAATGAAGTGGTCTAAGGCCACACATTTCCATGATGGGCTCTGCTTCGTGACCAACGTTGAAGGGTGTGTCTGCGGGCTGCTTGGGAGGTCTCCCAGAGACTGCTATCAGGAGCAAAAATGCCTTGCAACAATTCATGGGGATAGGAGAGGAGAACTGCCACCTGCCTCTCCCCTATCTCCCCTCCACTGAAGTTTCCCCCATGAGTATTAGTCTCCTCACAAGGCTTGATTTTGGTGGCCCCATGGAACGCCAGATGTCATGTCCTATAGTGGGGTATTCTGTCGAAGACTTGGGAAGAGAAACTCTGGGTGTATGAGTGGTGAAGGCCAGAGAGTCTGATGTAGAGCATGATGTGTCTAGTACCTTCTAGCACTAAGAGATCTTTCCCATGGTCTGGCCCTGGAAACTGTGGAAGACCCTGGGAGAGAACATGGGTTTCATGGAGCAGGCATGAGAGTGTTTCCTGCTAGGGATTGACAGGAAAAAAGAGCTTTCTAATTAAGTCTAATCTATGACTCATCTTCTCATCTGGCTAAGTTGCAGAAGTCAGTAATCCCTGAGAGGCGGGCACCAGATTTTGAGGACTCCACGATGGTGTCAAAAGCTTCCTGTGGGCTTCCCCACCACTTCCTGTCCATCTGAACTTTCACCTACCCCAGAGATGACCCGGTCTCGGGCACTAGGGTCTTGGGTTGAGAATCCAGGAAAGGGAGCTAAAGCCCCTGACCAGGAGCAAGAGGACCACCTATCTGTCCATCTGTCTGTCCACTGTTGGCCTGAGGCGTCTGGAAATCTGGCAGGCGCTGACGAGTTTGATGATTTTGATGAGTTTTTTGGTGTTGCTTGAGATGGTCGGATCTCATGAACTGTCGGCCACAGTCCCCGCATTTATGTGGTCGATCCCTCGTGTGGATCCGTCTATGTCGTCCAAGCTCATCAGAGCGAAAGAAAGACCATGTACAGCCCTCCCAGTCACATACGTAGGGCTTCTCACCTAGGGAGAGACAAGGGAGTGTTAAATTGAGTAGAAGAAGCCACAATGGGAGGGAAGAGATGAGTTCTGAGGCAAGAGCATTCAAGGTGGAGAAATCAAAAGAAGAGAAGGAGGGGCTGGAGAGATGGCTTAGAGGTTAAGAGCACTGCCTGCTCTTCCAGAGGTCCTGAGTTCAATTCCCAGCAACCACATGGTGGCTCACAACCATCTGTAATGAGATCTGATGCCCTCTTCTGACCTGCAGTCATACATGCTGTATACATAATAAATAAATAAATTTTTTTTTAAAAAAAAGAAGAGAAGGAACCAGTGGGAGGCGGGCAGGACCACTTGGTTCCAAGCTTGGAAGAGAAAGGGCCAATCCCAGGCAATCACAAATCAGTGGTCCTGCATAAATTAAAAAAAAAGATGGGCCGGACAATTGGCTCAGTGGTGAAGAGTACTTGTTGCTCTTGCAGAAGGCTCCGGTTCAATTCCCAGCGTCTATGTGGTGGCTCACAAACATCTGTTTAACTCTAGTTCCAGGGGATCCAAGCCTTCTTCTGGCCTTCATGGGCACTAGACATGCATGTAGTATACAGACATTCATGGAGACAAAAACATTCATTCACATAATAAATCCAAAATTTTAGAAAGAGCAAAGATCCCTATATCCCTTTCTCCACCCAACACCTCATTTACCTGTGTGTTTGCGTTGGTGACTTACAAGGTGAGAACGCTTGGTATAAGCTTTTCCACAGTTGATGAATGTGCAGACGTAAGGCCTTGAGACTGGGGGTGGCCTCCTGGGTGCCCCTCCTGGAACACTGGGGTTCTCTGTTCCCTGTGGAGCAGGTGTGGGCTGCTTGTGTACGAAAGGTTCTTCCAGGCGATTTGACTGGGCCACAAGTGAGTTCTGGGATTCTAACGTTAGCAATGGCTGGAGCCTAGGTGTGGATATCCCAGGGTTGTAGGGATTTAAGTGCAACATCTGATCCATAGAAGGGGATATGGCATGGGTCACAGTGGAAGGCATGCCTGGGACCAAAAATATTCCATGATTTAAAGAGCCTGTGGTAGCAGGTACTGCTGAGGAGACAGAATAAGGCATTGCTGGGGTACTGCTGTGGGCCATTACTGGGACTCCACTGGAAGCTGAGCCTGGCAGGCCGCTGTAAGGAATCAGATTCTCTCTAAAGGCTATGGTCACTCCCAGAGTACCTGGACTCCCTAAGGGCATCATGTGGGATCCCGCGTCAATCATTCTCCCTGGTTGGTGGTTAGATGGTGTCTGATGATACATCTGGGAAGGTGGAGGAGTCAGCTGGGAGGAGTACCTCGCACTATGCTCGGGTAGCGACATAATGAACTGTGACTCCCCTTCACCCTCATTCTGCCTGGATTCCTCAGCAGATAACACAAAAGGCCTCGACATCCCCGATAAATGTTGAGTGGCCGGTGGCTGATGAACTCCACTGTTTCCAGGAGACACAGATACATGCAACGCTGGTGTCGACTGCCCATTATCCTACAAGAAAAAGAGTCATCTGAAAGAAAGTCCCCTTCACTCTACTTCTAAGCTGCACACATCTCTCCTTCCCCATCCTAGGAAGCAGGCCATGAACTGACCATAGTTTACCACAAGGAGCTTGACAGTCTGAGGGAAGAGCATTACCCATGGTTTCATTCTCCACACCAGGCTCGCTGGGATTCACTGTGTTGCCTACTTCCAGCAATCCCCCTGCCTTGTTCTATTGCTAAGTGCTAAGGTTCAGGCATGGGTTACTCCACCTGGCTTACGAAAGGTACACTCAAAGGACCTAAGTTGGTTTCGATGATGTGGCCATTGTGCTATTTGGATCTTTGGAGGTGGAGTTTCATCTGTGAGAGCTCATCATTTTATCAGAATTTTGTCTGGTTATGGAGCTTACCATATCACCAATGACAGCATGGATGTCCAACTGTCAGTTCTCAGCTGTCCTGGACTCCAGAATGGGTACAAGCTTAAGACCGGAACTGGGGAAGGTGTTCCAGTGAATAAATAAAGCATTTGCCACACAAACTGAATTCCAATCCACAGATCCCACGTAAAGCCAGGCTTGATAACAAATGCATCTGTAACCCCAATGATACACATACAAAATTTTAAGAACTCGCTGGGTGGTGGTGGCGGTGGCGGTGGTGGCGGCGGCGGCGGCGGCGGCGTTGGCAGCAGCAGCAGCAGCAGCAGCAGCAGCAGCAGCACAAGCCTTTAATCCCAGCACTGGGAGGCAGAGGCAGGAGGATCTCTGTGAGTTCGAGGCCAGCCTGGGCTACAGAGTGAGATCCAGGACAGGCACCAAAACTATACAGAGAAACCCTGTCTTGAAAAACAAAAATGTAAGAACTCTATATAGAAAACCTCTCTTCCTGCATGTGGATTCCAGGGATTGAACTTGGGTTGTTAGGCTTGGCAGCACATACCCTTACCTGCTGAGGCACCCCAGAGCTCCTTTGTATCTGAGCAAATACCTGCTTCGTCTAATTGTTAAGCACTGTCTCATTAACTGTGCATAGAATGAGTCATTTTTATGCATGTGAAGTTTTTTGTTTTTGATGATTCAAAATACTAATGACTCGATACATTTAAATTAAGCTGCAAGTTGTTAGATTAGGGACTTCAGTGGACATTAGAATACCAATGTGGCTATTAGTCACTTGGGTTACATTAGAAATTTTAGGAGAATTGATTTCACTGTTGGTACACTCCATAACCTAACAGAATTCTAATAAGGTATTTAAATAAAAGAAATGAAAGATGTTTAGGCCACTGAGCTTGGAGAGATCCACATTCATACTTGGGTGCTTCCTTCCCTTGGAGCTGCTCCATCTACTGCTCCTGGGGCTTAAATCTGTTAAAAATCTCCTTTTAAGGTAGGCACGGTGAGCCAAGTGTAGTGGCACACACCTCTGATTGCAGTGGTTGGGAGGCAGAGGCAGGCAGACCTCTGAGTCCAACAGACCAGTCTGGTCTCCATAGTGAGTTCCAGGATAAGGCAGGTATACCATCATTTCAGGTGAAGAAATAAGATCAGGGGTGAAAACTGTCCTGGGCTAAGAGACCATCAGAAACAAAACAAACCCAAACGAAAACCAAAGTTCCAGGACCTGTTTGATAAGAACTTTAAGTCTCTAAAGAAAGAAATTGAAGAAGATATCAGAAAATGGAAGGATCTCCCATGCTCATGGATAGGTAGGATTAACATAGTAAAAATGGAAATCTTACCAAAAGCAATCTACAGATTCAATGCAATCCCCATCAAAATCCCAACACAGTTCTTCACAGACTTGGAAAGAAAAATACTCAACTTCATATGGAAAAACAAAAGACCCAGGATACCTAAAAGAATCCTGTATAATAAAGCAACCTCTGAAGGCATCACCATCCCTGACCTCAAGCTCTACTATAGAGCTATAGTAATAAAAACAGCTTGGTACTGGCATAAAGACCGACATACAGACCAATGGAAGCCGGGCGGTGGTGGCGCACGCCTTTAATCCCAGCACTCGGGAGGCAGAGCCAGGCGGATCTCTGTGAGTTCGAGTCCAGCTTGATCTACCAAGTGAGATCCAGGACAGGCTCCAAAGCTACACAGAGAAACCCTGTCTTGAAAAACAAAAACAAAAACAAACAAACAAACAAACAAACAAACAAACAAACAAAAAACCAGACCAATGGAATCGAATTGAAGACCCTGACATTAATCCACACACATATGAACACCTGATTTTTGACAAAGAGGCCAAAACTATACAATGGAAAAAAGAATATATCTTCAACAAATGGTGCTGGCATAACTGGATGTCAATATGTAAAAGATTACAAATAGACCCATATCTGTCACCATGCACAAAACTCAAGTCCAAGTGGATCAAAGACCTCAACATAAATCCAGTTACACTAAACTTAATAGAAGAGAAAGTAGGAAGTAGTCTTGAACACACTGGCACAGGAGATCACTTCCTAAATATAACACCAGCAGCACAGACACTGAGCACAACAATTAATAAATGGGACCTCTTGAAACTGAGAAGCTAATTTCACTATTAGGATAAAAACAAATTGAGTTCCAGGACAGCTGGGGCTTCAAAAAACCAACAAAACAAACGGCCAATACAAGGGCCACTAGGACAGCTCAGCTGGTAAAAGTGCTTAGAGCTCAAGACTAACAGCCTGAGTTTGGTCACCATAAACATGGTGGAAAAAAAGCGAATCAACCCCCCAAGCATTGGTTGTCCTCTGACCTCTACACTCATGCTGTGGCACACATGGGCCTGCACATGTGTGTGCAAATAAATTTAAAAAAAGAAAGAAAGTAGGAAGTACTCTTGAACGCATTGGCACAGGAGATCACTTCCTAAATATAACACCAGCAGCACAGACTCTGAGAACAACAATTAATAAATGGGACCTCTTGAAACTGAGAAGCTTTTGTAGAGCAAAAGACACGGTCAATAAACCCAAAAGACAGCCTACAGAATGGGAAAAGACCTTTACCAACCCCACAATCTGACAGAGGACTGACCTCCAAAGTATATAAAGAACTCAAGAAACTAGACACCAAAATACTGAACAATCCAATTAAAAAATGGGCTAAAGAGCTAAACAGAATTCTCAAAAGAAGACTCTCAAATGACTGAAAGACATTTAAAGAAATGCTCAACATCTTTAGTCATCAGAGAAATGCAAATCAAAACGACTTTGAGATACCACCTTACACCTGTCAGAATGGCTATGATCAAAAACACTAATGACAGTCTATGTTGGAGAGGATGTGGAGCAAAGGGAACACTCCTCCACTGTTGATGGGAGTGCAAACTTGTACAACCACTGTGGAAATCAGTATGGTGGTTTCTCAGAAAATTGGGAATCTATCTACCTCAAGACCCAGCTATACCACTCTTGGGCATATACCCAAAGAATGCTCAATCATACCACAAAGATACATGCTCAAAAACCAAAGTTCCTTTCAATAAACTCAAACAAAACAAACAAACAA
Organism: Peromyscus eremicus; assembly: GCF_949786415.1. Classification (NCBI taxonomy): domain Eukaryota; kingdom Metazoa; phylum Chordata; class Mammalia; order Rodentia; family Cricetidae; genus Peromyscus; species Peromyscus eremicus. The sequence goes on from NC_081417.1 coordinate 130,483,852, forward strand.
AAACCAACTTTAGGTGCTAGGGGCAAAGCTCTGTGGTAGAATGCTTGCCTAGCACATGAGAGCTTTCAAGACCCTGGATTCAAATCCCAGTATTGCAAGAGGTTTGTTGTTTTTTGTTGTTGTTTTTTTGGGTTTTTTTTTTTTTTTTGGATTTTTTCAAGACAGGGTTTCTCTGTGTAGCTTTGGAGCCTGTCCTGGAACTCCCTTTGTAGACCAGGCTGGCCTTGAACTCACAGAGATCCTCCTGTGATCCTGCCTCCCGAGTGCTGGGATTAAAGATGTGCGCCACCACCGCCTCCCAGCTAGGGTACCTGGCCTCCTCTTCTTTTTCTTTTAACAGGGTTTCTCTGTGTATCCCTGGCTGTCTTGCAACTCTAGCCTCTCAGATTCAGAGATCTTGCCTCCCACGTGTTCAACACTTCTTAGCACACACACGTGCACGCACTTTCCTGGCCTTTTCCCTAGTCTCTGGTCAAGTTACCCCAGCCACAATCCCAGTCTGTCTCAGCAAATCTTCACACCTAGTCCTGTAAGTGAGCAGTCTGCTGGGCTATCCTAGGCTATGTTCACCGCCTAGATCTAAGAACAGCTGTCCTTCTGTGTCCATGATTCCACCCACTGATGTTCAGGTCCCTTGGATAAACTGGTGCTTGTTTTCAGTTTGGAGAGATTCCCCTTACATCTTAAATCACCTCTTGGCTACTTAGTACTTACATGGCATCACGAGAGCTATGTGCTTTTGGAACCCTCAGACACAATCACCAGTTGTGGTTCTGTCTCCAACAACTCCCTATTCTCAGTTTCTCCTTTCTACTGTCTTCAGGGCCTGACATTTTAACTTACACCTGGCTCCTCACAATGGCTTTCTAATTATTGCCTTGAAGTGAGCATCCCTATTCTCCAAGAGCACTTTTGGAGGGAGTATTTGAGTTAAAGGCTTTAATTTTTTTTAGGTTATTATGGACAGGTGTGGCCGCACTCAACTTGAATCCTAGCAAAAATAAACTGGGCACATTGGTCCACGCCCTTAATCCCAGCACGCCCTTAATCCCAGCACTGGGGAGGCAAAGGCTGGCCAGTCTTGAGTTTGAGGCTAAGTCTCGTCTACATAGCCCAGTACAGCATAGACACCTTGTCCCAAAATAAATAAAAATAAGATTATTAATTTTTTTAAAAAGACATGGAGCCAGGCGGTGGTGGCACACACTTTTAATCCCAGCACTCCGGAGGCAAGAGAGAGGTAGATCTCTGTGAGTTCAAGACCAACCTGGTCTACAGAGTGAGTTTCAGAACAGTCAAGGATACACAGAGAACCCATCATTGAACTGCGCCACCCCCCCAAAAAAAATTAAGTCATGCCATAATCAGTCGAATCTGGCAAAGGGCTCCAATAAATACATTTTTCCTCCCCACCCTTTTTATGGTACACAAATCCCTCTCTACAATCCTTCTCAAATCCCTGGTCTACAGAATGAGTTCCAGGGGAGCCAGGGCTACACAGAGAAACCATCTTTGAACAAAAATTAACTCACGCTGTAATTGGTGGAGTTTAGCAAAGGTCTCCAACAAATGTTTTCCTCCCTACCCTTCCCAAGGTACACAAATCCCTCTTCACCACCCAACACAGGCTCTAATGCGTGATTAAAAACATATTAAGGACTAAACAAGCCTCCTTGGGCTTGGACCACAAACTCACCGAGGGCGTCTGATGCACAGCCGGCCACCTATTTTCCTGCTCCATGTCGGCCCAGACCTCACTTCAGACCAGAGGGGAAGCTGACCCGGCTGGTGCCGTCATAGGCGAGTGTCCCACCACCACCACTACGCCACAATTCCAGCTGCGCGGAACTTCTAATTGCCTCGGAGCCTGGGCGGAGTCAAGGCCACACCCACCCAACACCCTCCCACTCAGCGCTCCTCCCACCCCACAACTCCTTAGCAGGCCTGATGCCTGCTGGGTCCCTGATAGGGTAACCTCTGACCTCTACCACTTTTTAATGACAGTGTGTCCGCCCTTCTCTACATACGTCTTCCAACCTACTGTACCAGCAACTGTTTGACCCACAGGGCTGTTGGGGAAACCACGATCCGATCACCCAAACAAGTCTCTTTGACCTCAGAGAAACAGAAGAAAGGCTTGGTGACCGAGGCGGGGCAAGCGCACAGCCTCTGTTGACAGGAGGGATACCACCATCCCTCCAGTAGGCTTTTATAGGGCAGGATCCTGCTGAGGCTGGGCACCTCTGTCCTTTCTCCATGCAAACTGAAGCCCAGATACCCCAGCACCCAATTTGGACATTCCGCAATTGACCATACACTATGTGTGGGCATTGATTCTCTGTAACTCCAGTCCAGGAGATTTGGTCGCCCTCGTGATTTCCTAGGGCGCCAGGCATGAACGTGGTGCACATACATACATGCAGGCGAGCACTTGTAAACACAAAAATAAATGTAATGGCCGGGCGGTGGTGGCGCACGCCTTTAATCCCAGCACTCGGGAGGCAGAGCCAGGTGGATCTCTGTGAGTTCGAGGCCAGCCTGGGCTACCAAGTTAGTTCCAGGAAAGGCGCAAAGCTACACAGAGAAAACCTGTCTCGAAAAACCAAAAAAAGTAAAATAAAATAAAATAAATGTAATGAAGAAATATTTTTTAAAGAGAAATAAACCAGGCAGACAGATGTCTCAGTTCAAGGCTATCCTGGTCTATAAATTGAAAAAAGGGCTTCAGCAGAGAGACTCTGTCTCAGAAACAAAATTTAGTAATACACTTTTGAATCTGGGCAGAGTGGCACACACCTGTAATCCCAGTGTTTGGGAGGCAGAGATGGGAGGGTCCTGAGTGTGGGGACAGTCTGGGCTACACAGTAAGACTCTGTCCCTCCAAAACCAAACAAACCCAAGTGAGCCACAGCATGAAGCTTAGCTGTTTTCACAGGACCTGTGACAGATCGGAGCAAAACAAAAAGGAGTGTGTGAGCCGTGGGGTGTGTGTTTGAGTGTGAGTGAGTGGGGTGGGGGTTGAGTGTGTGTGTGAATGTGTGTATGCCCTTGCCCAGTGAGGTGTTCTAAAATGACAGGATGAATCGAAGCTAGTGCTTCACTGTGGGTTGACGATGGGAACTAGCATTTCCCTGAGCCCCTGGGAGGTGGCTGATGCCCTTCCTTTTGGCAGGAACACTAACAGAGGGGTGGGACTCTGTGGGGGATGGATTCATTTTTGGACAGGATGTTCTGAGGTTGTCTATGCAGGATCCAGTTGGAGAGTCCAGAAGTGGGTGGATTGGTTAGAAGCCTAGAAAGCAAATCTGGGTAGAATGGTAGATTTCAGACTTAAAGCCTCAAAGATAAATAAGATCACAGGGGATTTGAACAGGGAGAGAGAGGGCTCAGAACACACCCAGGCCCAGGTTTGACAATGATCAGTGTAATGAATTGGTAAGTCAGACAGGAAATTTAAAGTCAATTTTTCCTTACTAGCCCTGTTCAGGTTTTGTTTGTTTGTTTCTCTGTGTAACTGGCTATCACTGTCCTGGAGCTTGCTCCATAGACCAGCCTGGCTTTGAAATTGGAGACCCAAAATGTTCGGGATTAAAGGTGTGGCCACCACTGCCTGCCCTGTTTATTGTTTTTATTTTATTTTTGAGACAGGGCTTCTCTGTGTAGCTCTGGCTGTTCTGAATTCAATCTTTAGACCAGATTGGCCTTGAACTCACAGAAATCCACCTGCCTCTGCCTCCCAACTGCTGGGATCAAAGGCATGTGCCGCCACGCCAGACCCCACCCTGATTCAAATAAATGGGTTTAATCCTTAACTCTGTGAAGAAAAAGATGCTAATAAACACATAAGCTCAAAGAACAGAAGCTGCAAAGGAGTTCAGGCCATGTGACGCCATTTATGAAAAGTCATTTATTTATTTATTTATTTATTTATTTATTTACTATTTATTGTTGTCTTTTTAAAATAGTTTTGTTTTATAATTAATTTAATTTTACATATCAGCCACGGATTCCCCTCTCCTCCCTCCTCCCACCCCTCAGCCTTCCCCCACAATCCACCCCCCATTCCCATCTCCTCCAAGGCAAGGTCTCCCTGGGGAGTCAGCCCAGCCTGGTAGATTCAGTTGAGGCAGGTCCAGTCCCCTCCTCCCTACACCAAGGCTGAGCAAAGTATCTCAACATAGGCCCTAGGTTCCAAAAATGTCATTGTCTTTTGAGACAAGGTCTTATTATGTAGTCCTGGCTGACCTGGAACTCACTCTGTAGATGGACCTCAAAATCACAGAGCTCCACCTGCCTCTGCCTCCCGAGTGCTGGGACTAAAGGCCTGCCCCACCACCATGGCCTATGAAAAGTTTTAAAACATGCAAAGGAATACTAAGTATTACTGGATATACACAGCAGATTTACAAAAGATATAAATTCACTCATGGGAGTGACAAGTGTACCGTTTAAGGTGATAATAAGACTGAGCCGGAGCCTCCAACTTGGTTGGAATCTGAGGGCCACGCCATAGCAGGGGCCATAATAGATATGGATGGACTGCCCTGCCACCAGGACCACTGTGCCATCTGGGCCCCGGGTACTGCCCGGGACCATGTCTAGGTCCGTGGCCCTATAGCAGCCAGGGTCCAGATTGACGTATGTGGCTCCTGTTGCCACCAAGTGCCACGAGGATGCCCAGAGTCAGGTCAGCCACCTGAGTCCAGGTTGGTGTCCGAGGGCCAGGATGCATCCAGATCTGAGTGGCCTGTGCTGCTACTCAATGTCTTGGTGACATCTGGGCCAGAGCTGCAGCTGAGGGCCATGTCAGGGTCTGTGGCCCTACTGCAGCCAGGGTCTATGCTGATGTCTGATGCACCTGTTACCATCGGAGGACATGAAGACACCCGAGATCGAGGGACATGTTGGTGTCTTAGGGCCATACTGCCTCTGGGGCAGTAGTGATATCCAGACCCAGCCACTGTTGAGGACCATGTTGGGGTTTATGGTTCTACTGTGGCTAGGGTCTGTGCTGAAGTCCAGGTCCTGCATTGCCACCAAAGGTCACATAGAGGCCAAAGGTTAGGGCTACAACCATTCCTACCTGAATGGCCAGTTCCTCTACCCAAAGCCGGAATGTCGACCTGGCCCAAGCTACTGCCAAGGGTCATATCTGGGTCTGTGGTCAAGTTACAGCCGGAGTTTGTGTGGATGTCTGTGGCTTGTGTCACCTCAGGAGGCCATAGATGTGAGATGAAATCAGAGGACCATACTGAGCTGGCCATGCCCTTCCCTTGCCCTGGGAAAGCAGGCCTTGCCTCTCACTGGACACTACAGCAAGAGAGCTGGCCCCTGCATGCTGGAGAGATGGTCCCCACCCCTCACCACAGGCCAGGGTGAACTGACCCTGAGGGTATGCATGTAGGGGAGCTGAATCCACCCCCTTGCCTGAGGTGGGTGGCCCCAGGGGCCCAGGACTGACCAGCTTGGCTACCACCCAGGCCCACAGCTGGGCCTTGAGTTGACCCACCCTAGCATCTACCCCATCTAGGACCTGCTGGAGCTCATGAAGGCACAGGTCCTGTGGAACAATACCCACAGCATCTCCATGACCCGTGGCAGCCACCGGATATCCCAGAGGAGTTCCGGTGAGGACCCAGTGATGATGGTGAACCAGAAACCAGAGGCCTGGAACCAGACCAGTGACTCAATGCAATAAACATTTGCCAGTAAAACAGATGGGACAGTGAGGTACACTGTGTGGCAGACCGAAGCCTCCAGTGCCCCCAGGACCAGTGAAGAGGTGTCGGAGAAACAGGAAAGAAGGAGACCAAAGAGATTTTTCTGTTGAAGTGGCTTTTGTTTTGGTTTGTTTTTGCTTTTGATGGCTTGTTTTCATACTTCGATTTGTTTCCTTATGGGGGGGCGTGGCAGGGATGAGGGGAGGATATGGGGGCACCAGGAGGTGAACAGAATTGGGGTGCATGATGTGAAACCCCCAAAGAGTCAATAAAGAAGTTTTTTTTTTTAAGTATGGTAATAAGAAAATACTGAAATTGCCGGGCGGTGGTAGCACACGCCTTTAATCCCAGCACTCGGGAGGCAGAGCCAGGCGGATCTCTGTGAGTTCGAGGCCAGCCTGGGCTACCAAGTGAGTTCCAGGAAAGGCGCAAAGCTACACAGAGAAACCCTGTCTCGAAAAACCAAAAAAAAAAAAAAAAAAAAAAAAGAAAAAAAAAGAAAATACTGAAATTATGTTCAATTAAATAACATGATTTTAAACCTTGTTTGTTTGTTTTTTTTTTTTGAGACAGGGTTTCTCTGTGTAGCCCTGGCTGTCCTGGAACTCACTCTGTAGGCCAGGCTGGCCTCAGAGAGCCACCTGCCTCTGCCTCCTGAGGGCTGAGATCAAAGGCATGCGCCTCCACCACCAGGCGCTAACAGTTTGTTTTTTTTGTTTTTCCCCCAAGACAGAGTCTCACTATGTAATGAAAGCTGACCTCAAACCTCACAGAGGTTTTCCTGAGGCATGTACCACCACAGGTGGCTTGAATTATTTGTCCTATCAAATTACTTAAACCTTGTTTTAGTTGTTGCTGTTGTTAGACTCTCTGTTTATGCCCCCTGGGAAGAAGGAAAGCCTTTGTGATCCAGGCTGTCTGTGGCTCTGGCTCACTGATTAGAGAGGGAACTGGGAAACTGCAGCCTGGGGAGAAATAAGCCTTAAATCTTATTGTGGACACCTGGAATATTCTGTTTTACTGGAGTATTAAATCAAGGCCCTTTGTAGACATTGGTTTATGGAAACTAATGAGAGATTACATAAATCCAGTTTTGCCCTAAACAAAACAAAGAAGCTAAATTTCTAATACTTTAAATGGAATAAACAAAACAGAAGCATTTCTTGTAGAAAGTGCTAGAAAGAAGTGACTTTTTGAGCTGGGCATGCAGAGGCAGGAGAATATCTGAGTTCCAGGCCAGCCTGGTCTACAGAGTGAATTCCAGGACAGCCAGAACTGTTACACAGAAAAACAACAACAACAACAATAAGAAAGTGGTTTGTGCTGGGTAGTAATGCACGCCTTTAATCCCCGCACTTGGGAGGCAGAGGCAGGCGGATCTCTGTGAGTTCGAGGCCAGCCTGGTCTACAGAGTGAGTTCCAGGACAGGCTCCAAAGCTACACAGAGAAACCCTGTCTGGAAAAAAGGGGAAAAAAAAGTGGTTTGTTTGTTGTGGTTGTTGTTCTGATTTGTTGCATTAGACAGGGTCTCACCATGTAGCCCTGGCTGTCCTGGATCTCACTCTGTAGACCAGGCTGGCCTCAAACTCACAGAGATCTGCCCGCCTCTGCCTCCTGAGTGCTGGGATCAAAGTGTGCGCCACTTCCGCTGGCTCAGAGTATGTAACTTTTAAAACATTTGTGTCAGGTGTGGAGGGAGAAGCAAGTGGATCTCTGTGAGTTCGAGGCCCAGCCTGGTCTACAGAGCGAGTTCCAGGACAGCCAGGGCTACACAGTTTTGAAACCCTGTCTCGAAAAACAACAATTAAACTTACTAATTTGTACCCTGTGGCCCGAGTGCCGCCGCCCACCATTCCTGCACCACTGACTAACCAATCAATTCATTATTTTCCAAAAGAAGAAAAAGCAGGGTGCGGAGAGCTTGTGCTGCAGGGTGTTGGCTTTTATATGAGGACAGGAAGTAGGGGGCTGCACCTGGCCCAGGTGGAGAGAAGGGATCAGAGGCAGCGCCCCTGTGGTGGGAGGGGATGGAGGTGGAGGTGGGGACGAGAAGGGAGATCTTCGAGGAGCAGACTTTCTGTGTAGTTCTGAATTCTTTTTTCTTTTTGAGAGTTCCACTGACTGTAAAGGCAGGTGACTACATGAACACTTGGACTCCCCAAGCTGTGGTGAAGTTTGGCACTTTCTAGCCTGGTCTTTCTTGGTTTGCTCCTGCCCAGACCCAGGACCGCTGGGCCGCTGCTTGCCTGGGATATTGTTTGCCTGCTCCTCCAGCCTCTTCTCATCTTTCTCCTCCTCTCCCTGTGTTTGCCTCAGGAGGCCAAACTTCCTCCTGCTCTCTCCTAACAAAGCTTTGTCTGGTTTCTTCTTCCGTCGTTCTCCCAGGAATTCCGTTAACTTTGCTTCACATTTTCCCTGAAGATTGAAGGGTTTTCTGTCAGGATCACAATTAAAAGACTAACAACAACAACAAAACCTTTGAGAAAAGCAAAAAAAGAAAAGCACAAAGTAGAGCTGGAGAGAAGGTGCCAGAGTAAAGAGCGCTGGCTGATCTTGCAGGGGCAGCACACTCGGGCCACCAGGCCGTCTCTCCGTCCCACTCTCCTGTCTTTCTCTTGGTTTGTTTTCCTCTGTGTGTGTGTGTGTGTGTGTGTGTGTGTGTGTGTGTGTGTGTGACAGTAATATGTGTGCGGGTGCCCTCAGAGGCCAGAAGAGAGACTCAGATCCCTGAGAGCTGGAGTTACAGGTGTTGGGAGCCACTCTTTGTGGGTGCTGGGAATTGAACTCAGATCCTCTGAAAGGTAAGTCGTCTTAACCACTGAGCCCGCACCACAACCCCCACTTCTGTCTTTCAGGGCAAATCTTTCAGCTGCATCCCCTCATTTCTGTGGATGAACTAATATGAATCAACCATTTTTTTTTCCCTCCCGGTATTCTACAATCACTTACAGTGATGCAGTGAATAACCTTATACATAGTGTGTCTTCTAGACATGCAATAGTAACCTTGCACAGTGTCTCTTCCATGTGCCCTCCAAGGGCACTAGACATGCACATAGTATACATGTATTCATGCTGGTGAAATGCTTATACACATTAAATAATAAATAAATACACTGGCTCTTCACCTGCTTGACTTTTCGTCTTGTTGGTGAGTAGGAGGCTGCATCTCAGAGTATTCTAACTTAATTTTTCTAGTTACTACTGGGTTCACTTAATCTGAAGGTCAGGCCTCTAAGGCTGGGCGGTGGTGGCCCACGCCTTTAATCCCATCACTGGAGGCAGAGCCAGGCGGATCTTCAAGGCCAGCCTGGTCTACAGAGCGAGATCCAGGAAAGGCACCAAAACTACACAGAGAAACCCTGTCTCAAAAAACCAAGAAAAAAAAAAAAGGATCAGACCTCTAATTTCCAGATATCAATCTTTCCTTTCCTCCCTGTGGTGGTTTGAACCATATTGGCCCCCATAGGCTTATTTGTTAGAATGCTTGGTCCCCAGTTGTGGAACTGTTTGGGAAGGATTAGGAGGTATGGCCTTGTTGGAGGTGTGCACCGAGGATGGGCTTTGAGGTTCAAAGGCAGACTCTCACCCTCTGTCTGCCTACAACTTTCAAATCATAAATAAGCTCTCAACTGCTTCTCCAGTACCATGTCTGCCCACCTCCATGTGGGCCTGGAATTCACATCACCCCACCCCAGAGTCTCAAGAGCTAGAGTCCAGGTTTGAACCATGGCACCAGGGCCAACCCTTAGTCATTTCTAATTTTTTTTTCCTCTAGTGTGTTCAATGGTCCCTTCCTGTGAAGGTGCTTGTTTGTGCTTTTAATTTTTGTTTTGTTTTGTTTTTTTTTTTTCCGAGCCAGGGTTTCTCTGTGTAGTTTTGGTGCGTGTCCTGGATCTCACTCTGTAGACCAGACTGGTCTCAAACTCACAGAGATCCACTTGGCTGTGCCTCCTGGGTACTGGGATTAAAGGCATGCACCACTACCACCCAGCTTGGGCTTTTAATTTTTGAGTTTCTATTTCAAGAGGGTTTGTGTGTGTGTTTGTTTTGAGGTAGGGTCTCTCTGCATAACCCTAACTGTCCCGGAACTCACTATGCAGAGCAGGCTGGCTTCAAATTCACATCTGCCTCGGCCTCCCCAGTGCTGGGGTTAACGAAATGTGCCACCAGCCTGGCTCTCTAGAGGTTTTTTTTTTTTTGTTTTTTTTTTTTAATTCCTTTTAGATTTATTTAGTTTACTTTATGTGTATGAATGCTTTGCCTGCATGTGTGTGCCTGGTGCTGGCAGAGGTCGGAAGAGGGTAACGATAAGCCACCATGTGGGTGCTGGGAATAAAATCCAGGTCCTCTGGAAGAGGATCACATGCTCTTAACCCCCTAAGTCCTCTTCAGTGGTCTCCTGAAGGAGTCTCCAACCATACTGCAGGAGTTTTTGTTTGGTTTTGCAGCAGGGTCTCATGTAGCCCAGGCTGGCCTCAAGGATCTGTGTATAGCTGAAGATGACCTTGAACTCTTGATTTTCCTGCTTCTGTCTTCCAAGTTCTGATAGTTCACGGTGCCCACGGTACCCAGCTTCTCCTTCACACCCTCAGATGTTTGCAGACAATCCAGTGTGGTAGGTTATGCTACCTCATGCCAGTATGGCTCTGGAAATGTTCACCACCTTCAATATTTTGAGTCTCATTTTGTTTTCTTGCAGAAAATTTGTTTTCATTTCATCTGATTTCACCACTTTTTGACCTTTTTGTTTTGTTTTTCGAGACAGGGTTTCTCTGTGTAGCTTTGCGCCTTTCCTGGAACTCACTTTGTAGACCAGGCTGGCCTCAAACTCACAGAGATCCGCCTGCCTCTGCCTCCCAAGTGCTGGGATTAAAGGCGTGCACCACCACCTCCCGGCTTGACCTTTTTTAGTAGATTTTTTTCATGCAATCAGTCCCTCTCTCCCAACTTTCCCCCATCCTCCCTACTACCCCACCCACCCACATCCACACCCTTTCTTGCTCTCTTTATCAAAAGAAAAAAGAGTAAGACAAAAACAAATTTGGATAAGACAAAACAAACAGAAGAAAAGTAAATAAAAAGAACCAAAGAAACACATATAGACACAGAGACATACAGAGAGAAATCTCACAAAAACATAAAACTTTTGGAACTACAATATAAAAGCAAAGTTTAAAAAAAAAAAAATCCCAGACAAAGCATTATGAGGCAAAAAAAAACAAAAAAACACCAAAATCTCCAAAAATACCAAGTTCGTTTTGCGTTGGTCACCTACTGCTAGGCATGGGGCCTTCCCTTGAGTGTGGTTTGTGTACCCGGCGAGACTCTGTTGGAGAGAACACAGTTTTGCTTTGTGAGCAGTTGTCAATTGGAGACGATAGCTTCTGGGGTGGGGTGGGGTGGGGGGCTTGTTCCCACTTCCCCCTCTCAGCAATGGGCTCAATCTGGCTTAGACCTTGGTTTCGTCAGTTTTTGGAATGAAGGTAGTTTCCAAGATTCTTAGTTCAATGGTGCCCCCTTCTGTCCATATTGTGAAGTACAGCTTTTGAATGTCTCAAGGACTTGAGTGCTACCTTCAATTTAGAATGCTTTCCTAACAATGCGAAGGTGTTGTGTGCCATCCTCCTTCTCCTCTCTCACCTTTATTCTGCCTTCCTTCTCTAGCTACCTTCTCTTCTTTGTTCTTTTGAGACAGAGTCTTTTTTAAAGATTTATTATTTTATTTTATTTTTTTTTTTCGGTTTTTTCGAGGCAGGGTTTCTCTGTGTAGTTTTGCGCCTTTCCTGGAACTCACTTGGTAGCCCAGGCTGGCCTCGAACTCACAGAGATCCGCCTGCCTCTGCCTCCCGAGTGCTGGGATTAAAGGCGTGCACCACCACCGCCCGGCCTATTATTTTTTATGTGTATGTGTGTATGTCTCTGTGTGTGGTGTGTACACATGTGTGTGTGTGGTTGCCGGTGGAGGCCAGAAGAGAGCCTCAGATCCAGTTATCGGCAGTTGTGAGCCAACGGAAGTGGGTTCTGAGACCAACTCCAGTCCTCAGCAAGAGCAGGAAGTACTCTGTACCTCTGAGCCATCTCTCCAGCCTCTTCAGGGTCCTTTCAATCTCTCCCTGCACTGCTCTGACTTACCAGGATTCCTTTCATTAGACTTGGCTTCCTCTTTTAAACTAGTTCAAAGACAGGGTTTCTCTGTGTAGCTTTGGCTGTCCTGGAACTCACTCTGTAGACCAGGATCCGCCTGCCTCTGCCTCCAGAGTCCTGGGACTAAAGGTGTGCGCCGCCACACCCAGCTAGATATTTTTTGGTTTGTTAACTATGGCTTCTCATTAGGTAGCCTAGTTTGGCCCAACAAGGGTGGCTGAGGCAGGAGGCCAGTCTGGGCTATATAGTAATTTTCAGACCAACCTGGGCTACAGCATGAGACCTTGTCCCCCAGCCCTCGAAGGACGGACTGTGGGCTCGTGTGCCTGCAAGCCAGTCTATACATGTTGTTTTTTGTCTCCCACTGTAACGTGGACGCCACCATGAGAGCCCTCTGAAGAAAAGTGCCCTCAATGACGTTCCTACAAATCTTCTTTTGCATGTGTTTTTGCGGTGCTGGGCATCGATCCGGGGTCGTTGCACAGTCTAGACAAACTCTCTACCACTGAGCTACCCCCTCAGGCCTTTCACTACATCTTTAAAACATGTGCTTGGCCCACGGGGCATGAGTTGTTGACCTTGTTCTACACTGATATTTGGAATGTGAAAGGTTCAGATTCAGGCAGTCATTGCTATTCTCAGTAACAGAAGTTCATATTGATTTCTTGGAGTTCTTTATATATGCAAAGTAAATACCCATCTCTGTGGCAGCTAGGGAGGGGTGGGCCAGATCCTCTTCTGACGGGAAGAACTGTGGCCCTGCTGCAGGGGATGAATGAAGCAGATGGGGTTTAGCTTCCGGTAATTTTAGGATCCCTGTCATCTGCAGACAGCTGTATCTGGGTCACAGCTTCCAACAGTCCAGTATCTGGTACAGGGTGCTGTTGGGAGACAGGCCTCTCTAATACCCTCTGATGTCCGACGTTCGTTCCAGAGTTCCCTGCTGGTGCCTGAGGACTCCTGGGGCCTGCCTTTCCAGTCTGTCACCAGCCCGGGTCTGCCTCCTCCCTCTTCCTTCACAGATATTTACCCCAGCTAAACTTCCAGCAGGTCCAGTTCCCAATTCTGTCTCAGCTCCAGCTTCCGGAAGATCCAGACTGTGACACTCTTACTGTTGCTGTGGATGGCAGACACCTCCCTCTGTGACTTGAACTTGATGACAATACAATTTGTTTTCTCAGTAGAGACCTGTCTTCACCCTCATCTATTTCTCCTCTCTCCCTCTCTCTCTGTCTGTCTGTCTCTCTCTCTCTCTCTCTCTCTCTCTCTCTCTCTCTCTCTCTCTCTCTCTCCCCCGCTGAGTCAGAGTCTCATGTAGTCTCAAACTTACCTTGTAGCCAAAGATAACGTTGATCTTTTTAAAGATTTATTTTGTGTGTGGGTGTTTTGCTTACATGTATGTCTGTGCATCATGTGCATGCCTGGTGCCTATGGAGGTCAGAAGAGGGTATCTGAAGCCCTGGATACGGTTGTGAGCCATCTGTGTGTTGGGAACTGAACCTGTGGCCTCTGCAAGAACAAGTGCTTGTAACCATTGAACCATCTCTGCAGGTTCCCGTTCTCATTTTTATTCAAGTACAAGCCATGTATGTGCAGGCTCCTTCCGAGATTCCTTAGAGCTGGAATTACAGATAGTTAGGAGTCTTGTGACATCAGTGCTGGGAACTAAACTTGGGTCCGCTGGTGGAGCAGTACTCTTTCTTAAATTTCTTTCTTTTTCGAGACAGGATCTTTCTACATAGCTCTGGCGGTCCTAGAACTCGCTCTGTAGACAGGCTGGCTTTTAACTAACAGAGATCTGCCTGCCTCTGCCTCCTGAGTGCTGGGATAAAGGGAGAAGCCACCATGGCCAGCTCTCTTCCTTGATTAAAAAAAAAATTCACTTTTGTTTTTAATCTTACAATATGGGTGTTTTGTCTGTGCACCACATGCATGCAGTACCTGCAGCAGCCGGAAGAAGGCGTAAGATTCTCCCTGGGACTGGAATTGCAGCCAACTGTTAGCCGCCATGTGGGTGCTGGGAATGGACCCTGGATCCCTCTGGAAGAGCACCCAGTGCTCTTAACTGAGCCATCTCTCTACCCTCTCAGCAAGCACTCTTAATGGCTGCGCCATCTCTCTCAACCTGACCTTGAACTTCTGACCCTCTGGCCTTCACCTTCAGAATTCTGGGAGCACAGGTGTGGGTCACCGTGACTGGCTCTCTGTGGTGCTGAGGATTGAATCCAGGGCATTGTGCATTCTAGGCAAGCTCTCCACCAACGGGATTTTATTGCCAGCCACCATCACCCCTTTTAAACCCAGCTAACCTGAGGTGTCAACCCTGTGTCTCAGCTTCCAAGTGCTGAGAGTATGGGGGTACACGACCAAAATCAACCCATCCCCCTCTCGGCCCCACTTCTAAATAAATAAATAATGTATTGGTTTTGTGAGTGTGGAGGTCAAAGGACAACTTGCGAGAGTTGGTTTTCTATTCCCACTGTGTGGGTCCCAGGGGTTGAACTTAGGTCTTCAGGCTTGGCAGCAGGCATCTTTGCCCCGTGACCTCTCTCTCTGAACTTTAATGCCATCTTTAAATAACTTAAACATGAAGTTTTAGAGGGGAGGTAATACACGAGAGCAGGGACATGGGCTTGTCTAAAAGAGAACACACACACACACACACACACACACACACACACACACACACGCCCCACCTTCTTCTCTTCTTCTCTTCTCACCACCTTCAACTTCTTTGGCTGGCTCTCACTGAGTTACCAGTCTGGCCTTGAACTCATTATGTAGCTCAGACAGGCCTTGAATTATCTTTTCTCAAGCTTCAGTCTGCTTTGTGTACATGTATGTTTTTGTGTATGGGGCAGTACATACAGTACATACATGTGTGCATGTATGTGGAGGCTGGAGAGCAACCTCACATGTCATTACCCAGGGAACTATCTACTTTGCTGGGGCTTTTTGTTTTGTTTTGTTTTCTTGGTTTTTTTTTTTTTGGGGGGGGGGACAGGGTTTCTCTGTGTAGCCCTGGCTGTCCTGGATCTCGCTCTGTAGACCAGGCTGGCCTCAAACTCACAGAGATCTGCCTGCCTCTGTCTCCACAGTGCTGGGATTAAAGGTGTGCGCCACCGCTGCCGGGTCCTACTTTGTTGTTTTGAGATAGGGTCTCAAACTAGGGCTTAGGGCTTGCCAATTAAGCTAGGCTGGCTGGCCAGTGAACCCCAGGAATCCTCAGACCCAGCCTCCCAGGTGCTGGGGGCCACCACCGGGCATGCCACCACATCCAGCTTTTCACACGGCTGCTGGGGGTCAGACTCAGGTTTGTGCTTCACTGCCTGAGCTATCCCACCCCCTACCCCACACCTGTGACTAGATCTTGATTTCCAGTTTCCAAAACCATGAAGGAATGGGTATGTGGCACGGAAGCCACCCATTCTCAATCCTCAGCCTAGCGGCCTTAACTGACCGACAGTACCCTCCACAGCTCAGCCTCTGTCAACCATGGCGAATGCTTCCACTCCCGTGACTGGGGCTCAATGTGTAATGCTTGCTTGGTAAAACTAAAACCCAGTTCTTTCTGTCTCTCTAGCTGTGGAGGTCTCTGTGGTCACCACACCCAGCAGAGTAATGGTCCCAGGGAAGGCAAAAAGACAGTTCGGTTGAACACAGCTCAGTAGCCAGTGTTGGTTCAAACTTTGGGAGTCTGACCCCGAGTCGTTGATTTTAGGAATATTTCAGAACAGCACAGTGTGGTGGAAACTTTTCTGGTGATAATTAACTCAACCCCGCGTGCACGATGAAGCATGCCTAAATCTCCGTGAGGAGCAAAGAAAGCTGAGTAAAGATTGGACATGACTGCAGGGAAACTCCTTGTAGAGGAGGAGTGACACTATCCATAAGAATGGGTTCTGCAGGTTGACTGGGAAAAGCAAATGTATGTTAAGAGTCTGGTGTGGCCTCCAGCCACACAGATAGCGCAAAAGTCACCAGGTTAGAAAACATGTCTACTCCCAGCCTTCTGGGTGGACAACAGTACCGCATTCTTTCCCTTTTAAGAAACGACCCTGTGTACTAACATTCCAGGTTCCCTCTAGTCCTTATCTGTGAGCACAGCCCCCTCCTCCTGCCTCCTACCTCTATCTATGTATCTGTCTAGATCTGTCTATCAGCTATCTAGCTGTACTCTGAGGCAGAGTTTCATGTACCCTAGGTTAGCCTCAAGCTCACTCTGTAGCAAAGAATGACCTTGACATTTTTATTACATTTTTGCTTAATTATTTTACGTGCATATGTGTATGCATGCGGGTACGTACACGGCACAGCACGTGTAGAGGTCAGAGGTCAGTTTTGGGGGAGTCAGTGCTCTCCTACCCCGTGTGCCCTGGGACTGAATTCAGGTTGTCAGATTCGGTAGGAAACACCTTTACCTGCCGGGCCATCTCACAGGCTTTAGACTACTGATCCTCCTGCCTCTGTCCCCCAAATGCCAGGTTACAGGTTTGCACCGCCATGTCCATCTCAGAAACTCCGTTCTGTCCCATCCACATCAGAGCTACAAACCAAGGCTGAAGTAAGCTGCCTCATTGGCTTCGAACCTTTAAATTCATGACACTCTCCCAGTGGGCACTTAACTTCCTAGCAATGACTCTACATTTTTTCTAGTCCATTTACTCTCCTCTCAGAGTTAATTATTTCATCTTTTCCTCCCCCTGGCTCTCCAATGGTCGGCTTCTTCCTTCACTAACAGGCCGCGGGAGAGCACTTCCTCCCAAAGCATCCCCTTCCCATGTGCCAATCCACAGGCAGCACCTGCACACAGGCAGTCATGGGCTCTCTGGGTATGGGCCTCACCCCTCCTTTTGCACTTTCCCCAAACCCCTATGCCACTGAGATTCACTGGCTAGTGCAGAAAGATGCTGTTTGGGGCTGAGGTGTGGCTCAGTGGCAGAGTGCTTGCCTGGTGCGTGGAAGGCTCTGGGTTTAATCCTCAGCACACACATACAATAAGTAAATTGTAGCTTTCTTTTTATGCACGTATGTGGGTTTATGTGTGTACTGGTGTGTGTGTGTGTGTGTGTGTGTGTGTGTGTGTGTGTGTGTGTGTTCATGTAGAGGCCAGAGGACAACCTTGGATATCATCCTCAACAATGCCATCCACCTCCTTTGAGACAATTTCTCATGGGCCAGTAGCTCAACAATTAGGCTAGACTAGCTAGTCAGCAAGCCCCGGGATCCTCCCATCTCTGCTTCCTAGGAATTATAAGTGTGCACCTCCATGCCTGGTTTTTACATGAGTACTAGGAATTGAAGTCTAGTAGCTGAGACAGGAGGATGGCAAATTCCAGACCAGGGCTACCATAGCCAAACTTTCTCTTATCATTTTTTTTTTCCTTTAATAGATGAGTACCCTTACTTGAACTTCACACAATGATACAAGGATCAGAATCTGGGTGTGAGGGCATCAGCCTGGAATCCCAGCACTTGCTAAGGGGTGCTAAGGCTGGAAGATCACAGGTCTGAGGCTATGCTGGCTACACACAAGTCCCAGGCCAGCCTGGGCTGAATAATGAAACCTTCTGTTTAAAAAAAAAAAATAGCATCAGTCAGTCTGGGTTACAAAATGAGTTCCAGGACAGCCAGGGCTATACAGTGAAACCCTGTCTTGGAAGAAGAAGAAGAAGAAGAAGAAGAAGAAGAAGAAGAAGAAGAAGAAGAAGAAGAAGAAGAAGAAGAAGAAGAAGGAGAATGTGAGCTCCATGAGGGAAGGAACTTCTGCTTTTTTAGTTAATGTTTAACTCTGGTACCTGGATTATTGCCTGCTACATAGCAAACATTCAATAACCATTTATTAAATGAACAAATAGTAATGTCAACTTGCCCATAAATATAAAGCTTAGCTTCTACCACAAAATATATATATATATATATATATATATATATATATATATATATATATTTTTTTTTTGGTTTTTCGAGACAGGGTTTCTCTGTGTAGCTTTGCGCCTTTCCTGGATCTCGCTCTGTAGACCAGGCTGGCCTCAAACTCACAAAAATCCACCCGCTCTGCCTCCCGAGTGCTGGGATTAAAGGCATGCGCCACCACCGCCCGGCCACAAAAGATATTTGTAAACATTTAGATAATTTCTTTGCAAGAAAAGAAATGCTCAATTGATTATGTGTTCATAATTAATGTGTGTGTTCACAACAGAAAACCTTATCAGGCCATCATTAGTCAAAAACTTTGCTCTCTAGTTTTGGCCACCTTATTTCATTTGTTTGTTTATTTGGGCTTGTTTTGGGTTTAAACAGGGCCTCAGGTAGCCAAGGATAACCTTGAACTCTTAATTACTTTGTGCAGGCGGATCTGACTTCAAGGCCAGCCTGGTCTACAGAGCAAGTTCTAGGACAGCCAGGGCTACACAGAGAAACCCTGTCTCAAAAAACAAAGACAAACAAAAATAATAATTACTTTGCTTTGACTTGTAACTTACATATGTGTGTGAGAGAGAATACATGGGTACAGGTGCCTGCAGAGGTTGGCTTGGGGGTGCGGGGGGGGGGGTTAGGTTGGGGGGGGGAGGTTGGGTTGGGGAGAGGGGTCAGATTTCCTGGAGCTGGAGTTTCAGGAGATTTTGAGCATTGGTGCTGGGAACTGAACTAGGGTCCTTTGCCAAAGCAGCAAGCATTTTTCAACCACTGATTCATTTCTCCAGTCCCTACCTTGAATTTTTGATCCTCCTGCCTCTACCTCCCAAGTGCTGGGATTACACACACGCACCACCACATCCATCCAGCTCAAATGTTTAAAGACCTAGCAAGTGTGTGGGTCCCTCTGTGCATCCAGACTAAACGTCAGGTTCAGTTCTGCCACTGGTAGCCCTGTAGATGTGCCTGTCTGGTTTGAGATCTCATTTCCAAGGCACAGCAAACACGGCATTCCAAACTGAAAAGGCTCCTCCAGAGAGAAAATGCTAGCTAAAAGATTTCAAAGAGATCCAAAACGGCCGAGGGGCCTTTGTCTGATCAGTTCTGTGTGGCTTTTGTGAGTCAAAAAACTCAGAGATGGAACAACAGTTTCTTCAAGCTATTCCCTCTGTCCATAAGAAATGTTGTATCTCTGCTAGATCGAGTCCCCTGACAGCAGGGCCTCTCCTTTGGGAAGATTTTTTTAATTTGGGTCACGAACACATTGTTTCTGATTGCTACTGGTATAGGGCCATAAGCCCTCTGCTGCCCCTTCCCCCACCCCTGCCCACCCCAGATGCCTGCTACTATCCTCAGTGGCATTTCCAATACCTCCTCCACTCTTTCCACAAATAGCCGCCACCATTAAAAGGCTTTAATGTTTCATTCCAAATGGATTAGTTCCTGTGACCAATAGCCAATGTAATTATAACGAATGTCGTGTTAATCCTAGCGCTATTTCCCGGAGGTCAATACATCACTGTATCTCAATCTTTCGCTCTTCGGCTGCTCAATTACCCTATTAGGCTGTTGGTGATCTTTTATTGGGGCTTATTTCATCTGTGGTACATGAGCTTACTTTGGGCTCCAGGAATCGGCCTGGCTGGTGTGATGATGGGGTTATTACTCTGGTTGTGCACCGCCTCCAGTCTGTCCCCTAAGCCACATTACAGAATCCCAGAGAATCAGCTGGAACGGGGATGCTTTGGACATTAACTTTCCCAATAGATGATGCTGCCGGGCCCATTAAGAAAACGTATCTAACGTTTTAGAACAAGGTGGTGATGTCATATAGAATAATATTCTAGAAAATACTGGGAAAAAAAAAAAGACCTGCCACTAACAGTGTGGTTCACTAGATATTTCAAACAGCCCTCCTGCTTACTTTGGAGGCTGATGCTAACACACTGATGCTAAGTTTAAACACATAAATATTCATATACTTTATTAGGGCCATGAGAAACTGAGAAAATGTCTAAGAGCCTAAAACTGAACACAAAAAGCTGAGATCAGTGTGTTCTCATGTAGAAGGCAGGTGGCCATGGAGGAAATGTTAGTTATACGGGTCCTAGTGTGTGAGAACTGCCCTCCATGGGCTGTGAGACCAGGGAAAGAGGCAGACAGATCTGGGATCTCACAGTGCAGTTCGTTGGGGAGGTGAGGGGTGGGGGTTACCAGCTGAATCCCTGTCACTTGAGCCTGAAGGAAGAGCATAATACTGGTTAGGAGGAAAGTGAACTTAACCTAAATTGGAAGGTATCTGGTTTATCTTAAACTGAGTCCAGCATGTTCCTGCAGCCAAGGTCTGGGCATAGCTCCATCTACCACTCTAATGGTTTTGTCTAGTTATAATCTGCAGGGAAACTATTGGGGATAAACACTCAGAATTACTGTGGGGTGATCGTGACAGTCACGACCCAAGAGTGCTGTAGTCATGTCAAGCTGAATCCGTATAGGCCCAAAGAAGGCAGAAGGAGCAGCTGGAGAGATTGCCCAGTCAATGAGAGCCTGCTGCCCAAGTATGATGAACAGACAACAGGTCCCTATCAGCCATGTGAAAAGCTGGGTGTAGTGGCAGAGGGCAGTGTGGGGCGATGGGCATCCTGGGGCTCATTGACCGGCCAGTCTTTAACCAAATTGATGAGTTCCACTTCATTGTGAGATTCTGCTTCAAAACTAAGGTGGAGAGGGATCCAGCAAGATACCCAATGTGCCTTGACCTCCACACAGGGACACAGGCACACGTCATGGGACAAGGTACAAAGGAGAGAGTAGATTGGAGACTCACGACTTCGTCCAGGGCACACAGCATTGTGTGATTCCCTGGCGTATTTATAAAATATAAACCCATTGAGAAGTATTTGATCCAGTGCCAGTGAGATGGGTCAGTAGGTAAAGGCACTCGACACAAAAGCCTGTTGACCTAAGTTCAATGGCCAGACCCAGGTACAAGCAGAAGAGGTGAACAACCTCAATGACCTCAACGAAACTGTCCTTTGACCTGTACTTGACCTGTACACATGCACTGTGGCATCACACACACACACACACACACACACACACACACACACACACTACCGAAGACAGACAGACAGAGAGAAAGAAAGGCAGGCAGGTAGGAAGGAAATAGAAGGGGGTCAGGAATAAATCATCATGATACAATCAGCAGAACCACTTTTAAGAAAATAGACTAGGAGTTCTAATATGACTCTAATTCACCATAAACCAAAGAAAGCCTACAGTTACTACATTAAAAGCAGCTAAAAACGTTGAAAAGTCCAACACCTTTGGACTGTAGCTCAGTGGTAGAGTTATTACCCCATGTCTGTGAGGTCACAGGTTCAATCCTCAGCACCACAAAATTTAGCCAAAGGGAAGAAAAAATCTCATACACGTTTTGTTTTGGTTTTTGTTTCATTTTGCTTTCTTTTCCTTTCTCTTACTATGTAGCCCAAGCTAGCCTAGAACTCAAGGCCCTCTTTGTCTCAGCTTCCTAAGTACTAGGAATTACAGGTGTGTGCCACCATGCCCAGTGGCAGACAGCAGGCTTTGGTATAAAATGAGACAATTCAGTCTTGGATGCATGGACCAGAGAGATGGCTCATCAGTGAAGAGCGCTTGTTGCAGCCTGCAATGGGGTGTGCATCTTTAATCCCAGCACTCTGGAGGCAAAGGCAGGAAGAGCCTGTGAGTTCCAGGTCAGCCAGGGTTACAGGGAGAAACCCTGTCTCCTAAAACAACAAGAAAAACAAAACAAAAGAGCACTGCTGTTTTTCCAGAGGGCCAGGGTTCAATTCTTAGCACCCACATGGCAGCTCACAACTGTCTATGACTCCAGTTCCAGGGGATCCAACACCCTCATCTAGCCTCCTCAGGCACCAAGCATGCAGGTGATGCACAGAAATACATGCAGATGAAATAAAATAAAAATGAATATATCCTAAAAAGTTATTTTAAAAAAACACGGAGGTCTTCAAACAACTTTAGACAAACGGAAAGTGGGGCAGCACACGGAGACAACCTAGAAGCATAGTGGAACCTGTGCTCACCTATCGGGTGAGAGCAGAGGAGTGGGATGATGAGCTTTCCAGTAAATGCTTCTGGGTCAAGTGGCTCTCTGTAGGGACTCCTGTTTCACACCAGGTCGAAAATCTTTTCCAACTCCTCTGTCAGTCTCCCTCCAGCAAGGAAGGAGGAAGCACCCCCAGAATGTGAGTGTGGACAATTTAAAATAAAGAATGACCGTCAGGCCCCATGGCGCAGGCCCCTAATCCCAGCCACGCAGGAGGCTGAAGGAGGGGGATTGTGAGTTCACGTTCTATAGTGTGAGTTCAAGACCATCTTGGGCAGTTTAGCAAACAAACTGGCAGGAAGCAGGTGAGGGGCAGCGAGACTAAGGCTGTGGAGTGGTTTGCCTAGCGTGTGCAAGGCTCTGGGTTCAATCCCCAATGCCATACACAAGAATTACTAACTACAGTTGTAACAGGGCCCCAGACCTTAGTAGCCCCAAGACCTTAGCACAACTGATGGAAGTCCCATTCATTGTCCATGTGCTGTGAAACTCAGCACACAGATGCACCACCTGCCAAAACGAAAACGAAGACCTAATCCATCAAAGAAAAAAAGACAGAAAAGAAAAGAAAAAGGACTGAAAAAAAGGAGCAGACACCAGCCGAAGCAGGAAGGAACAAAAGAGCAGAGCTTGGCCAGGTAGTTGCCACCTTTGAGGTTGGAATGTGGTGCCTTGACCCAGGTCATGAGGTGTCTGCCCACCCAAGCAGCCAGGAGGAACAAGAAAGACTCTCTCAGCATCTTCTGAGGTGAGGCAGAAGGAGGGATCCCACTGAGCCTCCTCTTCTCAGGGTCTCCCCTCCCCAGGGTCTCCCTTCCCCTCCCCAGGATCTCCCCTCCCCAGGGTTTCCTCTCCCCAGGGTCTCCCCTCCCCTCCCCACGGTCTCCTCTCTGGGAAAGCTCTTGTCCTTGCTAAGTCTCTTCACCCTCACCCAACCAAATGTCGCCTACTTACTGCTTGTAGGCTATGAGATCTAGATGACTCTTGTCCCAAAATGTCTCCTACCCAGGCCTGCTTCAGTCTATGAGTTTCTGACTGGAGTTGACTGGCTTTGATTTTGGAAGTGAGTTATCGCTGAGATAAAAGTTCCTGGAGGAGTGGACTCTGGCTCCTGAGAGGAGGTCTATGCCTGGGGAGGAGGAAATGGCTGAAAAAAACACAAGTAAGGACAAAAGTGAGCACTGTGAATGGTCCCACCCTCCTGAATGGGTCCAGGCTTACATGTAGTTAGTTACCGTAGAAATAGGCTCCTGGTAAAGGGTGGGCATGGTTACCTCCATTGCTCACACGCCTGGGCTCCCTCACTGTGTGAAATCTTCATGTGACCCAGAAAGAAGACCTCACCAGAGTCTACCCCTTCATCTATCCTTCATAGCTGCGCCCCCTCCCCCGCCCCCAACAGGGAGCCTAAGACGTTTCCATTCTTTGTAAATGACCAGTTTTTGGTATTCGGCTGTAGGCAGAAAGAATCGAAGCTTCTCTCTCAGTCTCAGTTTTAAGGTGAATTTTAATCATTCAGTTAATGATGTCACCAGTGGTGACCCCAGAAGACGTAGATAGAAGAATCTGAGCGGCAATTGTGTTGCAGAGAGAGATGTGCAAGGGGACACACTATTTTTGCTCAGATTGTTTCTTTGTATTTGTGAGTGTGTGCGTGCATGCGTGCGTGCGTGCGTGCATGCGTGCGTGCATGTGTGTGTGTGTGTGTGTGTGTGTGTGTGTACGCGCATGTGGAGATCAGAGAACAACTTGCAGAGAGAGAGTCAGTTTTCTCCTTCCACAATGTGGTTCCCAGGGATAGGACTTAGGTCTGCAGGTGTAGTGACAGGCATCTTCACCCACTGAGCCACTCCCATGGATTGTTTCTCAGAAGCTTGAGTGGAAAGTCTGTGACCTCATTTTGGTGCCACTCTGAAGTAAACAATTGTCAAAGCCTGGATTCTGACCTTGGAGAACTTTGCCAGCAGAACAGAGATTAAAACTTCCTGGTGTGTCCTCCTGTGAGGACGGAATGTTCCACTCCAGAGTGAGGCGGTTTAGGAAAATCCACCCATCACCCAGTGAACCACATACCCCCAGAGCATGAGATCAGGGCCAAGGGGGAGGGGCGGAAGGAGGAGGCCGCTGAGAGGGAGGCCTCCATCCTTCTACTTAAGTAACGGAGGATAGTCCAGGGTGCTGGTCAGTAGGCTGGAGTCCCCGACTCACACTGTTAGTAGAGGGCTGTGCCCAGAACCACCATCCACACCACATCTTGCTGAAGCAGCCAGACCGCAGTGAGATAAGGGGCTTCCAGATGACAGAGCCAGACAGTGGAGCACATCCCAACACTCAAGAAGGAGAAGCAGGAAAAACAAGAGCTCGGGGCCAACCTTGAGGCAAACTTCAAGGACAGCCAGGGCTATAGGAGACCTTATCTTGAGCTAAAATTAAATAAACTGTAAGCCTGATGTGGTGGTTCATGCCTGTAACCCCAACACTTAGAGAGAGGTATGGGGGTGGCTATAATGACATCAGCCAGGTTCACATAATGAGTTCTTGGCTGAGAACCCCAGCTGTAGCCGAGATGAGGAATCAACCAAAATTTCCATTAACGATGGATGAATACAGCTAGGTGGTGGTGGCACACACCTTTAATCCCAACACTCCGGAGGTAGAGTTGGATCTCTGTGAGTTCCAGGCCAGCCTGGTCTCCAGGACAGACAGCCAGTGCTGTTATACAGAGAAGCTCTATCTTGACAAACAAAAAACCAAAAAGGATGAATAAAGAAAATGGGAGGGGGCAGGCTTCAGCCTTTTTGTTTTGTTTTGTTTTTGTTTTTTTCAAGACAGTCCTGGCTGTCCGGAACTCACTCTGTAGACCAGGCTGTCCTCAAACTCACTGAGATCCACCTGCCTCTTGTCTCCCAAGTGCTGGGATTAAAGGTGTGCACCACCATCATCTAGCTAGGATTCAGCTTTTAAAAGAGGAATTTCTGTGATTTGTGATAACACAAATGGGGAACACTGCTAAGTGAAAGAAGCCAGGCACTGGAAGACCAGTACTTCCTGGATCCTGCTCCCACATAGGAACTGAAAGTCTTCAAGTCATAGGAATAGAGAGAATGACGGTTACCGAAGGCTGGGGCTGGAGGGAAATTGGTGGTCAAAGATGAGACAGTTTCAGACAGACAGAAGATATGAATTTGGGGATAAAACGCACAGTGGGGAGACCACTGTGCACCTCAAAATAACTAAACAAGTACATACCATGTGTCTCACTACAAAAATGATAAGCATGGAGAGAGCCTTCATCAGTTAAAAGCACATACTGTTCTTGCAGTAGACCTGAAAATGGTTCCTAGCACCCACTTGATCTCTAGCTCCAGGTAAGTCTATGTTCCCTTCTTCAGGCTCCTGCACTCAGCAACACACACACACACACACACACACACACACACACACACACACGAGTAAAATAAGAAGCTGGCGGGTGGCCTTTAATACAAGCAGCACTCAGGCGGCAGAAGAAGGCAGATTTCTGAGTTTGAGGACAGCCTGGTCTAAAAAGCGAGTTCTAGGACAGCTAGAGCTACACAGAGAAACCCTGTCTTCAAAAAACAAAAACCGAAAAAAAGAAAAAAAGAAAAAACCTTCAGTAAGTGGTTACTTGGGCAGTATCCATTGCTTGTAGTGATGAGTTAATAAAGACATTTTTGTACCTCGTGTACTTGGACCATATTTCTCTTCTCCCCCCTCTCCCATTCTTTCCCTAGTCTCAACTCAACCTTCATGTCCTATATATGTATATAATTTTATGTCTCTATAAAATCTGGGACCCGCTGGACGGTGGTGGTGCACTCCTTTAATCCCAGTACTTGGAGGCAGAGGCAGGCGGATCTCTGTGAGTTCGAGGCCAGCCTGGGCTACAAGACTGAGTTCCAGGAAAGGTGCCAAAGCTACACAGAGAAACCCTGTCTCAAAAAACAAAAACAAAACAACAAAAAAAAATCTGAGACCCACCTTTTTACCTCATCTATTGATTACACCAAAAGGCAATAGTAATGAGAGAACTGGATGCTTATAAACAGAAGTAACTGGACCCCAACCTCTCACATAAAAAAACAGATCAAAGACTTACATGTAAGACCAAAAACCACTGTGAATCTCTCTCTCTCTCTCTCTCTCTCTCTCTCTCTCTCTCTCTATATATATATATATATATATATATATATATATATATATCAATCAGTGAAACCACTGATACATATCAGACTATTTTATATATATAATTAGTCTGTGCAAGGATGTTTTTGGCTATGACCTCAAGAGAATAGGCCATAAAAACGAAAATGGACCATTGATATTACGGCAAACTAAAGTCTTCCTAACAGTAGCATCACCATTTCAAGTACAGACAACCTCAGAGGGTAGGAATACAATGTACTCACACAACCAACAATCTATTGCTTTCCAAAATATATAAAGAACTCAGGCACTTCAATAGCAAAAACAAATAAGAAATATAATTTGAAACCAGGCAAATGACCTAAATAAACATTTCTTAAAAGGATATTCAAATGGCCAACAAGTATATGAGGAAAAACGCTCAGTGTCACGAACCAGGGAAGTAAAAATCAAAACCATTATGAGATATGAGTTCAAGGCCAGCCTGGTCTATATAGCAAGTTCCAGGACAGCCAGAGATATATAATTCGACCTTATCCCCCCGCCATCCCGCAAAAAATTCAAACCAAAACCAAAAGTCAAAAATTAGCAAATACTGGAGAAGGGGAATCTCACTCTGCTGGTGGAAATGTAAACCACACAGCCATGATAGAAAACAATATGGAGCTTCTTCACAGAACAGAGCTACCACGTGATCCAGCAACTCCACCAGTGGGTATTTATGCAGAGGAGTTGCAATCTGTGCATCGATGACGTCTGCCCCCCCATGTTTGCGGCAGTAACATAGAGACTCAATCCAAGTGTCCCCCAGCTTACGAACGGATGAAGAGGTATGTTATATACACAATGGGATACTGTTTGGCTACAGAGGGATGATGTTCTGGTAACTTGGGGGTGGGATTGTGGGATATTATTGAGTGAAATAAATCAGTCTAGAAAGAAAAATACTGTGTATTCTCACTTACATGGGAAAGTTGATTTCAAAAAGCAGAGTAGTGGTTAGTGGTTACCAGAGCCTGGGAAGGAAGGAGTGGAGAGAGGATGTTCAGGGGATGGAGGAATATGCTTGGACTAGAAGAAGACAGAGAGAGAGAGAGAGAGAGAGAACATACTCTTGTGTATGTATGTTTGTGGGGGTCCCTATAAGCGTCACAGACAGTAGGGAAATGATCTAGGTCATATAAGAAAGAAAACTCAGCCGGACACTGGTGGCACATGCCTTTAATCCCAGAACTTGAGAGGCAGAGGCAGGCGGATCTCTATGAGTTTGAGGCTAGCCTGGTCTACAAAGCAAGTTCCAGGATAGCCAGGGCTACACAGAGAAACCCTGTCTCAACAAAACCAAATCAAACCAAAAAAGAAAAACTCAGTTCAGCCAGACTTAGTTGGTGCTGGTTCAAACTTCAGGAGTCTGACTCCGGGCCAGTTTAATTTTTGAAAAGAGTTTTCTAATAACAATCATCTCAATCCCATGTGCACAATGAAGCTTAAGACATGACTACTTCAAAACTCTCTTGCAGCAGGCGTGGTGGCACACGCCTTTAATCCCAGCACTCGGGAGCCAGAGGCAGGCGGATTTCTGTGAGTTTGAGGCCAGCCTGGGCTACAGAGTGAATTCCAGGAAAGGCGCAAAAGCTACACAGAGAAATCCTGTCTCGAGAAACAAAACAAAACAAACAAAAACTCTTTTGCAAAGTATACGTGACCTCTACCATGAAGATGGGTTCTAGAGCTTAAGGGCCCAGATCTGGTGTGGTCTCTGAGATAGCATAGATATCAGCAGGCTGTAACGTACACGTGATAATCTCCCCTAAGGATGGGTTCTGTTGAAACAAAGATAAAGGTCTAGGGAGGGAGAGTTTGGGAGTTTGGGGTAAACATGCTAAGGGATTTGGGTGAGCTGGCCCCACAGATAGCAAAGGTCACCAGGCAATTAACAACATCCACTCCCAGCCTTCTGGGTGGAACTCATTCCCTCCATCGAGGAGACACCCATTATGATTAGCATCCCTGGTTTCCTCAGTGTTTAGCTGTGAGCACTTATGCCGCCTTCTTTTTTTTTTTTTTTTTTTTTTTTTGGTTTTTCCAGACAGGGTTTCTCTGTGTACCTTTGTGCCTGTCCTGGAACTCACTTGGTAGCCCAGGCTGGCCTCGAAATCACAGAGATCCACCTGGCTCTGCCTCCCGAGTGCTGGCACTCATGCCTTCTACGTATGTTCACATGTGTGTGTGTACATGTATGCTCGCACTGGGGTTACAGACCTATTCCACTGACTCTTGGCTCGTACGTGGGTGTTGGGGATCTGAACTCAGCTCCTCATGCGTGTGCAGCCAGAGATTTACCCACAAAGCCATCTCCCCAGCCCAGGACCATAGCTTCTAATGTCCTATAGCACAGAAGGGTGACTGTGGTTGCCAATTGTTTATTTCAAACTGGCTAGTAGGGGCTTCAGGGTGTAGCTCAGTGATAAACCATACACCGAGGCTCTGGGTTCTATCCCCAGCACCCCATTCCCGAAAGGAAAGAGATAGAAGAAAAAGGAAGTGAAAGTCCCAACGGAAGGAAATGGCATGTGTCTGAGGTGACAGATGTCGCCCCAATCCAACCATTGCACATAGACTATATGCATTGAAATGTCACACTGTACCCCAGATAGAAGTATAATTACTATGTGTCAATTAAAGTTTTTTAAATATAAGCCAGGCAGTGGTGACGCTCGCCTTTAATCCCAGCACTTGGGAGGCAGAGGCAGGCGGATCTCTGTGAGTTCGAGGCCAATCTGGTCCTAAGAGTGAGAGACAGGGCTGCACAAAGAAACCCTGTCTCAAAAAACAAAAGCAAACAAATAAAAACAACAACAAAAACCCCAGCTTTTAAAAGTTTATTGTTTATGTATTATTATCACATGTGTGAGAGATTGTGGGTATATGTGTGAAAACCTTGGACAACTTTCAGGAGTTGGTATTCTCACTCCACTGTGGACTCCAGGGGTCGAGCTCAGGCCTCAGGCTTGCATCGAAAGCGCACTCACTGGGCCAGCTCTCAGGCTCTCGGTTTGGTTTGGTTTGGTTTTTGAGACAGGGTCTCTCTATAAAGCCCTGACTGTACTGGACTAGGATTTACCCATATTGAACCTGAATGTGGTGTCGGACAAGTATACTCTCAAGAGACTGAGGCAGGAAGATCATGATTTTGAGACCAGCCTAGACTGCATAGTGAGACTTATTATGGAAACAAGTTATTTTCCACATTGTGAGGAATATTCTTCATTTTTAAGTACAGTCCAGTATTCTATTCCACACTATACCCATTCTGTGTGGTCCTGCTATTTGAACCATTCCTCCTTCTCTCTGTGTGTCTCAGTTCTCTCTCTCTCTCTCTCTCTCTCTCTCTCTCTCTCTCTCTCTCTCTCTCTCTCTCTCACACACACACACACACACACACACGCACACGCACACGCACACGCACACGCACACGCACATGCACACGCACAGTGCTACCATCAACATTCTTTTCAGACCTTCAAGTGTACACATGCAAGACTTGGGCACTGCTATGACTTGAATACAAAGTATTCCTTCAAAAGGCTCATCTGTGGCACACACCTTTAATCCCAGCACTTGGGAAGCAGAGGCAGGCAGATCTCTGCGTTCGAGGCCAGCCTGGTCTACAGAGCTAGTTCCAGGACAGTCAGGGCTACAGAGAGACCTTGTCTCAAAATGAAATAAAACAAATAATAATAAAATAAAGCCAGGCGAATGTGGTGGCATGGGTCTGTAACTCCAGCACTCCTACAGAGGGAAGATAAGCCACAAGATTTGCTGGGAGCTCACAGATGGGCTAGCCTGGAGTATGCATCTCAGCAGAAGCTACCAGAGACTCAAAAAGAAGGCGGGACCAACTAGATGGCTCATCAAGTAAGGGACTTGCTGCCAAGCCTGACAACTTGAATTCTGTTCTTGAGGCTCACATGTAAGGAAAGTGTTCTCCGACCTCCACACACATCCTGTGGGACATAAGCACCTGCGCGCACACACACAAGCATGAATATATACACACAGGCACACTAATAAAATAAACACTTAAAAAAGACTTATGTTGGGGTGGGAGATATTGCCCAGTGGCTATGGAGGACCAGGGCAGGCTCACTTCTTGGCACAGCAACTACCTGGCAAGTCACAGCTGTCTGTAACTCTCATTTCAAGGGATCTGAACTCTTCTGACCTGAGGGCACTACATGCACGTGGTACATTTCCATACACACAAACAAAACACCCATACACATCAATCTTAAAGAAAAAAAAGATTTATGCTGATTTGCTGAAATCTGTACAGCTTTGGGATAGACTTGCCTGGGCATCAGGGAATGAAGGAAAAACAGCCGCACAGAAAAGCTGGGGTTGGGTGGTCCTGCTGAGACTCGGAGAGGCAGCAGCAGGGGGAAACTCAGCCCCTTTTTATATATAGCCAAAGGAGGAGGTGAGCTAGCAGATCTCG
Source organism: Peromyscus eremicus (assembly GCF_949786415.1). Taxonomy (NCBI): domain Eukaryota; kingdom Metazoa; phylum Chordata; class Mammalia; order Rodentia; family Cricetidae; genus Peromyscus; species Peromyscus eremicus. Next base: position 130,514,413 of record NC_081417.1, read on the forward strand.
GTAGGGGGTCTCTGTAGGGGCTGGTGTCATCTGAAGGAGCCCTGTGGCTGATACTTTCTGCATGCACTGATTTTAGCTAAAGGCCAACCATTCATTACCATCCTGACTCCCACCCAGCCTGGGGAAAGCCTCGCCATTCCCATGAACCTGAGGCGTTGGTATCCCTGACATGGTGGTCCTCATTCATACACAGGGGCGTTTGCTCCCCACGCTGATTATAACCATCAATACAGAAAACAAGGTATTTTAAAACTAGCTCCAGGGGCTGGAGACATGACTCAGTGGTTAAGAGCGCTGGCTGGTCTTCCAGAACACCCAGGTTCCATTCTCAGCACCCACCTGGCACTCACAAGGGGCTCCTACTCCAGTCCGGGGGGATCTGAAGCCCTCTTCTGGCCTCCAAGGGTATTGCACCAACATGTTGCGCAGACATAGATTCAGGCAGACACTGATATGCATAAAATAAAAATAAATAAAATCTAAAAAAATAATAAAATGATAAAAATTTCCCCAGGTGTCAATCCCTCAAAGCAATCACTCTCAGCTAGAAATATTATTCTCGTTCTAAGTATTTTCTCTACAGATTTATTTTCTGTATCAGGAGAGTTATGGAGTTTTATAATGCACCACATGAAGCAGCGTCTTGCAGTCAGTGCATTGCAATTGACTAACAGACTTGATATTTGGTTCGCATTTGCTGTTCCATCTGTGACGTTGGCCTGAGCCCTTAGAAGGTTCAGTAGCCAAATGTCTTCAGTCTCATTTCTGACATCTTAGTCACTAAGGAACATTTTTAATACTTCAGAGTAAGATGTTATCATACTGCTTATTTTAAACCTGCTAATTGTATGTGCAAAGCAATGAGGAAGAATTTTCAAATATGGATTTAATTTTTTTTTTTTTTTTTTTTTTTTTTAGATAGTTGTCCTGTAGCCTAGTTTGTTCTTGAACTCAATATGTGGCCAAGGATGACCCTGAATTCCTCCCCATCCTCCTTCCTCCAATTCCCAAGTTCTGGGATTAGAAACTTGTGCCTCTGTGTCCAGCCTTCAAATACTTAAAAATAAAAAACAGATAAAAATTTACCACATTTTTTCCTGGTGCTGGAGATGAAATCAGGAACTTGGATATGCTTGAGAAGTACTAAATACCAGCAATTAAAAATGATTTATTATTCCTGTGTGTGTGTGGCACAGCATCGTATGAAGGTCGGAACACAGCCTTGTGAAGCTGGGTCCTCTCCTTCCACCTTCGGGCAAGACCTGGGTATTGAATTCAAGCTTCGAGAGAAAGTGTGTTAACGGGGTATCTTTTTTTTTTCAGACTTATTTATTATGTATACAGTGTTCTGTCTGCATGTATCCATGCATGCCAGAAAAGGGCACCAGATCTCATTACAGATGGTTTCCAGCCACCATGTGGTTGCTGGGAATTGAACTCGGGACCTCTGGAAGAGCAGCCAGTGCTTTTAACCACTGAGCCATCTCTCCAGCCTCCATTAACTGGATATCTTTAAGGAGAACTTTAGAGTTGAGGATGGAGCTCAGTAGCAGAGTGCTTGCCTAGCGTGTCCTGTGGCCCTCGGCTCAAGTCCCTGGGTTCAATTCCCAGCATTGCCAAAAGATAAAACCGAACAGTGGGGCCTGGAAAGACTCCTCACTCGTTCGGAGTGCTTGCTCTTACAGAGGACTTGGATTCTATTCTCAGCACCTACAAGGAGGCTCACAATTATATGTAACCCCAGCTCCAAGGAATCCAACAGGCATCCACATGGGGGCACATAATTCATACACATAAAGTAAAGTAAGTAAATCTAAAAAAAAATAAGCCAACAAAACCAAACATATATGTATATATATATATTCATATATATTTTGAGCTGCCATGTGGTTGCTGAGAATTGAACTCAGGACCTCAGGAAGAACAGCCAGTGCGCTTAACCTCTGAGCCATCTCTCCAGCCTCTGTATATTGTTTTAAAACCAAGAAGTGTTTGCAAGAAATTGAATAATGCAAATCAAAACACTAGAGTTATTATATATCATAATCCCATTTGCCAAATAATTGTTTGACTAATACTATTCATAAAATTAATAAAACAATCTCAATAGTTATATTGGTTCTGTTTATTATACCTAGAAAAATAAAGAGATAGCCTGTACACAAAGGAGAAGGTATTTACACTGTAATCAGTAAAGCCTTAATAATTAGTGCATACAGATAATACCCATAAAACAGTAAGAAGGGGGCTGGAGAGATGGCTCAGAGGTTAAGAGCACTGGCTGCCCTTCCAGAGGTCCTGAGTTCAATTCCCAGCAACCACATGGTGGCTCACAACCACCTGAAATGAGATCTGGTGCCCTCTTCTGGCCTGCAGTCATAACACATGCTGTATACATAATAAATAAATAAATCTTAAAAAAAAAAAAAAAAAAAAAGTAAGAAAAGGCCAGGCGGTGGTGGTGCAAGCCTTTAATCCCAGCACTCAGGAGGCAGAGCCAGGTGGATCTTTGTGAGTTTGAGGCTAGCCTGGTCTACAGAGCAAGTTCGTGAACAGCCAGAGCTACACAGAGAAACCCTGTCTCGAAAAACAAACAAACAAACAAACAAAAACAAAAAAGAACCTTGGGGTTGGGGATTTAGCTCAGTGGTAGAGCACTTGCCTAGCAAGCGCAAGGCCCTGGGTTCGGTCCTCAGCTCTGGAAAAAAAAAAAAAAAAAGAAGAAGAAGAAAATGTTCAATTGGATTAATATCAGAGAAATGTAAATGAAGACTAGAATGAAATACCACATACGTTCACTAAAATTAGCCAAAAATAACTATGATGCTGTATGTATGTATGTATGTATGTATGTATTTTGAGACAGGGTCTCTCTACATAGCCCTGGCTATGCTGGAACTCACTCTGTAGACCAGGCTGGCCTCCGACCATATAGATCCACCTGCCTCTGCTGGGATTAAAGGCTGGCTCTATTTTCTTTAGTTTATTTCTTTATGTTGGTTCTGGGGACAGAGCTTGGTTTATCACAGCAAATGCTTCCCCCCACCGAGCCATCTCGCTGGCCTCAGCATGTCTTTCAATTAAAGTTTAGTTAAGAGTCTCTCCACACTTGCTGTATTGGTAATTGCCTACTTAACAACACATTTGACGGTTTTGTGGCTCTTTGCTCTTTAGTCTACTATGACTTCCTCAGCTTCCAGCGACTTTCCTCATTCTTTTTTTCTATTTGTTTATTCATTTATTTGAGACAGGGTCTCACTATGTAGCCCTGGCTAGTCTGGATCTCTCTATGTAGACTAGGCTGTCCTTAGGAGCGCGCAGAGATCCAAGTGCTAGGACTAAAGTGTGCGCCCCCAGCCCAACCCTTCATTCTTTTTTTTTTTAATTTATTTATTTATTATATATACAGTATTCTGCTTGCACGTACGCCTGCAAGCCAGAAGAGGGCACCAGATCTCATTATAGATGGTTGTGAGCCACCATGTGGTTGCTGGGAATTGAACTCAGGACCTCTGGAAGAGCAGCCAGTGAGTGCTCTTAACCTCTGAGCCATCTCTCCAGCCCCAACCCTTTATTCTTTTCAGCTGTTTTAGGAAGGACTCATTGGCAGCTAGGCTGATAGTCTCCATCTGTCCACATTGTCACTTTCCACCCTCTCCTAGCCTGCTCTGCTCCCCCCGCCCCCCCCCCCCCCACTATGATCCCATCATACTTCCTAACAGCAGCCAAACAGGTCTGGCTTCTGTTTCTCCAATCAGTATCATCCAACATCAGTCCAAACCCAGTCCCGCTGACTAGGACACTGACCAGCCACCTCCAAGGTGTGGGCACGCCCCGCTGCAGCAGCAAGCCACGTGTGTCCAGTTTTCGTTAACTACAGGTCTGCCCCGCGTAGCCTTTCGCCTTTTTGCTGATAAACTTTGATCTACTATGCAAACTCATTCCTCCCGAATCAATGGCTGAAGAAAGAAAACCTCAAACAAAAAAACTAAAGTGTGCTTGACCCTTGTCTGTTTGTTTTGGGTCACAGCACTGGGGTCAAATTCAGGGCTTTGCATAAGAGAGGCAAGAACTCTACCTCTGAGCCCCAAACCGCGCCCCACAATAGAGGGTAGTAATCTTGCTGAGCGGTGGTGGCGCACGCCTTTAATCCCAGCACTCGGGAGGCAGAGCCAGGCGGATCTCTGTGAGTTTGAGGCCAGCCTGGGCTACCAAGTGAGTTCCAGGAAAGGCTCAAAGCTACACAGAGAAACCCTGTCTCGAAAAACCAAAAAAAAAAAAAAAAAAAAAAAAAGTGTGTGTGTGTGTGTGTGTGTGTGTGTGTGTGTGTGTGTGTGTAGGGGCTCAGCAGATAAAGATGCTTTCTGCTAGTTCCAATCACTTGAATTTGATCCCTGGAACTCACATGGAGAAAGGAGAGAACTGACTCCCACAGGTATCTTCTGGTACACACACACACACACACACACACACACACACACACACACGCCCTCCAACCACACACACAAAGTTACACACAAAGTAAAAAGATAAACTGGAGTATGGTGCACATCTTCAGTTCCAGCACTCAGGAGGCAGAGGCAGGAAGGTCTTTGAGTCTGAAGCTAGCCTGGCCTAAATAGTGTGTTCCAGGACAGCCAAGGCTACATAGAGACCCTGTCAATAAATAAATAAATTTAATAAATTTTTAAATTAAAATGAGAGGAAATGAGAGCCAGCAAGACGGCTTAGTGGGCAGAGGCATTTCTGCGGAGCCTGACAACCTGAGTCAATCCAGGATCCCTACAGGGGAGAATTAGCTCCTACAAGTTGACCTCTGACCTCTATTAGTGCACCCCTACACAAAAATAAATAAATATAATTTTTAATTAAAAGCATATAATTATTTTGTTATACTTGACCTTTGGCTAACACTCCCCTGCCCCCGCAAGCAAAACTCAGGATACATCCCAATGGTGATTTTTTTAAAAAGATTTATTTCATTTTATGTGTGTGTGTGTGTGTTTGTGTGTGTGTGTGTGTGTGTGTGTGTGTGTGTGTGTGTATGTGTGGTGTGGTGTATGTGTGTGATGTATAGATCAGATAACAACGTGTGGAAGTCAGTTCTCCCATTCTGCCCTGTGAGTTCCTGGGTCAGGTTGATGACAAGCACCCTTACCTGGTGGGCCATCTTCCTGGCACTCATTTGCTTTTTAACTTTTTAACTCATTTTAAATTATATATATATATATATATAAATTAGTATTTTTAAAAACAGGTTCTTTCTAGTGCAGACCAGGCCCATAGAGATCCTCCTGTCTCTGCCTCCTGAGTGCTGGGATCAAAGACGTGTACCCCTACTCCTAGTTAATCATTTCATTTTTGAGAGTAAAGTAATAAATGACCAACTGTTAGGTACAGTTGTCTGTTTTCCTTTTTCATTGGTTTTTATTTATAACTTTTGGGGCTATCTAGCCATATCTATTTATTTATAGCTCTATATATAGCATTGTGGCCATTGCCCATGGATCAGCACTAATCTGTATATAAGATCTTTGATTCTATAACATTTTTCATTTAAATTTATTTTTTTTAGGTCTATTTATTTATTTATTTTGTTTTTTTTTTTGGTTTTTCAAGACAGCTTTGCGCCTTTCCTGGAACTCACTCTGTAGACCAGGCTGGCCTCGAACTCAGAGATCTGCCTGGCTCTGCCTCCGGAGTGCTGGGATTAAAGGCGTGTGCCACCACCGCCCGGCAGGTTTATTTATTTTTATTTTATGTATGCCTATTCACTTATGAAGGCCAGAAGGAGTTAGATCCCCTAGAACTGGAATTACAGACAGTTGTTAGCCACAAGGGGGGTGCTGGGAATCAAACCTGATCCTCTGGAAGAGCAGCCAATGCTCTTAACCACTGAGCCGTTTTCCAGCCCTTGGTTTAAATTTTTTAAAAAGAAAAAATTGCCTAATTGGCTTTTTTTTTTTTTTTTTTTTTTTTTTTTTTTTTTTTTTTGGTTTTTTGAGACAGGGTTTCTCTGTGTAGCTTTGTGCCTTTCCTGGAACTCACTTGGTAGCCCAAGCTGGCCTCGAATTCACAGAGATCCTCCTGGCTCTGCCTCCCGAGTGTTGGGATTAAAGGCGTGCGCCACCACCGCCCAGGCTAATTGGCTTTGATGGTCAACTTGACACAGCCTAGAGTCATCTAAGAGGAAATTCTAAGGTATTACCTAGATCAGATTGGCTTGTAGGGACTGTCTTGATTACTAATAGACGCAGTAGGGCCCAGCCCACTGTGAGTGACACCATTCCTAGGAAGGTGGTCCAGGGCTGTATAAGAAAGCTTGTGGGGCTGGAGAGATGACTCAGAGGTTAAGAGCACTGCCTGCTCTTCCAGAGGTCCTGAGTCCAATTCCCAGCAACCACATGGTGGCTCACAACCATCCGTAATGAGATTTGGTGCCCTCTTCTGGCCTGCAGGCACACATGCTGTATACATAATAAATAAATAAATCTTAAAAAAAAAAAAAAAAAAAAAGCTTGTGAGTGGTTGAGCTTGCAAACAGCATTCCTTCCTGGTTTCTGATTCAAGTTCCCTTTTGAATTTCTGCCCTGATTTCCTTCAGTGACGGACTGTGACCCGGAAATATAAGCCAAATAAACTCTTTCCTCTTCTAAGTTGCTTTCAGTGAGAGTGTTTTTCTTTTTTTTTTTTTTTAGTCTCAGCCACAAAAAGGAAACCAGAACAATGGTATTTCCATGCTGACACAGGAATGTCAAGTAAACATCGGAAAAAGACAGGGCTGTACCTGACGTAAATAAAGATCTAACATCAGTCTGGGTAACTGGCAGCTGTCACTGACGTAAGTCACTCTGAAGAACTGCCAGCTGTATGATTTTTTTTAAAACATTTTATTAGGGCATACTTTAAGTACAATAAAACATACAAATCAATTGTAGCTTCATTTGTCTTCATGTTTCCATCACCTGGATCCAGACTGGAATAATCCCAGCATTCCAGCAGTCTCTCTCCTTTCCTCTGCCAGTTACGGCCACTTGATAGGTCACCCCACCTGGTATGCCCCCGGTGGACTAGTGGTGTGAATACGTCACCCCACCTGGTATGCCCCCAGTGGACTAGTGGTGTGAATACTTCACCCCACCTGCCGTGCCCCCGGTGGACTAGTGGTGTGAATACGTCACCCCACCTGCCGTGCCCCCGGTGGACTAGTGGTGTGAATACGTCACCCCACCTGCTGTGCCCCCCTGTGGACTAGTGGTGTGAGATCTCAGACTATTCATGGTAATCAGCTGTGTAGTCTTTTGTGTCTTCGCGTCTTTCTTTCTTGTCTTTCATTTTAGTTTAGTTTTTTAAGACAGAGTTTCTCTGTGTAGTCCTGGTTGTCCTGGATCTCACTCTGTAGACCAGGCTGGCCTTGAACTCACAGATTCACCTGCCTCTGCCTCCCAAGTGCTGGGATTAGAGGTAGCATCTTCATTTCTTTCAATCCAAAATATGTGTTAATCCCAATGGAGAGAATAAAACCACTACCACAATTTGAGCCAAATTTGCAGTAAGCTTGATTTTTTTATTGAGGTGCACCCACGAGCTGGCCAGCAACTGCCTTCTAATTCCTGTTAAAGAGAACAGGCCTGAATCCATTTCTTGGGATTGGTCAGTTAGATTAGTCCATCCCAAGTATCCTCCATCCATATGGCTAAAGACTATTCCCCTTCTTTTGTCCAATCTATGGGTCCTGGTGGATAAAGGCATGCCTTTTGCATGGCAAGACAATATCAGGGTGTTTCCTATGATAGGGAGCTTTTTATTTCCCCTGTCAAGATGCATTTAGGTTCCATTTGCATAGGTTGAAAACAATAACAACAAAACTGTTAGCCACAGGACAAATTGGTGCAAATTTCAGCAGCAGGAACACAAAGTTATGTGAGACAGTCAAACCTTAGAAAGTTTGTTCTTTAGCCGGGCCGTGGTGGCACACGCCTTTAATTCCAGCACTCAGGAGGCAGAGCCAGGTAGATCTTTGTGAATTCGAGGCTAGCCTGGTCTACAGAGCGAGATCCAGGTAGTTGCAGGATAGCATGGAGTTTGGGTTCCCCAAGAGCAGCCTCTTGGGCAACTTGACCTGAATGGTTGATACCTTGTGTTTGGGGACTGTTGTCTTTTTGGTGTCCGGGCCAGTGAATAATGGCCAGTTCAGATGGTAGCCAGATGGCCTCTAGTAACTGGACAATTTCATGTTTATTTTTAATAGTCTTTCTCTCTGAGGTGAGTAAGCCCTTTTGTTTATCTATCTGTCCATGAACATCAGCTGTGGCAAAAGCATGTCCGTGTAGATGCTCACCTTTTTTCCCTTCAGCCTATCTTAAAGCCTGTGTCAGAGCAATTGTTTCTGGGCAGATGTGCCTCTCGACAAGGTTTGTGCCCAAATGACCTCCTTCAGGGCCTATGACCACTGCCCCGCCCCCAGAGCATACCTGGTTCTTTCTTGAACGAAGCTGCTGCCATCCATAGAGAAATCTGCATCCCTGGTAGTGAGGGGAGCATCTGACAGGTCAAGTCACACACCTTGGATAATGTCCAGCATCTCCAGGCAGTCATGGATGGGCTCCTCAGGGTCGTCATCCAGCAGCAGGGTGGTGAGATTAGTGGCCAAGGATTTATCCACAGTCAGTCTGTCCTTATCTAAAAGAAGGGCTTGGTACTAGGTCAGACGGCATTAGACATTCGCCAGCCTCCACTGTGTGTGGAGATGTTACGCTTAGAATCTATCCCAACCTGAGCTTCGTCAGCTTCTTCTACAAGAATTGCAGTGAGCCGGGCGGTGGTGGCGCACGCCTTTAATCCCAGCACTCGGGAGGCAGAGCCAGGCGGATCTCTGTGAGTTCGAGGCCAGCCTGGGCTACCAAGTGAGTTCCAGGAAAGGCGCAAAGCTACACAGAGAAACCCTGTCTCGAAAAACCAAAAAAAAAAAAGAATTGCAGTGACTGTGGTAACTCTTAAACAAGGGGGCCATGCAGAGGCTACAGGGTCCAGTCTCTTTGAGATGTAAGCTGTGGGCCTTTTCCAGGGACCCAGGGTCTGCGTCAAGACTCCCTTTCATGAATGTAAAGATGAAAGAGCTTGGAGATATCAGGGAGAGTTAATGTGGGGCCTGTACCAGGGCCTCATTTAAGTTCTTAAGGGACTGTTCATGTCCCTCAGTCCGTCCCAAAGGGATGCTACCCCAACCATGGCAACGGGACTGGCAATCTCAGCAAACCCCGGTATCCAAAGACAGCAATATCCAATAGCTCCCAGAAATTCCTTCACTTGCTTCATGGTGCTTGGAGTTGGGATTTGCAGAATGGCTGCTAAGAGGGCTTGGGACACTTTTTTATCCTTCTCTCTGCTCGTATCCCAAGTAAGTAACCTGGGGTGAGCAAATTTGAGCTTTCCTTTTTGAAACTCTATAGCCTAACTGGGCTAGAGTTTCCAAAAGGCCTCAAGCGGCTCTTGTGGGGGCCCCAAAACCGCTTGACCACACGGCTGCCATGACAGGCTTAGGGGCCCAGACACAGCTGCCATGACAGGCTTACTGGCAGGCAACACCCGGATCCTGGAAAAGCCATAAACTGACACCACCCAGGGATGGGCCAGGGATGAGGAAGTACCTGACATCCCAAACATTCCAATCCTTAGATAAGGTTAGATAAGATGGACAGATGTCCCTGAGCTTAGCACACACCTATTTCTCTTTTACAGATACCGCTAGACAAATGTCAGTCAGATTTCCTGAACCCTAGAAATCTCCTCACCCCAACCTCTGCTATGATGAAAACCCTACCCCACCTGGGCTCTGGGCTCTCTGCTCTCAACCCTGTGTCAGACAGATAGAGAGACCAAGCTCCAAGCTTGAAATAAAGGCTCTTTGCTTTTACATATGAGACTTGGCCTCCGTGGTAGTCTTTTGGGATCCCTGAAGTCTCAAACAGTCCTCCTCATCCTTAGCAGTCAATAATAAATCATCTATATTTAAAGCAAGGTTACCTCAGGGTACTTACTGTGGAAGACACCTAAATCCTGGGTGAGTGCTTCATTGAAGATGGTGGGAGTTTTTGAACCCTTGAGACAGTCTGGTCCAGGTTAGTTGTCCTGGTATCCTCAGTTCAGAGTCAGCCCATTCAAATGTGAAGGTAGCCTGACTTAATTTTGACAGAGGGATGGAGAAGAATGCATCTTTTAAGTCCAGTACAGTGTAAACTTTATGCTCGGGTGGTAATACACTAAGCAAAGTATAGAGATTTGGAACAGTTGGGTAAATGGATTCAACCCTCTTGTTCACTTCCCTCAAGTCTTGTACTGGTCTACAGTCCCAAGTTCCAGGCTTTTGGACAGGTAACAAGGGGGTATTCCAGGCTGACTGGCAAGGAATATGTATGCCTGCTTTAAGGAGGCACCTGAAAGGGATCTTAATCCCTTCCCTGGCTTCTGAACTGATGGAGTACCACTTGACTCAAATGGGCATTGCCCTAGGTGTTAGGTGCACCAGGATGAGTGGCACATGTTTTTGCCAAGCCAGGAGGATTGTCCTCTGCCCGAACTGTAGGGATTTCCTTTTTTCCATTCTCCTTCCAGGGAATGGGTTGGATTTGGAGGAGCAGATATTCCTCATTTATTGGGTAGGGTATAGTTAAAGTCTTAGCAGAGTCTCCCAATTGCAACCTAGGAGAGTCTCGTGAAAATGATATTGTTGCCTGGAGCTTGTTCAAGAGGTCCAGCCCAGCAAAGGGTAGGGACATTCAGGAATAACAATAAAAGAATGAGTCACGGTTCCTTGTCCTAGGTTAACGGCCCAGTCAGTGGACCATTTGTATTCTTTGACATCCCCTGTTGCCCCCTGTATTTCCATTGTTTGGTTGGTAAGGGATCCCAGGGGATTCTGTAATACTGAATGAGTAATCCCTGTGTCCACAAGTTGGCCCCCTATGGTGAAGGTTACCATAGTCTCAGGGCCTAGTTCAAAGGAGCCTCAGCCTCACTAATCCTCCACAGCTAGGATTGACTTGGGTATGGGCGGGGGGGGGGGGGGGGGGGGGGCTACCTGCATGGACATTCCTTTTTCCAATGACCCATTTCTTTGCAGTAGGCACATTGGCCCTTTTATCATGGTGTGCATGGGCGGAGTTGAGAGTGTCTGGGGCTTGTAGTGCAGCATATCCCGTCTTCTTTATCAGATCTTCTTGGTTGTCTCTACCGTCAAACACCTTCTGGGCTGTAGGGGAGCAAGGACCAAAAGAGGTGCCATGCCAGGACCAGGATTGGAGAAGTTGGGACGGCCATATGGGGTTCCCTGGTGGGTGTGGGGAAGGGAAAAGACTGGGGGTGGGGAGAAGATAGGCAGAGGTAGGGAAAAACTAGATGGTGGGGTAGGGGTAGATGGAGACATGGGGGCAGAGTGAGGCCTTGGTGGTGGGGACTCAGGTGGCCAAGGTGGAGGTTGAGATGAAGAGGGGAGAAGAGGGTAAAGATGACTATATGAGGAAGAAAGGGTTCTTCCTCCTGTGAGTCCTGCAGAACTGTCTTCAAAGGGGGCTTGTTGGTCTCTGCTACAGGCCCTCCAAGGGTCTGGCTTTCAACAACCAGGGCTTGGCCACCTTGCCTGTTGCAGACCATACAGACCTTCATGGGGCAGGGGTTGGAAGTTGCTTCAGCCCAAAACAAGATTTACACAATCTGATCTGTGTGCCCGGGTTTACTGAGGGTGACATTAACCACTGCCACGGGAGGGCCAGTCTGCTAAGCCCAGATTGCAGGGACCCCCAAGACCACCATGGAGACTGAATCCCATATGTAAAAGCAAAGAGCCTTTATTCAAGCTCAAGCTTGGTCTCTCTGTCTGTCGGATGCAGCAGTGAGAGCAGAGAGCCCTGAGCCCAGGTAGGGGGTAGGGTTTCTATCATAGTAGAGGTTGGAGTAAGGGGATTTCTAGGACCCTGATTGACTGACATTTATCTAGGGGTATCTGTAAAGGGAAATAGAAACTATCAGGGACATCTAGTGATCTTTTCTAATCTTTTTTTGTTTTTTGAGACAGGGTTTCTCTGTGTAGCTTTGCATGTTTCCTGGAACTCACTCTGTAGCCCAGGCTGGCCTTGAACTCATAGTGACCCACCCACCTGTGCCTCCGAGTGCTGGGATTAAAGGTGTGCACCACCACCACCTAGAGCTTATCTAATCTTACCTGATGGTTGGAATGTTTGGGATGTCAGGTTCTTCCTCTTTGATGTTGGCCCATCCCTGAGTGGACCTCTGGGTGGTGTCAGCTTATGGCTTTTCCTGGATCTGGGTGTTGCCTGCCAGTAAGCCTGTCATGGCAGCTGTGTGGTCAAGCTGTTTTGGGCCCCTACAAGTCAACCCCAAATGTGGGCCATTCAGTTTCAAAGAATGTTTGGAGTTGACTCTTGATGATAGGATAATCATAGTCCTCCTTGCAGCAGAATGAAGTTTATCAAAATTCTTTAGAACACAGGCTAGAGGGGCGTTAGGCTTGCTAGTCTAATCACCCATACTGTTCATTAGTTTAGTCACCCCAAGTCCAAAATAAACCAATTAACACAGAAAGTACAAAAGGCAGAAGAGGACAGTAAAAATGAAGCCAAAGACAAGACAACGGGACGTAAAACCAGACCTCAGGTGGGTGGTGGGACAGCTTGCTTTTTGCCCCTATGGGAGAATATTAGGGTCCTGTCGAACCTCCTCCACATCCCAGGTAGGGATCCTCCAAAACAGAACCAGACTACACCTCACCAGGAGGCCTCTATAGATGCCTGCTGCTTGTCTCAGCATGAAAGTTCGCCCTGATAGTCCTCAAACTGAAGGCACCCTCAAGGCACATGCCTCCTGAGGCAGCCACCCAGCACTCCCCCCACTGGAGTTCCAGAACGAAGGTCCAGGTTTAGAATTTGGGTGGGTGGTCTGAATCTCACTGGGGTCTCCAGAAAATGTTATTCCTAAGGGCAACAATAAGACCACTACCACAATTTGAGCTGAATTTGAAGCAGATTGATTTGTTTTTTGTTGGGGTGCACCCAAGAGCTGACCAGCAACTTCCTCCTAAGTCAGTTAAAGAGAACAACCCCCAAAACCATTTCTGGGGGCTCTTTTAAGTAGTAAAGTAATTTTACAGAAGAGAGACAATGGGGAAATAAGGAGAATTTTTTTAAAAGCCCTTAAAAAAGTCATATGGTCACCATGTGATTCGGGAGGGTTCAAGGAGGGTCAGGGAGGGTCAGAGTATTCTCAAAAACAAATTAAAGTCATGGGTTGGGGAAGGTCAGATCCAGGAAAACAGAGCAACTCAGCACTTACAGTAAACAGAAACTTACTATAACAATACAGCCTAACGGCTCCTGCCTTCAAAATGAGGTCAGGCGGGTTCCTCGTGTGTGAGGTTGACTCACGGTTTACTGTTAACATTTTGTGCTTTTTTTCCTCTTATCTTTTTGTTTGTAGTTTTTTGTTTTGTTTTGTTTTGTTTTGTTTTTTCGAGACAGGGTTTCTCTGTGTAGCTTTGCGCCTTTTCCTGGAACTCACTTGGTAGCCCAGGCTGGCCTCGAACTCACAGAGATCCGCCTGGCTCTGCCTCCCGAGTGCTGGGATTAAAGGCGTGCGCCACCACTGCCTGGCCTTGTTTGTAGTTTTTGTTGTTGTTTTGAGATAGAGTTTCCTGTGGCCCAGGCTGGCCTTGGCCTTGACTTCATTATGTAGCTCAGGAGGATCTTGTGATTCTTCTGCTGCCACTCTCAGAAGCTGAGATTCCGGGTGTTTCCCACCGGGCTGGTTGATGATCAGCTAGGTGTGACATCTTGTCTGTCAGTTCCACACGTGTGGGAAGAGGGATCCTCATTTGAGGAACTGCTTCTGTCAGATGGTCCTGTGGGCACATTTGTGGGGCATTTCTTCATTGCTAATTATGTGAGAGGGCCCAACCACGGTGAGCCTGGTCTGCACTTTTGAGGCACTTTTGAGGCAGAGGCAGGTGGGTCTCTGTGGGCTTGAGGCCAGCCTAGTCTACATATCAAGTTCTGGGCCAGCCAGGGCTACATAATGGTACCTCATATCAATCCCCACAACTGCCCCCATGGGGTGTGTGTGTGTGTGTGTGTGTGTGTGTGTAAACAAGCCAGAGGAAGAAAGCCAGAACGAAGTGTCCTTCATGGTTCTTTTTTGGTTTTTCGAGACAGGGTTTCTCTGTGTAGCTTTGTGCCTTTTCTGGATCTCGCTCTCTAGACTAGGCTGGCCTCGAACTCACAAAGATCCGCCTGGCTCTGCCTCCTGAGTTCTGGGATTAAAGGCATGTGCCACCACCGCCCGGCTGTCCTTCATGGTTTTATCAGTCTCTAGCCTCCAGGTTCCTACTTTGAAACCCTTTCTTTCCCCAAGTTGTTTTTGGTCCTGGTGTTTCTCACAGTAACAGAGAACCAAACTGAATAAACATTCTTCCAACAGAGCTTCCCTCACCCAGCCCAGCCTGTTCTTTACTAATGCTATGTAACACGCTTCAAAATACATTTGACCCGGGGAGACTGCCGTCCTGTGCTAGACTGCTTGCTCACCTAGTACCACAAACATAATTTAATTAAAAATTTTGAAAGTGGCTCAGTGGTTACAAGTACTAGCTGCTCTCCCAGAGGATCCGGGTTCCACTCTCAGCACCTACATGGTAGCTCACAACCATCTGTAACACCAGTTTCAGGGCATCTGAAGCCCTCTTCTGGCCTCTTGAGGGCACCAGGTATGAAAGTGTTATACAGACATATATGCAGGAAAAATACCAATGCATATAAAATAAGTGTGAAATAAATAGATAAATAAGGGTCCCTGAGATGCCTCATCTGGTAAAGGCTCCTGTCTCCAAGCCTGATGACTTGAGTTTGCTCCCAGGGTGGAAAGAGAACTGACTCATGCAGGTTGTCCTCTGACCTACACACACACACACACACACACACACACACACACACACACACACACACGAAAGAAAGAAAGAAAGAAAGAAAGAAAGAAAGAAAGAAAGAAAGAAAGAAAGAAAATGTTTTTAAAAATTGCCATTCTGGGGGCTGGAGATATGGCTCAGAGGTTAAGAGCACTGGCTGCTCTTCCAGAGGTCCTGAGTTCAATTCCCAGCAACCACATGGTGGCTCACAACCATCTGTAATAAGATCTGGTGCCCTCTTCTGACCTGCAGTCATACATGCTGTATACATAATAAATAAATCTTAAAAAAAAAAAAAAATTACCATTCTGGCACTGGAAAGATGGCTCAGAGGTTAAGAGGACTGACTGCTCTTCCAGAGGTCCTGAGTTCAATTCCCAGCACCCACGTGGTGGCTCACAACCATCTGTAATGAGATCTGGCTCCCTCTTCTGGCCTGCAGGGATACATGCAGACAGAACACTGTGTACATAATAAATAAATAAATCTTTTTTAAAAATTGCCATTCTGCTACTGGTGGACGTTGGAGCTGTCCCAGAGTGGCCCGCCATGAGGAGGGCGGCTCGGAGCCTGCTAGGGGCCTTCCGACAGAGAGAAGCAGCTGGTGAGGCCTACCTTTTCCCCTAGTGGTGACAGTTTTGGCTTGGAAGTGACAAGGGGCAAAGGCCTTGAGTAAATATTTTCGCCATCTCACAAGCAAGGTCTTGCAGGCCCAGCTTGGTTCTTCTCCAGCGTCCCCTCTGGGGTCGCACCTGATTTTATCAGTCTTCTTAGTAATCCTTTGTAGAATAGAACAATTTTGCTTTTGTGTCTTGGCCAGGAATTGCTTGATCCAAAGTTCTTTTTTCTTCTTATCACATTTTTTTTTTTCTTTCAGTGATAGAGTTTCATATACCCCAGGCTGGCCTCAACCTCACAACACAGCTCAGGGTGACTCTGAACTCCTGATCCTCTTGCCTCTGCCTCCCAGGCGCTGGGATTACAGGCCTTCACTGCCTGCCCAGCTCGATCCTGGGATTCTTGAGAGGACTCCTGGTAAGGACTAGGGTCAAGTACACACACTAGGGTAAAGGAAAAGAGCAGATTTGTAAGGGTCTGAAAACAGAATGTTCTCATTTTTAAATTTGGAGGTTTGTGTATATATAGATAGACGCATTCTATAAAATAAGAGATGTCTGACTGTCTGACTTGAATAGTTAGTTAAGCTTGGCAAAGAAGTTAAAATATTTTCTCCAGCTTCTGTTTTACATTAGAATTCTAAAAATACTGAATAAGAATTTTGAGTCAAGGTACTGGACTCAGTGGTTCAAAGCATTTGCTACTCTTGCAGAGGACTTTGGTTTGGTTCCCAGCACCCACATGGTGGCTCACTATCTGTAACTCCAGTTCCAGAGGATCCAGTGCCCTCTTCTGACCTCTGCAGACACCAGGCATGCATGTGGTGCACATAGATACATGCAGGCAAACCACTCACACATAAGTAAACACATAAACAAACAAATAAATAAGTAAATGTTGAATCAGGTACATGCCTGTAGTCCCAGCACTTAGGAGGATTGTTGCAAGTTTGGAGCTAGCCTATTCTAACAGCAAGTTACAGGCCACCCAGACCTATGTAGCAAGACCTCGTATAGGGGGCTGGGTATGCAACTCAGTGACCAAGCTCCTGCCTAGCACATGTGAAACCCTTGGTTCCCCATTAGTTACTTTAATTATTTCTCTTCAGAGAAAAAGAGAACAATACCAGCAAATGATGGAAAACTTGGGGAGTTCTGTGTGATGGAGTGTTGACTAACAACAACTGGCTTTCACAGGAAAGACACCCTGGTCTGCAGGAATTGCCAGTTGCTGTGGTGTAAATACTGTTACCTCGGCTCAACTGCCACAGATTGCTGGTGAGCCTGTAAACTGGTACAACCACTTTATAAAACCATTTGATGACTATATGGGTAACATATGGGAAAGGACTGGAAGCAAATTCTGCTACTAGGTATGCATGCCAAAAGACACACATTGGTTACAACAGTTGAAGACTGAAAATCTAAGCCTGGCTGTGGTGGCGCGGGCCTTTAATCCCAGCACTCCGAAGGCAGAAGCATCTCTGAGGTCGAGTCCAGACTGGTCTACAGAGCGAGTTGAAGGATAGCCAGGGCTACACAGAGAAACCCTGTCCCGAAAAACAAAAACAAACAAACAAAAAAGTCCTAAAACAAAAAACAAAAACCTGAAAAACTAAAATGCACACATGGCAGTATACTCATGCAATAAAATACTATACCTCAGTGAAAATGGACAAGCTACTATACATAACAAGATTAGGCTCATGAAAACACGAGAATGTAGGGGGAGCAAGATTATGTACAACTTGTGGCTGGGGCTGGAATCTCAGGGGAAAGTAACATTTCCCTTTCCCTTCAATGGGGAAATGACAACGGCCCTGATCTCAAGACCATGTCCTGTGGCTGATCCCAGCTTCTCTGATGAAAGACAGGGATACCACGTCACACCTAGAGAGCAAGTTCCACCATCCAGTGAAAAGAATTTCTTTCCTTTTGGCTCTTAACCTCTCCGTTTCCCCCCCTAAAATAATATTTCTTAAGTATCACTGCAGAAGTGTAGATATCTTTTAAAAATATCATAGATATGTATATATAGTTGGTTTTGCCCCTTTTTGTACTTACCATTAGATAAATATTTAAACAAAACACCACCAAATCTGAGTGATGACTCCATATAAATTTATTTTATTTTTTATGTTTATGGTATTAGGGATTGAAGCCAGGACCTCCTGCATACAAAGCATGTACTCTTGGCTACACCCCCAGACTATTTCATTATAAAAAGTTTGCCTATTTTTTAATATGGCTACACACACAAAATATTGTGTCAATTTGTCATAATTTCTTTAATGCTCCTTCCACTCTTGCCTACAGTAATTAAATCATTCATTTTTGTTTTTGCAATTAAAAGAAAACACAAGAATGTGCTGTCTAACCACAATTATATGAGGTTCAAAGCCCAATTAAACTCCCTCAGCTAGTGGTTACCTGGGGAGGACCGAAAGGAGTGTGATCAGAGGGAGACAATTTTCTAGTTGGTCACTGCTAGCGACTGAAACCTTCAGAGGCCCCCATTTCCATATCCTCAGGGACTAGAGCCTTTAGAGGTTGTGATATGAGGCCAGCAGAAGGCAGTCATGTGCAAGCTAAGAAGAAAACCCTTACCAGAAGCCAGCCCTTCCACGCCTTGGTCCTGGAAGTCCCAGCCTCACGCTGTGAGAAATGTGTCAGTTGCTGATGTACTGTGTGTGTTACAGCATCCCCAGCAGACTAAGCCAGTTAGGTTTACACAGATGTGTTCAAGTGGTAATTATACATAACTTATGATTAATACACTCTTCTGCATGAATTAATTATTTACTTCAATAAAGTTCATTAAGTTAATGTATTCATGTACTATTTGCATACAAAAGCAAAAAAGCATCATTATCAGACTCAACTTTTCAACATGTCTAATTAGTAGACAAATCTTAGAGTGATTCATAAATTAAACACATTACACCTTGGCCAAACACACATTTTTTTTTCCAGGGAAATTTAGGTTAACAAAAAAAGCTATTCATTTCTGTACTGAGAAGCCATCCAGACGAAGCCAAAATACACAGTATTAACCAAGCAGTTATAAATCTAGTCATATCAAAGAGAGCCTCAGTCTCCAAACACACATTTTAAGACAAGTAATTCCCCACCGAGGAAGAACCTTGAAATTATCTTCTCTTAGACCCAGTCGTCAGTGAACAATCTTCCCTTTCACAGCTTCAGCCAGTCCCCAAACTGATACCACCTAAATTCTGGACACTTCCATGAGAGGGCACTACAGTCCCACTTCTAACAGGATGCAGAAGGGCTTGTGAATTCCTCTTGTTATCTAACCTATCACCACAATTCTAGAGAATTGCGTCTCATCCAAGGAGGAAATTGTTGGCATGATAAGGAAGGAAGCAGGACTCAGCTATCCTTCACTTCCATGACCCTGGGCTCCACAGCAGGATCCTCACAATCTGATGCAGCCATTATTCCCCTTAGGATGACTGACCCTTGGCCAATGTGTTATTAGTGACATTTATTTCATCATGATGGTTCTTTAACAACAATCTGGGAAAAGTCAAAGTGTTGAGTTGGGTCTTGGGTCATCATCCAATAACCCAATTATCATCAAATGATTATCAACTTATCTTGTGACCCCAGCACCAGCACCCATCTAGGCTGATTGTTTTGGTACCACCATTACCAACTCTCATCCTCCTTCCTCCTACCTCCCTTCTTCCCAGGACCAACCCTGACTGCTGCCCCCCCCCCAAAGTTGTTTAAAGTCACCAGGAGTCTCTTGTTTGTCCAGTGAGGTAAGTCTCATGGGTGGCTTAATGATATTAGCACAACTTGATCTTAGGAAAACAAAATCCAGCGACTCTTTGTATTGAAAGCATTTCTATGCATGAACTTGGCTCATGAATACAACAGTTCCTCTTGTCATGCATGTTAACATCAACCTGGTCTAGCAATTAAGCATAACTCCACTCAGGGAGGTGTGGTGCCTAGTGCTGGGAGTGCATGCTGCCCCGGGCCTGCTGCTCACTGGCTACATGACCGGGAAAGCCTGAGAGCTCTTCACATCATTTCCTTATGAACGGGGAGCGCAATAGTACAGTTCAAGTATCCCTCCCTGATTCCCATCCTGAGGCCAGGCCAGGGATGGAGGTGCACACCTGTAACCTTGGTTCTTATGAGGCAGAAGGACCACAAGCTCAAGATCAGCCTGGGCTAGAAAACAAGATTCTGCCAAATATATATATGGTATATATAAAACCAGCAATGTATATATATGATATATATATAATCAGTAATATATATGATATATATAAAATCAGTAATATGCATATGATATATATATATAAAGTCAGCAATATATATGGTATATATAAACTCAACACATATATAAGGTATGTATAAAAATCAGCAATATATATGGTATATATAAAATCAGCAATATATGTGATATATGTATATGGTATATATAAAATCAGAAATATATATGGTATATATAAATCAGCAATATGTATATGGTATATAAAATCAGCAATATGTATATGATATATATAAAATCAGCAATATATATATGATATATATAAAATCAGCACTTTAGATTTTCAAATTTGAGAATATTTGCATATAAATGAGATATTGGTTACATAGGATTCAAGTCTGAACTCAAAATTAATTTACATTTGGGCTGGCAAGATACTTCAGCAGGTATACATTTTCTGCTTCAAAGTGTCCTGTCACTTCCTGTAACATGTGCACCTTGGTGCATAAATGTAATAAGTTTTGTGTTTCATATATAACTCATACACATAGACTGGGGGGCATAATTTTATGCAATATTTTTAGTGTCTGTATTTTGGGTTTTTTGTTTTGTTTTGTTTCTTTAGTTTTTTTTCATGACAGGGTTTCTCTGTGTAGTCCTGGCTGTCCTGGAACTCATTTTATAGATCAGGTTAGCCTTGAACTCAGAGATCTGCCTCCCCAAAGCTGGGATTAAAGGCATGTGCCACCACTGCTGGCTCAGTCTGCTTTTTTTTTTTAAGATTTATTTATTTATTATGTACACAGAAGAGGGAGCCAGATCTCATTACAGATGGTTGTGAGCCACCATATGGGTGCTGGGGATTGAACTCAGGACCTCTGGAAGAGTAGTCGGTGCTCTTCACCTCTGAGCCATCTCTCCAGCCCCCAGTCTGCTTTTTTATACAATGCAGGACCACCTGCCTAGGGGTGGCACTCTTGTGGCCGCATCTCAAGACCCCCCCAAGCAAGACTATCACAGAGCCGATATCCCAAACACACACAGGGGTTTATTGATAACAAGCAAGCCCAGGCTTGGTCCGTGTCCACCACTCAACACAGCAGATGGAAGAGGATGGCCCTGAGCTCCCAGGGTGAGGGGTTTTTAAAGGGAAAAACCACAAGCAGGGTGGTACAAGTCTTGGCATCATATGATTGGGTGAGGGTGTGTAACCTTTGAATTTACTGGTTGGGGTTTACAGTTATCATTTGGGGGCAGGCCTGGACAAGTCCTAGGCTTTGTCCTTGAGCTGCCATGGGAGCTGGCTCGCCTAGCACGTACTGACTGTGGGGGCTGGCTCAGTGGCCCAGGCTCTGTCCTTGAGCTGCCATGGAGGCTGGCTGGACTCACACATTCACATCGACCCAGGCATAGAGCTCTAAGTTGGTGAGGGGTCCCAGACAGCAAACAACTAACTGAACCTTGAGCAGTCAGAGTACATGCAGAAAGGGAGCTACTGCAAGGACTATGTCTTTTGTTCATGGCCCTCCCAGAAACTGCTTGCTCAAGTCTCAGGAAACTGAAATCGAGGCCTGATCTCTGAGAGAAGACTGACAGCCTGTTATGGCATCTGCTTGGTCCTTTCAGCACAACCTACAGTGAGCTAGGCCCTCCCACATAAGTCATTAATCAAGAAAAATGCTCCACAGCCTTGTCTTCAGGCAGATCTGATGGAGGCATTGTCTCAAATAAGTCTCATTTTCCAAGAAAAAGCTTTTGTTGACAAAAAACTAAACAGGATGGTGATACATGCCTGTAATCTCACCACTCAGGGGCTGAAGGCAAGAAAATCAGTTCTCAAGGCCAGCTAGCTTGGGCTATACCAAACCATCTCAAATAAATAAATAATATAACCAGATATCACGGGGGCACTTAGAAGATGGAGCCAGGAAGATCTTGGGTTCAAGGCCAACTTGGACTACATAGTGAGTTCGAGGCCAGTATGAGCTATATAGTGAAATCTGATCTTAAAACAAACAAACACTAAACAGCAGGACTGGGGAGTGACTCTGCAGTTAAGAGCAGGTATTACTCTTGCAGAGGACCTTAGCTAGAGCTCTAGCACCTGTGTTGAGTAGCTCACAACTGCCTGTAACTTCAGCTCCAAGAAATCTGATGCCCTCTACTGGCCTCTAAGCATCTGCACTCATGTGCATATACCTGCTGCCCCCCCCCCCCCCGCCCCTGCACCACACACACACACACACACACACACACACACACACACACACACACACAGACACAGACACATGCAGTGCTTAGAACTGATCTCATACTAGTAAGTACCCAACACAAGTTGGTATTATTGTCTTTCATCAAATTTTGTAGAAAACTCAGACTGAGGGGGGTTATGTTATTGTCGTTGTTGGTGGTGGTAGGTTTTTTTGTTTTGTTTTGTTTTGTTTTGTTTTGTTTTTCTTTTGGAGACAGGGTCTCTACATGGTTCTGGCTGTCCTAGAACTCTCTATGTAGATCAGGGATCACATGCCTCTAGCTCCCAAGTTCTGGGATTAAAGGTGTGCACCACCACATTGGTCTAAGGACTGAGTTTTAAACACATCAACATTCCCAGGCTTGGAGGATGAGCAGAAGCCAGAGGAGGAGTGTGAGAAGTCTGTGGGGTGGGGGGGGGGGCCCCCCCCGGGACTCAGAGACCTACTTGTTAAGAACACAAGAAAGGGGAGGGAATGGTCAGCAGGACTTGGGTGTTTCTGAGATCACCCTATTTTGGAAGATGGCACCACCCCATAACCCCGATGAATCAGATGCTACGTCACCCAAGCTCCCCACAACCCTCAGGTAAGGACATGTTGTCAGATCAGCTGTCTCTAAGGGAAACACCCCTTCCTCCAATCAGGTGGTTCTGACGGAAATCTTGGCACCTGAGAGCTGCGGGCTGTCCCCTGATGCAACCTTAACCAACCCAAGCTCTTCTTCGGGTCGCACCACCAGCAGCGAAGCAGGAAAGGGCTCGTCGCTTTTCCTCTGATACCACCAACAGCCTTTCGTAGTGGAGGAAGCCTGTCTGAGGCACGAGCTGCTGGAAGGAGAGAAGGAGAGGATGTACCGGTCCCTCCATCCACATCTACTCACGTTCGTTCCAGGCGCGAGCCAACAAAGAGCACGTGCCTTACAGCAGGCCCTTCACAGATCGGCCCAATAACCTCAGGAAGGTACGACCCAGGTGCCCCTGCCAGGGATGAAGAAACTTGCCTGTGGCCACAGGGTAGAAAGCCAGGGTTTCTCTCATTCTGGGGTGGACAAGTCTTTAACGTGGGGGGCCTGTCTTGAGCACCCATGGCACTTCCTGTGAGATGCACGCGCATCTACCCTCAGGGTTCTACATCTGAAAAACGTGTCCAGTGACAGGCAAACATCCATGAGGTGGGGGCCCAAACTGTCCCAGTTAAAACTTTCTGCTGCTCCCCAAATTCTTTTCCAACTGCTGTCACTGCGTCGTCCGTGGGGATAATCTTGTATTAGCTACAATTCAGAACCACCCAATCTGTGTCAAATACAAATGAGCCAGTGTTCCGCAAACCCTGGGTCAGGCACACATACTGCCATTGAAACCCTGTGTTGCCTAATACCCACATTGCCTGCAAGTCTGTGTCCTCATGTCCTATCCCCAACCACGGTCCTGTCATGGAGACTCATGTGACTCATTACCCAACGTCTTCCATCGCCACCAACAGTTTCTCAGGCACAGGCCTGTTGGGGTAGACAGAAGACAGATGCGTCTACTCAGAGGCAGGGAGAGACGAGACAGGAAGCTCACAGAGACAGAGAAGGTGGGCTTCCCAAGGCCCATACTGGTGGTGTGCTAAATGGGTCGCTGCAGACCCACGAAGCCTGCTAAACCCTGCCAGTGCCTTCAAGTCCCATCCCCCTACCTGTGGATTACGTCTGGGGGTGGGGAGACTAGATTGGAAGGGTAAGGAGCTTAGGCCCAATGTGACAGCTAATCACCTACACAAGGCCTCTGCCTAGGTCACCAAGCCCTGAGCATCCCCACCCCCACCCCAGTAAAGCCCGATATCACCAGGCCCACAGCACAAGTGGGCAGAGGGAGGAGTCCAGACCCTCCCCGAATTCCTTCTTCTTCCCCATGTAAGGAGGAGAAAAGAGATGCCCACCAAGGTCTAGAGTGTCAGCAGGGACTCTGAGGGTGCAGGGACAGAGAGCTTGAGTACAGAGACATAGTCTTCCCTAACTTGAGAGATGTCGTGAGGGGCAACGGTTCCTCCTCTTCTGGACACTCCGGTTTGCTCAGGCCCTAAGAGTTACCAAGAGAGTCAGGCTGTGTTTGGGGGTAGGCAATAAAAGACTTTAAAGAGCCCACCCCAAGCTTGCTTGGCATGGTTGCCATGACGATGCCCCAGATACTCCAGAGGCGGCTGCTGGTCCTTGAAGTGGGGATGGCTGAGGCAGTGAGTGGATCTTCACACTGAGGCGGGTTGGGGTGAGAGGTCAGTGGTGTCTGGGAACATTCCTGCTGGGAAGATGGCTGGGGCTGAATTCTTCCCCACTTCAGTGCTCCAGTTCAAGCCTGTCACTGCCCTTCCCTCTCCCTCTAGCCTCCACTCCCCAGCTGCTCCCTGGAGCGGGCCAGTGTCCGAGTCTGGCTCCTGTGAGGCTACGGTGGCTCGGATGGGCAGATGCAGGTAGGCGAAGCAGATGGCCTCACAGGGAGGGATCAGGAAGTCCCGATGCAGAGGATGGTGTGAAGGCTCCAAAGTTCTAGAACAATAAAAAGCCAGAAAAATATCACCATTAAGAGGTTCAACTTTGGGCTGAAGAGATGGCTCAGAGGTTAAGAGCACTGGCTGCTCTTCCAAAGGTCCTGAGTTCAATTCCCAGCAACCACATGGTGGCTCACAACCATCTGTAATGAGATCTGGTGCCCTCTTCTGGCCTGCAGGCATACCTGCAGGCAGAACACTATACATAATAAATAAATAAACCTTAAAAAAAAAAAAAAAGAAAAAAAAAAAAGAGGTTCAACTTTATTGGCCATAAACATGACATTTAGCTTCACTGGGGCTGGGGTAAGGACCAGAGGTAGGGGCTCAGATGGAGATTCAGCTATAAAGGCCCTGGTAAAAGGCAGGTAAGGAGCTGAAATGTTACTTATCTTTATTTTGTGTGTATGTGTATGGGTGTTTTGCTTGCATGTGTGTCTGCCTACCATGTGCATGCAGTGCTTGATGAGGCCAGAAGAGGGCCCAGATCTACTGCCACTGCAATTACAGACAATTCTTAGTGGCCGTCTGGGGTGCTGGGAACCGAAACAGGGTCCTCTACAAAACAAGTGCTTTTAACTGCGGAGCCCCCTCTCCAGACTCAGATGAAGACCTTTTTAGTGTATATATTTAGTAGAATTTGAAGTCATCCTTCCATTTCATTTCTGCATTAGAGAGGATTTGCTGTCCATTCATTCCTGCAGACATCCTCTCATTCCCTGGGATTGCCTTTTCCTAGCTGTAAAATGGATAGTAACAGTGTCTAGCTCACAGATTCTTTCTTAGGAGTAAACGAGAAAACGAATGTGAGGTTCTTAACATGGAAAGTGCTCCATAAATAATGGCTTTTTTTTAAAAGTGGGGCTTAGAGACAGGAGAGAACTAAGCAAGATCACTAGGAGCTGTAGCTCTTGGCCAGCCTGCAGCCGTATCTGTCCTGGAAACAGTAGCTATGGAAAGCGCAATTTTTTTCCTCCTTAAGGAGGAAAACAACGAACTGGACCATGTGGGGAGAAGGTGACAGCACACACATTCTGAAAGGGAGAGGGAACTCTGCCAAGCGCACTGGGAACAAGCTAAAAATTTGGAACTCATCTGCCATGTAATGTAAGCAATAATTCTTGTGTTCAGGAGGCGGAGCCCAAGGATTGGGCCAACCTGGGCTACAGACCAAAACTCTCAAAAACTAATTAATTAAATCAATTAAAAGAGGAAACCAAAAAATAATTATTTGCCTGTGTGTATGTCTGTGTGCCACATGGGTGCCCACCTGGTGTAGGAGGCCAGAAGAGGGCGTCAGGTCCCCTTGGAGTAGATGGTTGTGAGCTTCCATGTGGATGTTGGGAATCAAACCTCGGTTCTCTGGAAAAGCAGCAAGCGCTCTTAATGGCTGAGCCATCTCTCCCTGCTGTCCCCTCCCCACAATTCTTTAATATTGTTCTAAGAATAACAAAGTCCCAAGGCCAAAAATAAAATAAAATAAGGGCTTTTATTGTTTAGGGGTTGTTTTATGGTGGTGGGCATCGTGTCCCAGATAAGTTGATATACACCTGAGCCCAAGATGGGTTTTTTTTTTGTTTTGTTTTGTTTTTTGTTTTGATTTTTCAAGACAGGGTTTCTCTGTGTAGCCCCATCTGCCCTGGAACACACTCTGTAGACCAGGCTGACCTTGAACTCTGCCTCCCGAGTGCTGGGACTAAAGGTGTGCGTCACCACTGCCTGGCTTTGTTTTTGGATTTTTTTTTTGTTTTTTTTTTTGTTTTTGTTTTTGTTTTTTGAGACAGGGTTTCTCTGTGTAGCTTTGCATCTTTCTTGGAACTCACTTGGTAGCCCAGGCCGGCCTCGAACTCACAAAGATCCGCCTGGCTCTGCCTTCTTTCCTGTTTTGATGCAGGGTCTCATGCAGCCCATGCTGACCTGGAGTTCACTTTGTAGCTAAGGATGACCTTGAACTCCTGATACTTCCGCCTCTACCTCACAAGGGTTCAGATTACAGGCATGTGCTATAATGCCAGGCTCTTGTTTTGTTTTTAAAGTAATTATCTAAGCCCTTCATGGTGGTTTACTCCTGTAATTCTAGTACCTGGAAGGCTGAGGGAGCAGGATTGTCATGAGATTGGAGCCAATCTACCCTTTTTAGTTTTTGTTTGGTTTTGGTTTTTCAAGACAGGGTTTCTCTGTATAGCCCTGGCTCTCCTGGAATTGGCTCTGTAGACCAGGCTGGCCTTGAACTCACAGAGATCTGTCTGCCTCTGCCTCCAAAGTGCTGAGATTAAAGGTATGGTAGCCCAGCTCCACCTGCACTTTAAAAATAATTATAAATCCAAGGAGTTTTATTTAAGTAAGGCTTTATCTATCTATACTTAATTTATTCAAAATTAAAATGGAAAGTTTAACTATATATTCATTCAAAATAACATCAACATTATGAACTGTTAACAAAAAATAATGTCTATATAGCTATGTGTGTGTTATAGTATGCAATTGTAGGGACTGAACTGGGCTTTGCGTGTGAGTTTTCTATTGCATTATTATTTATCTGTCTATTTGTATGTGAAGCACACATTTGTACATTCGTGTGGGCATGTTTGTACCAGGGTGCACTGGTTAGTTTTTGTCAACTTGACACAAACTGAGTCACTGGGAAGAGGAGGGAACCTCAACTAAGGGATTGCCTTCATCAGATTGGCATGTAGACGAGTCTGTGAGGCATTTTCTTGATTAATGATTGATGTGGGAGGGTCCAGCTCACTGTAGGTGGTTCCATCCTCTGGGAAGGCGGTCCTGAGTAGTATATGAAAGCTGAGGGCCTGTGAGATAGCTCAGCAGCCCTGATTTTTGCCACCAGCCCCGAGAGGACCTGAGTCCAGTTCCTGGGGCCCACATGTTGGAAGGAGAGTACTGCCTTTGGAAGGTTGTCCGCAGTCACAACCCATGGCCATAAACACAACGTTGGAAAGCACCTTAATGAGGAGAGCATCTTCATATACAAACAGCAGAGGTGTTTTTCCACCGAGACCTATGACTTCCCTGGGTACAGGTTTGTGTCTCCAGTTTCCAGTACCAGATGTGAATATCCCCCTGTGGAGTGGGCCTTAAGTCCAATCAGAAAGTCGGTTCTGGGGCTGGAGAGATGCCTCAGCAGTCAAGAGCACTGACTGCTCTTCCAGAGGACCCGGGTTCAATTCCCAGCACCCACATGGCAGCTCACAACTGTCTGTAATCCAGCTCCAAGTGATTTAACACCCTCATACAGACATAAAGGCACATAAAATAAAAATAAATAAATCATAAAAAAGAAAGTCAGTTCTAAGTATAACCAACCGCTCATGCCATATTGCACTAGCTGGCACATCTTGCCTAGCACTCCAGCTTAAGCATGCAGAAGCCGCAGCTGACTAGGACTTTGGGCCACAGTTCTCCGCAGCAACCTTATAGTTCCTTCTGGTACTACAAAAGCTAGCCCACAGAGAGGGGGTTTTTGGCTCAGTCCTAGCATTATTTCTTTAAGTGTTGCAACCAAAGCATGTGACATCTTTAGCAACAGATATTCTCCCTCTCTCTCTTTTTTTAATTTTTTTTTTTTTTTTTGAGACAAGGTTTCTCTGTGTAGCCCTAGCTGTCCTGGAACTCACTCTGTAGACCAAGCTAGCCTCAAACTCACAGAGATCTGCCTGTCTCTGCTTCCTCAGAGATGGGATGAAAGGTGTGCACCACCAGTGCCCAGCTCAGCCTACTTTCTTATAGCATCCAGGACCACCAGCCTAGGGGTGACACCACCCACAGTGAGCTGGGCCCAACCACATCAACCATCAGGAAAATGTACCACAGGCTTGCCCCTAGGCCAGTCTGGTGGGGACATTTTCTCTACTGAGGTTCCCTCCTCCAAAATGGCTCTAGCTTGTGTCAGGTTGTCCAAACACTAACTGGGACAGGACCTTTTATTTCTTCCACCATGTACTCATCCTTCTGACTCTGAATCTTCCTGTGGCTTCTAAGGTTTTGGATCCCACAAAGAGCTCTTTAGCAGAAATCTAACTTGCACTGTCTTTTCTGAGTACCCTGTCAGCTGTAAGATCAGCCACTCTTACATAAGCAAATCCCCACTGAGTGGTTGTAGTGGGTAGCTGTTCCAGGTTTGACCTGGAAGTACTACTCCCATTGAGGCTTCTGGTAACTGTCACACCTACCTATGACCTGCCCCTGAAGCGGGCCAAGACAAGAGCCCTTAAGACTCGAGATCTGGATGTGCTGGCTCTCTTGGTTCTTGGTGATCCTGGATGCTGGATGGTAGACTGAGCAGAGTTCTCCAGAGAACACCGCTGGACTGCACCTCACCTCTCCTGGATCCTGTGACCAACCCCTTTACTAGCTGTAAGTTACCTCAAAATAAACCTCCTTTTTAACTACGTGGAGTTGCCTTAATAAATCTCCCCCCCCCCCATAAGTGGTCATCTTGACCTTAGGCCTAATTTTTACTGCACATAGCAGTGGCTGCAGACTCAGGCAACCTGGTGACACTCTTGTCCCTTCTGTGTCAAGGTCTGAAAATTTTGTTTTAATCCTTTAACCCTTTTTAGGATATCTCTATACTCACACATTGGACCATCCCCATTCATTAAGAATGCATGCTATCCCATACCACATGGAGGGAGATAACCTCACAGGGATTTCCCTCATGAACTCTCCTCCTAGACTGCCCCTTGGGGACTGCTTGACACAGCACACTATCCCATACCATATAGGGAAAGGTAGCCATATTGGGATCACCACCTCCATCCCCACATGCCCACAGGGTGCTCCAGCTCAGTTCCATGCCCTGCTACCCCAGCCAGGACCATGCAATCACTCCTCCCAAACTTATCTCTGCTTGGGCACCATTGTGTTGGGTCACACTACTCTTGGAGAAATGTAAACAAACATCTACTCACCCCCAATGGGGAACCCATGATAGAACAAAGTAAGGATACCACAAAAATCCAACTTGGTAAACCAATGAACTTATTGGCATTACTTACAGGAATATGGGTGAAGGGTTCCTCACAGGATCAGAAATGACCACGTGACAGCTGAATCACAAAGCCCAGCATCAATGCAGCAGTCATGAAAGCTGGAAACCTGGGGCTCACTGTACAGCCTGCAGGCAGTCAACAGGAAGGAGAGTGTCTCTTCTAGGCACTTCAACAGTATCTCTTTGAAGACGGATGTCTCCTCCTGGCAGCTCAACTGGTCTTAGAGTATCTCTCAGAAGTCCTTACTGCTTATATAAATTTGGAAAGGGAGGAACCTAGTCAATCTGGTCAGTTTCAGGGACTTCCTAAAGCTTTTGAGTTGTTTCCTTCCTGAGTTTAAGGAGCTTCCCTGAGGAATGGAGTATTTCACCTCCCTTTAGAATAGTGGTTTTCAACTTTCCTAATGCTGCGACCCTTTAATACGGTTCCTCATGTTGTGGTGACCCCCCAACCATAAAATTATTTTCATTGCTACTTCATAACTGTAATTTTGCTACTGTTATGAATCCTAATGTAAATGTTTTGTTGCAGATAGAGGTTTGGTAAAGGGGTTGTGACCCACAGGTTGAGAATCACTGCTTTAGAGCATCCTGTGTCTTAAGATGGACGGTTTTATCCCAGAGTAAATTGCTACATGACAAGTACCAGCTAATTGTGTCTATTCTTTCATGTTCCAGGAAAGCTGGAGATGGTAGCTTTCTAAAGCTGAATGGCAATGAAGACTTCTCACATCTTATTACATTAATTGGTCTACCCTTATGCAGTGAGAATCATGAGCTCCAAGGTTAGAATAGGTAGCATGCAAGACTCTGTCTTCAGAAAACTATCCATCAATCTGCCTTGTACTTTGGACAGTTCTTTTACATAAGCATGATTTTGTAAGAGGCATTAAATCATTTGAAAAATACTGTTTGACCAATTTATACAGTTCTCTCTCTCTCTCTCTCTCTCTCTCTCTCTCTCTCTCTCTCTCACTTTGTTTACACAAAATTTCTCATGTATCCCACTATGAATGAAACTCGCTATGAAGCTGAGGATACTCTGATCTCCCAATCTTCCTGCTTCTACCTCCCAAGTGTTGAGATTACAGCCATGTGCCATCAAACTCATTTTCCCCCATTTTGAGGCAGGGTCTCACAGTGTAGCCCGGGCTGGCCTAGCTCAGGCTTGAATAGAACTCATAGAAATCCTCTTGCCTCAGCCTTCCAAATGTTAGAGTCACCGTGCCTGGCTTGCAGATCTTCTAAACGTTGACACATCTCGTTATACAATATCAAGAACTCAGCAGACATGCCCATTCATGGACGTTACCACCAGTCTCATTGGGCCTGGGAAGCTTCAAATTTGTAGCAGCAGATGAAACTCTTACCAGTTCTAGTTTTCACATGGAAGCTCCAATTTCATCTTTGGCAACAAACACTAATACTTCATTTCTTGAACCGACATACTCATCTCATTCATTTTAGAGAAACGGTATGACAAATACTCCTGTCCGAGAATTCCAGCTCATCATGTTGGGAGAATCCAGCTCATGAGCTTCCAGCTAGCTATCAGGCCCTGATCACATCTCAGGATCTGCCTCACTTCACAGGGATCCCCACTCTGGTAGGTAGGCACTCTGTGTTCCCTGTGGGCCAGAAGCCCAGTTCTTCCTGTAAAGAAAGCACCCTTTCCTTTTATCATACACAATATTAGAAAGGCATGGACGACAGGGTTAGGAGTTTATCCGTCAATCATTGAGTGGGGCGTGGAGGCACACCCCTATAATCCCAGTACTTGGGAGGCTGAGAAAAGACTAGGATCTTGGCTCATAAAGCAAGTTAGTTGGGGCTGGAGAGACGGCTCAATGATTAAGAGTACATTTTTCTCTTGTAGAGGACCCTGGCTCGATTCCCAGTACCTCATGGTGGTTCCCGACCACCTGTAACTCCAGGTCCAGGAATCCAAGGCTATCTTCGGATGCTGCAGTTATCGGGTATGCACACACACGTAGGCAAAACACACATAAAAATTAAATAAACCTTAATTTAAAGAAAAAGCTAGCAATTTTACTACTTCATCTAGGACATCTCTAAACAAAACTAGCCTTTCCTTCCTTTGAAAAAAAACAATCAATGCCTAGTGGCAAGAAAATCCAGAGCCTCTCAGTTCAGTTGCCAAGTGCCTTGGTCCCTGCTTACGTGCCAGCACTTTTACTCACTGTCACTCTTGTGTCCTAAGTGAAAATATCAGCAAGTGAAAGTGATAGGTAACAATTTATTATTGTTAGCAAATAGTCTGTGCCTGTGGATACTCTGAAAGGACCTTTGTGCTTACAGGGATCTGTGCATGTCTCAAGAATTGTTCAAATTAAAGAACTACCATAGCTAAGCCAGGCATGGCGGCACATACCTATAATCCCAGCACTGAGATCTTCTGTCTCAGCACTCCAATCCCAGACTGAAACAGACGGCTCCATGGGAGTTTGGGGCCAGCCTGAGCTACAAAGCCAGCTCCAGTCTCAGCCTGGATAATAAAAGAATCACAATAGCCGTATTTACTTTTGTGTGTGTGTGTGTGTGTGTATGTGTGTGTGTGAGTGTGTGTGTATGATAAGTATGTGTCTGTATGTAAGGGCATGTGCATGTCACTCTGTGTGTGTGTGTGTGTGTGTGTGTGTGTGTGTGTAGGTCAGAGGACAATCTTGGGTATTTATCCCTTCCACCTTGTTTGAGGCAGGATCTCCTGTTTGCCACGGCACTTCATGCTCCAGGTTAGCTGGCCTGCAGGCTTCTGTGGCTTCTCCTGTGGTCTCCTGTCTCACCATAGGTGTGCTGGGATTACAGATCTTCACTAGGACTTCAGGCTTTCACATAGGTTTGAATTCATCCTCAGCCAATGCAGTAGGTACTTTCACCTGCTGAGTCAGTTCTCTGGCTCATTTACTTTTCTTTGTAAATAATTCTTCCTTTTTTTTTTTTTTTAAGATATCACCCCAAGGCATGTAAAGTGCTTTCACAAATATCTCATGAAAAAAAAAAATGAAGACCAACTCCATCTGTGGTACTATTCGCTTTACTTCCTCAAAAAAAAAGTAGGGGGAGGAGAGAACGAGAATTCAGTCCCAGGGGAACGTGTCAGGCATGTGAAGCCATCCATCTTGTGTGTCATGGTGAGCCGACTCAGTCCTGGGACTGAAAAGCCAAGTGGTGCTGGGAACTCTGGGAACTCTGGGAACTCTGGTCACCTTCTCTCCTCCCACAATCCCCACTAGCTACAGAATGCCCACAGTACAGTCACAAAGTCATGCTCTCTTTCTGTCTCTCTGTCTCTCCCCCGCCACAGACACAGACACACACACACACACACACACTGCCATGGCTACTCTCACACAACGTAAGTAACAAGCTGAATCAGGTGTATGTTATAGCCACATAGTCACATAAAAGACACAGAAAAAAAATCCCAACAGCCAACAGCCAACCTCACTGTGCCCAAGCCAATTCTTCCTGTTTCATAGTCACAGCCAGAAAACCTCAATGGCCATAGACTCATTCATGATACTCAGATGACCGGTATGGCTCAAATGTTAAACATCTACTGCCTCAAGTATCCACGTACCCCACTCTCTAAGCAGTCTGTGCATACTGGTGATAGCATAGACTTTGGAGACATGCCAGCCTGGGCTCAGATTCAATCTCCACCACTGATTAATTGTATAATTATTTAACCTGCATATCCTTAGCTCTAGAAAATGGAGATTATTCTTACCTTATAAATTTGATGTCAGACAGAAAATAACCCGGCAAATGATAATGGATTGTCCGACCCAGTGTGACCTGAGGAGACACTGTAACTGCCATGTGTGGCTTTTGTCACCAGAGGGCACCAGGGCTCCAAGGTGTCTGAGGAATTTCTTGGAAGCAAATAGCCCAGGAAGGTTGGAATTCTGGAGTTTGGGGATATGTACAGACGCAGAGGGAGACGCAGAGGTGTGTTGAGGCTGGGAAGGTTCTGGTGAGCCCAGCTAGGGCCCCAGTGTGTTTCTGGGCATGCAGGGAAAACTCTGGGGGTAGATCCCTGATGTGGGAGGGGGAGCATGCACCGTTCCTGCACACTAGGCTCCTCCCTTCTCCCTCTTACCCTGGGCAAATCCTTTAATCCCACACATCACCAGGCTTCAGTCACTGCTACCAGCACAGAGCAAGCCTGAGGAAGGACATGGGGCTCCGAGTCTCTCAGGGAGTAGTAGAAGACCTGGGGTGCCAATGCTGGGAAGCAGGGTTCTGACCACCAATCCACACGCCTCACAGAAACTCCCTGACTTCCCTTTCCTGGGTGGTGCCAGAACTTCCTGACCCCAGCTGTCTTCCCTGGTACGCAGCCAGCCCCAACTGGCCTTTCCTCCTCTTCCAGCTTGCTCCACACCTGCTCCCCGGGGCCAGGCCCTGGTAAGAGCTTTATCAGACATGTGTGGGGAACAGATAAGACAGGCCCCCTGAACCCCACAGGTCTTATCCAGCCCTGCCTTCCCAGCTGTTTGGACTTGTAGGAAGCTGCCAACAGAAGGAACCCCACCCACCTACGCAACAGGCCACAGTGTCTCCAGCCTCCCCCCACAAGGGCGCTCTCCCCAACGCCATCACTCCCTATGAAATCATCACTTGTATGAAGCTTTGTCCTTCATTCAAGTCCATGAGAGTTACACAGAAAGGAGCCCTCCCCCAGGCACCAGGTCAGCAGCTGGACTGGGAGCAGGGGGTGGTGTCACAGGATCCTCCCCCAGGGTAGACAGCTATTTTGGTGTTGGCCGCTTCACATATAGCCACTCCTCTTCCTGTCCTCCCGATCCATAGAGGCTCTAGATTCAGTGGGAGCAGGGACAGAGGGAGGACTTTATCCCAGTCCAGGGAAGCACCGGGTATCAGCCTCAGGTCTGGAACCAGCCCTGTCCTCCTCACAGGACGACCGGAGACTCAATATTCAGGAGTCTGAGGAAAAAGGGACCTTCCATCCCATCTCTTGGAACGGCGCTGAGGAGGGATCATCAGAATGGTCAGACAGAGGGACATAGCACCGTAGACTGACGGTCACACGGTAACTTGTGGATACTGCCCCTGGTGACCATTGCGGGCTGACAGCCACTCATTCTCACAGCCCTACCCTTGGCCACGCATGGACTCCAGACAGACACATACTGAACCACACACCAACACTCCAACAAAGACACACATCAAGCACCCCACGTGTGGAGGTGGGAGCCCCTTCGTTCTCACGGCCATATTCCTGGAGGGTGACACAGTTCCCAGCACACAGCAGATGCTCAAAAGTATTTGGCTAAGTGGTCCCCGAAGTTTACAGATGTTGGGACTGGAGTCGGGTGGGGCCTGAGGAAAAAGCCATTCTCCTTGCAGTCCCTCCAGACCTAGGTGGGAGCTTTTTGTCATCACTACCTCCAGCCCGCTTCAGCCATGGCTACTCCTCAGCACATACCAGTCACATAGGGCCACCCCTCTCCCCTTCTCCTCTTTAGTGAACTAGGACATTGGCACTCTGCAAGGTGGATGTTCAGAACATTTGGTGGTACAGTTCTTCAGCATTATGCCCACGGGTTTGGAGTCCTCTACAGCGTCGGGAACGCTAGCTTCCTTGGCATTATAAAGCTCTGTTAAAGGTATCTAAGAATCTGGGCATTGACTGCTCTAGAAATTTGGACGACTACCTAGACGGGGCCAGAATCAATGCTTCCTGTCTGTGTGCCTGATTTCATTCAGGGCCACTGAGGTCCAGCCAAGGTGGACTTAAGCTGGCAAGAGGGGGGGTGGGTTGAGAGGAGATGCCCGAAGAGGCACATGGAGCCCCAGAGAAACTCATGGATCTAAGCAGCTGTTCCGAATTGGGTGAGGGCAGGGAAGGAGTCAGGTCATGACGGTTGGATTTCGAGTTCAAGAGAGGATGAATTTGAAGGCAAAGCCAAGGCCGGGTCCTCCTAACAATGCTTCCTAGCCCCTGAGGCTAGGACTCTAAGGAAGTAAGGACCACTGACCAAGCCACACTCAAATTTAAGGAAAAACCCACCTTGAATTTCCCGGCAGAGTGCTCAGCACCCTTCCACCAAGGTGCCTCTAAAAGTGGCTGATGTGTGATATCCCTCCTCCTGTACCTATGCTGACGCTGATTAAGTCCTCTGAGACACAGGACTTAAGCCTTTTGGCTTGTTGGTGAAAGCATACAGGAACCCAGCCCGTACTGGGGGATCTGATGCTGGGCCCAACCCTCCCAGGAAGTAACTCTGTCTATAACTAGAGGTTCCTGAGACACGCCTCAGTCTGCAGTGGGTGTGGCACAGCACTGCCCCGCCCACTCGCTGTCCTGTCCCCAGGTAGCTGGCGGCTGGGATCTGACTCTATCCTTCCTCCTGTCTATCCCCAGACCTGACCGTCCCTCTCTCCCACTAGCTGGCCATGTCTTTTCTTCCTGTGGGCCAGCTGCCCAGAGCGGGGACCTCCCTGCCAGGCACGAAGGCCATCCTAGCTCTGACCTGGGCTAGGCCTGGACCTGTCTCCCCTGGGACCTCATTCTGATTGGAAAAAAACAGACACTCCAGTTCCTGTCTCACGGAGATAGCTTTTCACCAGAGTCTCTCTCAAGCTTCACCCCAAGACCCACCGTGAGCAATTGTGTGGCCGTCTGAAGCTTTTTATGATTCAGATGGGTAACGTGCACACATCCATTAATCTTTGTATACAAACATACTTTCTGCTGTGTCACTGTTAACCTAGCAAAAAGCTCCCAGTCAGCATCCCCAGCTTCTCCAAGCCCCCAAGATAATCTTTACCCTCTTACCTTGAGCTTAAGCACTAGGCTGCTTCTGAAATCCCAAACTCTCTGGGAGTACTAACTGCATACCTCCTTCTCTTCTTCAAAGCTCCCTAGGCCTCAGCCCTAGTCTAGTGTGTACCCTGGGTGTCTAGCTCTAGCTCTTAGTATCCCTGCATCAGCTTCCCTTCAAATGGGTTCCTTAGAGAGACCTACTTTCACTGGGCCATTAACAAGAGAGGTAGAGCCAGAAACAAGAGGATTGTCAGAAGTTCAAGGCCAGCCGGGAGAACACAGCGAATTCCATGCCAGCCAGAGCTACATGCATAGTGGGTCATTGTCTCAAAAACACACACAAAGCCCAGTGTGGCTGGCGCATGCCTTTAATCCCAGCACTGGGGAGGCAGAGGCAGGCGGATCTCTGAGTTCGAGGCCAGTCTGGTCTACAGAGCAAGTTCCAGGACAGCCAGGGCTACATAGTGAGACTCTGTCTCAAGGAAAACAAAACAAAACAAAACAAAACAAAACAAAACAAAACACACAAATAAATTTTGAAAAATTTTCTTAGAACCCTCTTTTAGGTTCATCTCATCCTTATAAGGAGGAAGGGGGCCTCTCCCCCAATCCTCTCTCTACCTGGTGGCTTCTCCCAACAGCTTCCAATCCATTTGTCTTGAGAGGGAGCCCTTTTTGGATAATCTGGAACGGAAGCAGAGTAGAAGAGACCGTAAACAATTTGTAGAGGAGTAACTCTTAGTAGGAGAGATGAGAAGTGCTTAGATACTATCTGCCCAGATCCAGGACTTGAGCACACACCCAACTACACAGCCCTGCTGCAGGACCCACAGCTACTCATTCTTCCAGAGGCTTCTGCACAAGCATGTCAAAGGCCACAGACACAACCGATTGCTTAGGTAGAGCTGTGTGTGTGTGTGTGTGTGTGTGTGTGTGTGTGTGTGTGTGTATGCTCCTTTCCTACTCTATAGAAACCACCTGTGATGAGTTCATAGGCGACGCTAAAGCCCAAACAGGCTGTATCTGCTGTGCTCAAACTCAAAAGGGACATAGTGTCTCCCTAGGTCTGATCAAATCTCCAGAATGAACAGATTGTGAGTTCCCTGACAGTAGAGAGCAGTATACATGGAGCAGGTCCTGGCAAAGGGCTGCGAATGCATTGCGTTCTAGAGAGAGGCAGAAGTGAAGGGGGTCTTCTGGCTAGACACCCGCTGTCCTTTTCAGTGATTATAAATTAACAAGGTGGATTCTCAACCCCAGCCAGTCTTGTGCAACTTTGACATGGATGCACCTGCTTTTCGGAGCCTGAATGTCAATAAACAAACAAACGTTTCCTGGCTGGACAATGATGAGAACTCAGGGTGCAGAGTGGAATCCGGAGCATGTCCCTCCAGACTGTGGCCTTCACTGGCAGTCAGTACTGTCTGCTCTGATGGAAAGTTGGTGGTTTGCTCAAAGCAAGCAAATGTGGACGCCCAGTCCCGACGCCAGGCCCCACTGCCCGTCTAGAGCAATGCGTTTCACGCGGGTATACATTTCTTTAATTCATCCTCTCCATTTTGCAGAGGAGGAAACCAGGGTTCAACAAAGCACCTTTTGGCAGAGACTGCAATCCAGGCTCTGTCTCCCGACCTGAGGAAGCAGGCAGCTCCTGTAAGCACTACCCCCTGGACAGGGCTGATCAAATCAGTGTTGGAAAGTTCCTGGAGAAAGGGCTCCCCTGCCTTGCAATTCCAAGGAGTAGGTCCCAGGCCTTACTCAGCTGTGCCCACAGTCTCTAGCGGCGCTACTCCAAAGGGAACGGAATTTGCTCTTGACTTCTCTCTAGGGGGAACGCAGGCGCAGAAGGCCAGGGGCCTGGCGGGCTAACTGCAGCCCCAGCCCCCCAAAGCGCCCCAGGCCTTTTGGCTTCGTTCCAAGCCTAGCCCGAAGGGGAGGACATCTGCTTCCTCCAAGGGTTCCCAACTGGAGGGCAAATAGTCGGGAGAGAAGGGGACTCCTTCGGCGAGCCCCACTCCCAGGGGTTCGTGAGGATCAATCATCTGAAAGCCAGAGCCACTTGTAATTTTATTCCCTGGTAGGAGGAGCCAGAGTAGTCGGCACGCGGGAGGGAGGAGATGGGACCAGGGCGGGGGAGGGCGGCCAGGGGAGCCGCTCAGGGATGGGAGGGACTTGGCTAGGTTTCTCAAGCCTTCTTCACTCTCCAAACTTTCACCAAACTCTTAGCCCCCGCCTCCCCGAAACCAAAACACAACAAGCTCTGGAGGAGCGGCAAGCAGCGCGGCGGGGCGGGTGGACTGGCGGCTGCAGAGAGCCTCGGGAGGCTGATGCAACTTTCCCTTTAAGAAAGCCACCTGGGCGCACCGCGGTGCGGACCCAGCAAGCCTGGGCCGGGGGCTGCAGTATGGTAAGAGAGCTGGGGGAAGGGGGTTTGCGGCCCACGCCTTGGTCTGTCCTGTCGTGGTTCTGGGCGTTTCTGTGACTCTGGGAGGCTGAGCCCCAGACCAGCGTGTGGATGTGTGTGCGGTGCGTGGATGCGATAGCGAATGCTTGCGGCATCTGTGGCTAAGAGTGAGCGCTAGCACCGGGATGTCTGTCTTGCCGCGAAGGTCGGGGTAGGTGCGCGAGTCTGTGTGTCATCGCTGTCACCAAGGAGCTAAAGCAGACGGGAAGGGGGGGGTGCTTTTGGAATGGGGGGGGAGCTGCGTGCCGACGCCGGCTCGGTCGGGGGCGGCTTGGCGCGGGGCTGTGCGCACAGCGCCGGAACCGAAGAGTGTCTTCGGTCCGTCTGGGGCGCCAGTGGGTCTGCGGCGGGCAGCGGGCGGCGGGGTCTATGCCCGGCGTGCAGCCTCTCGCCCCACCTCCTCTCCCAGCCGTCCTGGCTACCTATCTAGCGGCCCCAGCCGGCGGCCTCCCTAATCTGCCCGCCCACTCGCTCGCCGGGTGCTGGTTCCCGCGCGTCCGTGGTTCCTGGGAAGCAGCGAGGAAGAGCCCCAGCGCCCTCCAGCTCTCTTTTGTCCGCGACTCGCGTGGCTGCGGCAGTGGGAAGAGATTGCGGGCGGGGGAGTGGTTTTGGGGGGGCTGCTGCTTGGGGCGCGGGGGGGGGGTAGGGGAATCCGCGCCCTGCCTCTCTAGCCTTCCTTCTGGGCGCGCCTGGGGTGAGTGCGGGCGGCCACAGTGAGGCCTGGGTTCCCGCAGCTCCGGGGCGCCCGCCCCCCAGCTTGCGCCCCGCAGCAGGCAGCCACGCACGGGCGGGAGTGGAGGCCGGCGAGCCGGGAGGGGGCTCGCCCGCAGACCCGGGAGGGGCCGAGGACGGGCGGGGGCGGGGCAAGGGGGCGGGGCCCTCGGCACCCGGGTACTTTTCCACCGCGGGGGGCGGGGCGGCCTCCTCCACGCCAGCTGAGAGGCGCACACGTGGTGGCTGATGTAACGCCCGCCCCCCAACACACCTTGCACCCTGATTAAAGCGGACCGGTGTCGTTTCGAGGAAGGTGGGCACTCCGGGCGGGGCCGCGGCTCTAAAAGCGACCGCGCCCCACACTGCGGCCCGGGGGCCTTGGAGTCGTGGCCGGGCCAGCCGCTACTTAAAGGGGCCGCACCCCCTCTCGGGCCTGCTTTCCTCAGGCCACGCCCCTCGCGAATCCTTCTTAAAGGAGCTGCATACCCACCCAGCGCTCTGA
This sequence comes from Peromyscus eremicus, assembly GCF_949786415.1. Taxonomy (NCBI): domain Eukaryota; kingdom Metazoa; phylum Chordata; class Mammalia; order Rodentia; family Cricetidae; genus Peromyscus; species Peromyscus eremicus. The sequence goes on from NC_081417.1 coordinate 130,554,533, forward strand.
CAGCTCCTTCACAAAGCCTGTTCTATTGCTTTTTTTTTTCTGTTTTCGTTTTTTCGAGACAGGGTTTCTGTATGTAGCCCTGGCTGTTCTGGAACTTGCTCTGTAGACCAGTCTGGCCTTGTACTCAGAGATCTGCCTGCCTCTGCCTCCTGAGTGCTGGGATTAAAGGCATGCGCCACCACTGCCTGTTCTGTTTCTTAATTGAAGCAAGTCCGAGGCTATGACCGCTAGAAGATAAAGGATAAGGGGCAAAGAATGGGCAAAAAAGAGCCTAGAGACATCCTCAAAGTGAGAGGCAAAAGATGCTTAGAGAGTAGGGCCGGTTCTAGGACCAGTGGAGAAAGCTGAGCGTGCCCAAGTGTTTTCAAAGACCTCAGAGAAAATGCACCCTGATTTGAGTGCAGCCGGACTGCAGCGGTATAGCTCTCGGGATGCGGAAGAATCATACCTCTGCCCTGGCAGAGCTCTCCAGCTAGAGGGGGGGACTCAGTTGGGACACAAGGAAGCATGCTGCTCATGTGACCAGCATGCTAATCAGTACCCTGCATTCATGAGGGGTACTGTGGACCGGTTGACCGCCACAGAAGGTGGAGGAAGGCTTCATGAAGACAACGGCCTGGGGACTGGTTTTGAAGTAGGTAGGCTGTGTACAGGTGAAACGGGGAACTGAGAGCCTTGGAGAGCTGTTGACTGGGCAGAGGCAGTGAGGCAGAAGCTCCTGAGGAGGCTGAAGGGTTTCACGTTAAGCAGATGGCAGCAAGTGGCTAGCTTGGGATCCCAAGCAGATTACCTTATGCACCCAACACTGTCCTGACACTTCTTCCACGATACTGAATGGGACTATGCCTCCTCCATTCAAACTGTGAAGTATTCGAGGTCAGGGAGACCCGTTGCCTTCAGTCACCAGTGAGAACTTGGTTCAGACGGACCCCTAAAATTGGTCTACCTAGGGGCCGGAAAGATGGTTAAGAATGCACACTGGGCCTGGAGAGATGGTTAAGAGCACTGGCTGCTCTTCCAGAAGACCCAAGCCTGATGGGTTCCCAGAACCCATGTCGGGGGTGGGCTCACAAATGGCTTGTAACTCCATCTCCAGGGAATATGATACCTCCATAGGCACACATACCCTGTCTCTACTCCACCCCTGTGTGGGTACACAAACATAAACACACACACACACACACATAAATAAAAATTAAAAATACGTTGGGCAGTGGTGGCACACACCTTTAATCCCAGCATCCAGTACTCAGGAGGCAGAGGCAGAGGGATCTCGTTTGAGTTCGAGGCCAGCGTGGTCTACAGATTGAGTTCTAGGTCAGCCAGGTCTACACAAAGAAACCCTGTCTCAAAAAAACAAAAAACAAATTAAAAATAAATCTTAAAACAAAACAAAACAAAAATCCTGTATACTGCTCTTGCAGAGAACTCAAAGGTTCCCAGCACCGTGTTGTGGGGCTCCCAGCCACCTGGAATTGCACTTCCAGGGCAATCTGACTCCTTCCCTGTACTCACGTGCATATACTCACACATGTGCACATAATCAAGAATAAAAATAAATATATTGTTTTATTGGTCCACCTGACTGCTTCCTGGTCACCATGAAACCAGGAACTTTAACATGGGCACATTAATGAGTAGATCTTTGACTGCAGCCTCTGAAACCATATGCAAAAACAGACCCCTCCCTCCTTAAAAAAAAAAAGGTCCATTCAACAATCCCATTTGGGGAAGAGGAAAGTCACAAGTAAGGGGCTCTGTGACCCTCTCAGTATCAACCTTGGTGGCTCAGTTTGTCCACTTCAGACCTCTTTCCTCTGTCACCAGTGTTCTTGTCCCCAGGACTGCTCCAGCTTCCTCTAATGGCATCAGCAGGAAGTAGAGCCCCTTCATTTTCTCCCAGCACCCGCAGGAATCAGTTTATTACCAAGTTCCATTGTGTTACTGTCTCAATTTCTCCCTCACTGGCGCCCCTTTCCTCCCACCGTCGCCGATTTCCTGACCCAGGCCCCTTCCATCATATCTCGTTCCTGCCTGATGCCTTCTCTTCCACAGATGCTTCGGGGTTTGCTCTACACTCTATTGAATGATTCATATTCTCTCTCTCTCTTTTTAATACTTGATTTTGTGTGTGTGTGTGTGTGTGTGTGTGTGTACCTGAGTATGTGTACGTGCACCCCATGTGTAGAGTGCCCAAGGAGGTGTGAAGAGGGCATCAGATCCCTGGGACCTGGAGTCACACATGGTTGTGAGCCACCTGTAACTGGGAATCAAACTCGGGTCCTTTGAAAGAACAGCAGTGCTCTTAACCACAGAGCCATCTCTCCAGCCCCTTGGTTTATTTTTGTTGTTGCTGTTGTTTGTTTTGGTTTTGGTTTTTTGTTTGTTTGTTTGTTTGTTTGTTTGTTTTCAAGACAGGGTCTCTCTGTGTAGCCCTGGTTGTTCTAGAACTCTCTCTGTAGACCAGGCTGGCCTCGAACTCAGAGGTCCACCTGCCTCTGCTTCCTGAGTGCTGGATTACAGGGGTGTGCCGCCACACCCAGTGCCCCTTGTTTTTGTTTTAAAATAGGGTTCTTCCTGTGTTGCCCAGACTAGTCTCATGCTTGGGGGTGCAGATGATCCTACCTTAGCTTCCTGAGTACCTGAGACTTTAGGCGAGTACTGCTACGCCCAAGGAATGATGCTTTCACAGTGCCCGTTCCAGCAATCCATTTCCCTCCCACCTGATCTAATGCTTAAAAGCCTCTAATAGCACTAGTGACCTCAGGCCTCAGATGGCCATCCAGACCCCAAGGGTCCTTGCCTTGCTTATCTATCCATTTTGCCTTTCTCTTTTGCTACCAGAGCTTTACCAGTTTCATATTCTCCATCACCTCTGACCTCTTCTTCCCTTCCTTAGCATTGCCAGTTGTCCTTTGGCCCAGAGAAGCCTCCCAGACTGTCACCTGCTATAGAGTATACATATAGAGTTTCCTCCAGCACACTCTTTATCTCCATCTGTAATTGTTTAGTTTGACATTCACCCCACCCCCGCTGCCCTACCATCTAGGATGCAGGAAGGTGCCTAGCACAGGTCTGGCCCAGAGGGGACCTGCAAGAAATATTTGTGGAACAAATGAATGTAATTGTAGCCAACCTTAAAAAGCCTGCTAAACAGTTCAGACCATATCCTGTTGGCTGTGTAAAACCCTAGGAGGGAATTGAAGCTTTGGGGTTTTAGGAAGATTAATGGATGGGAAGAGAGGAAAATATGGAGAACTTGTAATAGACACCGAAATTGGGCAGAGACCCAATAAGGAAGTTATAACTAGCCACATCCTCCAGCATGAGAAAAGTCAGATTCAGAGAGGTTGGATAATGCTCAGAATCGTAAGTAGTGAGTACCTGAGGCCAAATCTAGCCCAGGCCTATCAGATCCCAGAGCTGAAGTCTTCACTATACTCTGTAGTGACCATGACCTGCTGCGTGTTTGTGTTGCTCCATGCATGGGTTGGAGCAGGTCTGGGGTCTGTGTATTTCGGGTCTTTGGACCTAGATGAGGGCCTGGCATACTATAGGCATTTGATGGGTACCTAATTCCTCCCTCCTAGTGCTATGGATTCAACCCAGGGCCCCCAGCATGCTAGTCAAGCACCCCTACTGACATGTACCCCTAGTACTCCATTGATCCTTTTGAATGGATGGATAGGGCCATTCCCCAGAAATGGTAAAGGCAGGAGAAGCCACCAAGCTTCACACCACCTCATTCTCCTGGTGCAGATGCTAATCAGTCTATCCTTACCAGTGCATAAGCTACCGGAGGGCAGGGACTGCTTCTGTGGTTGGTACTCAGTACTCCAGTGACTGCCTGGGTGTGATCAGAGACGTCTGCTGTAAAAGTTGTCTCAAACCTTCCAGGCTAGGCATTGGCCTCTCTGCAAACCCCAAGAGAAGCTTCAGTGTGTCCTGGTGAGAATACTCGTAGATGCAGACCTAGGATGTTCTCAGTTTACTGAGCTGCCCGGAGGACCTAACTTCAGCCCAGGAGGTGGCTCAGAATGATATCACCTGCCATGGTTGCTAGCGTCTTTGTCATTATTGGCCCTGGACAGAAAAGAAGCATCTGGGAAGTCAGACCCACCTGCTGACGGGGTCAGTGACTGAAGAGGATACAGGTATGATTGCCTTTTAAAGGACACTGTCCTCTTGTGACTGTCATCAAAAGACCAAAGCCACAAGCAGGGCTTCTTTCAGAGAACACCTGTGAGAGGCAGAATCCAGCCCTAGTCACTGGTTACTTCCCTCCTCATCCCTGCCTAGAGAAAAGGAAACTAAGTGGGGACAAAGGAACCAGTGAATCAGAGGCTGATTTGTATAAGTAAACAGTGGCCTACCTTTCCTCCAGACTTGGACTTCCTGTGGGTGAGAGGTAGCCTTGGTAGGTGGCTGTGGATGACACAAGTGATTCTGAATAGACTTTGGTGTGGAGATTATCAGTGGCAGAGCCATATCTTTCCTGGGACTGGCCCAGGGAAGGTTTAACCTCATAATCCGCCTAACCCCAGGTTTTCCTCCCATGACTGAGTTCTTCAAGGCTCCCTAAAGGCTGATCCCTCCCGGACCTGTTCTGTCCACATCTGGCACTGATGTGTGAGCTTTGCCACGTGCCTCGCCCCCCCCCCCCCCCCCCCCCGTTTTCCCCTCCTCTCCAGCTCCCCTGCCCACCACATACATGGCTCTTAGATGCTTCCCATAGACTCCCAGGTTGACAAGAACCTCATTCCGGGACCTCTGTCTCACCAGCTCCCCTTTATTGTAGCTCAGACTATACTTGCTAGCTGACTTCTACGCTAGGACCTAGGCCCATAGGGGTAAAGGAAGCTCAGTCCGGAGCCCTCAGGTAACCACTGACTTGGGGTCGCTAGGCTTAGAACCACATGTGTGTGATGTGAGATGCTGAGGGTGCTCTTACAAGTTTGTACAGAGCAGGAAGGGAGACGCTGTTGCTCGTGTTGCTGGAGCAGTTGGGAAGGGCTACAGAGAGGAGGTGACGTTTAGGCCCAGTCCTAAAGGACTCGCAGAGTTTCACTTGGTACAACTAGAGGACCGTGTTGTAAAATCGAGAGATGTGACTACACGTGGTGCGTCCCGCATGACCAGTGACACAGCAACAGGCCCAGCCATCCCGGAGCCCAAGCTGAGTGGCACTAGTCAGGGTCGGGGGCATTGTGGTTGCTTGGTTGGGGAGTGTCCACTGATCTAAACCGTCACCCCTCCCCTCCTGGGGAAAGGTTGCAGCCATTCACACAGATGATGAAGGACTTGGACCCCATCCCAGTTCTGTGTTCATTTTTTATCTTTTATAGGATTGGGCATCTGGAGAGTCAAAAATAGACCTTTGCCCATTGGGACAGGAAGCCTAGAGAATAAGGGATCTGGGGGCGGGGAGGGTTGCGAAGGCAGCTAGGAAAGGGCTGGATCCCAGGGTCACTCAGAATGGAGCGACAGACTGGCCTGGCAGAGAGCCTGGGTATAGAGCGAGGGACCTTAGGTTCTTCTGACTGGTGCTGTGGGGGGCTCCGTATTGTAAGAATGTTGTGTTAGAATCCAGCCTCTGCTCAGATTACAGTATCTGCAGTGGCCTCCTCTCACAGATACCCACAGGCTCCGTACTGCCACACTGTGAGTCTCTAGCTAACAGACATCCTGTGGCCAGGATCTTTCACCTGGTGATGCCCACTCTGGGTACTGGTCCTATCTCATACTCCTTTCCCCCTTCCCTGCCTCCTGCCTGAGAATGGCTTAAGCTGTGAAACCATCCCCATCCTCAGAAAGGGTTAGGAAGAGACTCCCACTTCTGCCATGCAGGCTCCGATTCCTGTCTTCAGAGTCCCTGCCACGCTGTCCCTCTCTGGTGCCGGGACCTGAATTGTCTTTGTCTGCCTGTGTGTTGGCCCATGGCATTAGCAACCTTTCTAATAAACTTCTTTTTTTTTTTTTTGGTTTTTCGAGACAGGGTTTCTCTGTGTAGCTTTGCGCCTTTCCTGGAACTCACTTGGTAGCCCAGGCTGGCCTCGAACTCACAGAGATCCGCCTGGCTCTGCCTCCCGAGTGCTGGGATTAAAGGCGTGAGCCACCACCGCCCGGCCCTAATAAACTTCTTATTCCCTGGTAATCCCTCTCAGTGTCCTCCTTACCTCCCGCCTCCAAAAGGGGAAAAAAAATTAAAACCTCTTACATATTACTTGTTTCGGAGGGCCCCGAGGGCCGGCCTGGTCTAGAGCTTTACCCCACTCTGTTCTCTCCACAGCTCTTGAGGCCTGTTGTCTGAAAGGCACCGAAAGCAGAGTCTGCAAGTGTGATCCAGGTCTGCAGATCCAGCAACCCACTGCCACCATGGTAGGCAAAGGTGCCAAAGGAATGTTGGTGAGTACAGGGGCCAGACTTTAGGAGGAAGGGCTATCATAAACATTGCCCCATGCCATCTCCTGCCAGCTGCTTATCTTGACAAGAGGGCCTAAGAGGTTCTACAGGGCCGGGGTTGGCACTACCATGGCTCCCAAGCGCCAGGGCTGCCCCAGGCCTGGGCAGGTAGCCCCTTACCCAGCAGGTTAGACAGCGCCAGACTCCAAGCCCGCAACTGGGCTGGTTCTACCATAGGCCCAGCAAAGGCCTGCCAAGGAGCAGAGGGCATCTGTCCCATCTTGGTCATAAGAGATACCGTAGAGTGGACACAGGTTGTCTTGTTGAGAGGACAGTAGGCCACCCGCGACTGTACCCCATGCCTACCCAATGCTGAGCATGCTCAGACCTGTCCAGTTTCCCCTGCTTCTCTGCGGCCTTCTCACCGCAGGAAGTAACAAACGCCTTGCTAGGTTTTTTCCGGGCGACTCCATTCCTCTACGTCCCTAGCCACAGCCCTCTTTTCCCGTAGGGCTCAGGAAAGGTGCTGGTGAGGCCCTTCAATAAGCAAGAGCCTAGGTTAAGTTCCCCACCCCCACCCTTTTGAGGTGGGGGTCTCACTGTGCAGCTCTGGGTGTGTATGTGAGACTCACCATGTACGTGAGATCTGCCTGCTTCTGCTACCCAAATGCTAGGGGTAAAGGCTCAGATCCTTTCTCCAGCCCTGCCCAGAACCTCCAGCTACCAGTCCCTGGCTCAGTTCCTCATGCCTGCCCTAAAGTGAACACCTTCCTTCAGAATGAGTCTGAACATGCGCAGCCATGCTTGGCCCTGGGTCATGTTCCTGAGGAAGAAGTGAGACTCACGGGTGGAGGAGGCAGGTTGGCACTGGATGCAGGAGCCGGAAGGAAGTTGTAGATCCTATCCCGAGTGCTGGGTTGTATGTTTTTTTTTTCTTGGGATCTTGTTTTAAGGAGAAGCCGAACTGGGCAGTTACTGAGGTGGAAGCCTATGACAAAAGATAGCCCCCTTTCACCAGCCCCCAGCCCTCTGTGCCTACGACTGCCTTCTTTATTCAGTGAGAGGCTGATGGGCTTGAGGTCTCTACTGAGCCCTCTCCAAATGGATTCTGTCTCTCACCAAAGATTTCTGTGATTGCAGGGCTCTGGTCTTGAACAGATTGAGAGAGGGTTCAGATCCTTTCACTAGCTCTGTTCAAAGCCTTCAGACACCAGCCCTTGGCCCCTCAGGTCTGTTCTCGAGTCACCCACTCCTGTCGGAATGGGTTTGAGCAGATAAAGCTGTTCAAAGTGTACCTGAGCCGATCTGAAATCAGGGTTCTCAGGGACGCACACAGAAAGGAGGTCATATTCCCTGCACACTCGATGGGGTGGATCCCATGTTAAGACCCAAGGAGGACCTGACCTTTCCTCTGAGATGTCTTAGATTGTTGTAAGCCCAGGTAGGATGTGGGGTATGGCTCTGCCTCCACCTGCTGCGGAGATTCCAAGCCACGTGAAACCCTCTGAACATTCCATGGCTGTTCCTTCTCTCTGGCGTGACCCTGGAAAGGCTAGACAGGCAGGAGACATGGGGAACCCACGTGGGCCGGACAGAGAAGTGTGAATCACAAGGTCCCACAATCCCTGCCCCAGCTGGGCTTCCGGGACCCGGTTCTCTGCTGGCCAGCCAGGCCAGTCTGTCTGTGGGAGGGAATGCTGTCTTGGGACTCTGATTCCCAGCACTCGGATGTGCCTAAAGATAGCCAAGTCTTGCTTTCTCCAGTGTCCTCTGCCCCTTTGCCATTACCCATTGCCGTGGTTGAGGCTCAGAGCATCTGTCCCATGGGTACCCCCGTAGATGCTCTGAAATGTATTCCTGCCTCCGTTCAGTTCTTCTGGTGACCTCGGGCTACTCCACTCTTGGGTCTGTTGGGAGCAGAGGCTGCCTCCTTCAGTGTTTGCCTCTAGGGTCTAGCCTCGGAGGCGTCCTGGGCAGCCGGCCCCTGCCACGTCCCAGTTTTGCTCTCTAACGTGGGAGCTAAGTCAGCACCTCTAGGGTGTTGGTTTTCCAGAGACCAAGTAGATGAGCTGAGGGAGTTCCTTGCCAGCATGCTCCTTCTGAGGCTGCCCAGGGAGGTCAGAAGAGAGGATGATGAGGGACGTGTGTGTAAGCGACGGCCCTTGGATCTTTCCAATTCTCTGTGGAAGTATTGCTTTCTTTGTGCCCTGCCGTGTAGCGCTGACACATGATTCCCTACTATGGAGTCCTCCTTCCTGTCGTCCTCTGTCCCGGGTCTGAATGTGAGGACGGAGCCACTCCGGTCTCCTCACTGTCAGTAGACACTCGGTGTTACCCTTGGTACTTCCGCCTGGCCTCTGGAGCAGGTGTCCCATGGAGAAGCAAGTCACTCCCCAGCACGTGCCCAGGCCCACATGCTTGCTTCACGTGTCCCTCTCCCCACTTTGAGCCCAGATGGTCTCTGCCAGGCCAGCTCAGCTGCCTTCCTCACGGCTCAGTGGCTCCTAGGACAGGGCCGCAAGAGAACCCAGCTGGCCAGGGTGCCTCGAAGCAGGGGAGCAGCTGGGCTGCTTGGGGCCACTGGGGGTGGGTGAGGTGGTCCTTCCGTGAAGACCTAGAGTCTCTGTACACATGTGGGGCAGGGCTAGGTCTCCAAGGACAGGAACTGGAGGAGGACAGCCTAAAATAGGCAGTGTGAGCATCTCCACTGCCTCTGTTTTAGCCCCACCGTCTCACACGGAGTTCCCGTGTTGGCCATCTCGGTCCCGACCTATGTGGTACACCTTCCTTCCTCCCATAGGTAACGCACTGGTTGCCTCTGCTGCTGGGAAGCCTCATAACGAGTAACAGCAGAGTCACTTGACACCAGGGTCCTTGATGCCAGAGCTTCTAACTCCCAGAAGGCTCTGCAAGTACCACAGGCCACCTGGGGCTGCCCCACCCTGACCTGTTCCCTTGTATTTGGCACGAGAGTTTGGATACCTCCTGCCTGCAGCATCTGCACAGGGCCTGGCACACGGTGGATACTGCCTCACCAAGCCTAGTCTTGGCATTTAGCAAGTGCTCAACTAGTACAGGCTTGGCATACAATGGGAGATCACCAAGCCTTCTGCTTGGCACACATTGGATGCTCCTGTGGTAAAGGGCCTGACAGGGTCGGGTATAAGTCTCAGCATGTAGCCAATGCCTAGCTAGTACAGACTTAGCACATGTTGAGCGTCCCCTTAGCACAGGACCTGCCACCCAGTGGGCACTCATGGAGCATGGTGCTAGGTGCACAGTGGGTGCTTAACCATATCTGGTCCTTTCCTAGAACAGGATTTGGCATATAGAGGTTATTCACCCAGTACAAGACCTCATACCCCACAATAGTTCACTCCGCATGGGCTGACACACAGGGCTCTCAGCATTGGACACAACACATAGTAGGCACTCTTCTAACAGAACCGGGGAATCACACAGTGGGTGCTTTCCTAGTACACATCTGGCACATGACATATATTCTTGAGGCCTTGGACTTGGCACACGGAAGACTCCCTGCTATTTGCAGGTCCTAGCATACAGTGAGGGCTTTCCTAACCAGACACTGCACATAGTGAGTTTTTTCTTAGTGCACAGCTGGATCACAGCATTGCACTTAGCACTCAGTGGGCACTCTGCTGACACGGGCCAGCCGTGGCACGGTCCCTGCTTCCCTAGCATAGGGTTTGACACAGCAGGAATTCTCTTAGCTCAGAAACTGTATGTGCTCTAGGGAAGTTCTCTCCTGGCCAGAACAGGCTGGGCAACGACCGTCCACCGCTCCCAGATGTGCGAGGGCTGTACCTGTCAGATGGAATCTCGAGATCCAGAGGGAAAAGGGCTCTCTCCGTGCCTGTCCTTCCCTTTTGCTGCTCATCTTCCCTGTAGCCCATCTACTCAGCCCCACAGCCTCACCTCCTCTCGCACAGCTTCCGCTAGCCTTCCCCACCCCCAGCATGCCTCAGCCCCAGCTCAGCAGGACCTTCTCTCCAGAGCCACAGAGGACAACAAGGCCCCTAGACTCCTTGCCCCTCTGGAAGCATGCCCACTCTTATTAAGAAAAGTCAGAGGCTGGGGCTGGGGGAGTCGGCTTCCTTAAGTGGGGATGGAGCAGCTGGATCCCACTAATGAGGCCTCATTACAGCCAGGGCCCAGCTGGGCTGCTGCCTCCTGTCCCCATGGCCAGAGCCAGGGAAAGCCATCCAGCCAGGGCTGCCTGTTCTGGGCACCCAGCCCGGCGCAGGGCAGCCAGAGCCCAGAGCCCACCCTGGGTGGAAGTGAGCATTTGGGCCTCATGGGTGACTGGGTCTTCCTGGAGCCAGTGGCCCAGCTAGGGCCTTGGCCCTCAGTCTGTGCCTGCAGGAAGAAGAGGAGTGTCTAGGGAGCCGACTCCACGACACAGACTCAGTGAGCAGCTGAGTCAGTGGGGTCTGAAGCCACTTAGGAGACTTACTCAAGCAAGGCCTCCTCAAAGTGGCGAGAAGAATGTGTTGACCTCTTGGGGCTCCTGAGAGGCCGGTGTTAGTAGGTATGAAGTGTTTAGGCAGAGCCTGGCTTATAGTAAGCACCTACTATGTGTAATCTATCTGTTATTACTAGCACTAGCTGGCTTCAGTGAGTGTACACGTTATCCCATTTTAGAGAAGCAGAAACTGAAACCAGACAATTGAGCAAGTCACTTAAGGCTGTATTTGGTAAGAGACTGGACATCTGGGGTTTGAGCCTAGGCCTGCTTGATTTTTAAGCCTGTGCTTTTTTTTTCCCCCCTAAAGATTTGTTTTATTTTTCAAATCATGTGGAGCAGGGAGGGGGGAAATATATGCAGGAGCCTCTGGAAGCCAAAAGAGGGTGTTGGATCCCCTGGAGCTAGACTTGTGAGTCACTTGATGTAGGTGCTGGGAACGAAAGTTGGGTCTTCTCTAAGAGCAGTATGTGCTCTTAACCCCGAGCCATGTCTCCAGTCCCAGACCCTGTTCCGTGTTATTTTTTTCCCCTAAGTAATAGTCCCCCATGAGGTCTCACTTACAAACTTCCAGGAGGGCTGTCCTGACACCAGAATGATTCATTCGTGCCTCTATTTGTCAGGTGTTTGCTAAGACCCCACGCTGTGCCAGGCCTTTGCTGTCTTAGTAGGTCTTCAGAGGGTTGGGTACCCTCTCAGCTCCAGAACACCCGATGTCTACCTTCCTAAATCTCCTGGCTTATGGTGTCTGGGTACCAGTGAAGGACCGACCAGTGGGTGGTCTCAGAGAAGAGCAATTGGATGGGTCACTGGATAGGGGCTGACACAGAGCTCTCTCAGACCTGGATATGGCACACAGTAGGCATCTTCTAACACAGAACCTGGTGTACAGGTCAGGTGTGGACTGACATCTACCGCAGTCATGAGACATTGCCAGAATTACCCAACCTCCTCCTCAGATGCCAGGCGATGCAGCTCCATTCCCACACATCCTTACTCCACACCTGCCTCCCTTTGTCTGGACTCTGTAGCAATGGCTGTCTTGGGCAGTGCTGTTTTTCTGTAAACAGATAACGGCACAGTCGTTAGGTCACAGTCACATTCTTCTGTGAAGACACCCCCTCATTTTGGCTGGATGGGAAATCTTCAGTTCACCAGAAACAGGCGCAGCGTGGGACCCAGTATCTCCTAGTCTACACCACTCACTCACTCTAAATACTCTGTTTGCTGTGGGCTGCGCTTTCCACCCTCCTGTCCCACCGCCATCCGCAGTGCGTACAGGGACAAAGCCCATCACCCATCTGTAGCTACCTACCCTCCCAGGAGTCCACAGTCGCCCAGCCTGCAGGCTCAGCCCTGGAGGCCAGGTCTTTGAAGAGAAAAGCCATCCCGTTGCCCTGTCCTATGCTCATGATGTGTGTGTGTGTGTGTGTGTGTGTGTGTGTCTGTCTGTCCATCCATCCTTGTGCATTTGCACATGTGTGTGCATGTGTTCTAGTAACTTGCTGAAAACAAGAGAACAACACAACAACCCCATGCCTCATTCTCCAGCTCTGGAGCACCCGCCTCGCTGGGCTGCATAGGGACTGGCCGGAGCGGGAGGGCTGGTGGGGGGGGCGGGGGGGGGGGTAGGCAGAGCTTCGGGAGGAGATGAGGTGAAAGTAATTGATGCTGCCCAGCCCGGCAGTGGGAGAGGCAGGGGATGTGTCGTCAGTGTCGCGCTGGAGCTGGCAGAGGTGTGAATGAGCGGTGGAGACAGGCGGGCTGTGCGTGCCTGTCCCAGGATGGCTGCAGCTCATGGACCTGTGGCCACCTCTTCCCCAGAACAGGTCAGTCACCTTCCAGAAGGTCACGGTCCCCTCCCTGATGCCAGGCAGGCTCGGTGGCTAGGCTGGTGGCGGAGCAGGGGACTCAGTGGTCTGTGCCAGGAGGGGCAGGCACAGCCAGTGAGTGAGACAGACACCAGCCAAAGTGACCCAGAAAGTTGTGACTGCAAAGGAGTGCAGGAAGAGTTAGCTGCATGGTGGGGGTGAGAGGGAGGCGAGTGGGGGTGTTAGGGCTCCCCCAGCCCAAGGACCTGCTGAGAATCTGCTCTGAGTATCAAAGCTGCATTGTCCCAGCTCCCGGGGAGACGGGCCGGAGGTGCCCAGGAATTGTACTAATCAATACAGCCTCATTGTCTGTGCCACGGCAGTTACTCCTATGGGGAGAGAGGGTGTGGGGGGGACAGGGAGTGTGGTACATGGGCTCAGTGGTGAGGGCTGGGGGAAGGGGACAGGCAGAAGTCTTTGCTGGGAGGAGAGAGACCCTTTGGAGCATTTGCCAATGTCCAGGGCAAGTGCCCGCACGGGGCGGGAGCTGTATATCCTCAGCCTTGGAAGTTGATAGGCACAATATAGCTGATGGCAGTGAGGGTGAGGGGACCGGGAAGGCCCCTTCCCCCTGTAGGACATCCTGACTTGACCTTCTGAAGGCAAGAGAAGGGATGTCCTCTGAGGCCATGTGGGCTGATTTTGGAAGAAGCATTATGTAGGCTGTTCTCAAACTTCAGGACTGCTTAGAGCCAAGGAACCAGGGCCACTTCCCAGAGTACCATCCTGCTGCCAACTGATGAGGCAGAGACTGCCCACAGCTGCCTCGGCGTAGTCTTCCAGGCTGCTGGGCTTCTCCAGGAAGGAAGGTGAGGGCATGGGCAGGGCCCACCCAGCATCCTCCATCACTCTCTCCAAGACCTGGAGTAGAGCCTGGCATGCCTAGGGGGCCAGTCTTCTATCTGCTGACTGCAAAACTGGCAGGTCACCCTCTGTCAATCAGGGCTCTGTAATGAGCCAGTACCAGGTATTTCCCCAATTCTCTTACCTACCATATAAGGGCCTGGACTATGCAGGCACCTAGAAAGGGTCCTGGGAGGAGCCTAGCATTGTTCTGAGCATCCCTTGAAGCAGAAGGAACTCAGAACCCTCGAGACCATGCCGGATGGGCCAGGATTTACCATTGCTGTCCCCTCTGTCTCTCTGGCCTCGGCTGTCTCACACCTCGGTGACTGAGGCCAGAGATGAGGCATGTGGTTGAGGGTCTGTCCCACTTGCTGTCCTACGGGTGGAGGATGAAAGCCTATGATTGCACCGGTACTGCTTGAGAGCCACTGTGTTCCCGGAGGCCAGGAGAACAAGAGCAGAGGGGTTCCTCGGGGGTGGTGTGGGGTCCCCTGAGGCAGCGTGGACTATAATAGCTACCCTGCCTCGGTTCCCCGCTGGGGCTCCGAGCAAGTTGCTTGTGATCTGACTTGGTTCCAAGTCAGTCTGAGATGTAAGGTCTTGCCTGCTGTCCTTCATTGAGTTTGTTTTGGACAGACTTCATCCCATGAGCAAATCCTGGGGCCAGAGAGTCCTGAACAAGAAGCCTGCTGGGTCCCAGCGGGGCCGGCCTGCCAGGGCAGCTCCAGAGTTCTTCCATGTCCACGGAGGGCAGGCGGAGGGAGTTCACAATTCACAAAAATATCCACTGAACACTGACCCGGGAGGGGGTGGGAGTCCCCGGCCAGAGAAGCAGTGGAGTTTGGGTCCCGGGGCTGGGCTTCTGTGTCCATATGAGGAAGAAATGAGGGGCTCCTGCCTTACGTTGGCTAGAGTCACATCAGAGCTGGGTCTGCCTGCTATTCCCTGATACTGTTCAGGATTTTCACGTACAACTGTTCGTTTGCTTGCTTGTTTTTTTAAAGCCAGGTGTGGCTCACGCCTGTAATCCTAACACTCAGGAGACCAAGGCAAGTTCACTGTGAGTTTGAGGCTAACCTGGGCTACAGAGTGAACGCTTAAAGGAAAAAAAAAAAAAGCTGGCGGGCACTAATGGGAGGTGGGGAGACAGTCAGAAATAGTTGGGGCCGGTGAGATAGCTCAGCACGCAAAAGTACTGGCTGATGACTTGAGTTTGGTCCTTGGATCCCACAGTGGAAGAGGAGAGCCAATTCCTGAAAGTTCTCCCCTGACTTCTACATGCACACTGGCAGATACACACTTGCACACACACACACACACACACACACACACTTACACACATACTATAGTAATAATAAAGAATGTTTAGTGTTGTTGTTGTTTTGTTTTAAAGAAATAGCTGAACTGCAGGTGAGGGAGAGCCAAGGAACATTGTAGACCGGGGGAAGCCGCCTGGGCTACAGACCATCAGGGCTACAGCGGCTGCCCAGTCTGTCCTCTGCTTCCCTAGATAGGGCCACTGAGACCCATGGTAGAGGGAACTTGCCCCGGGCCTGCTAGAGAGCAGGTTCTAGAATACCTGGTTCCTAATCTCATACTTGTTTGTCTTTGCCAAGCCTGGGGCAGAGTGGGAGATCTTGATTCCGGTAACTCTTCCAGCAAATGAGCAGGGCAGAGGTCTATGTAAAGGGACTTACATAAGTGACTCGGCTCAGCGAGGCTCAGCCAGCCAGGTGCGGACATCTGAGATCACAGTCCCTGATGTGAGGATGATGACTTCGGCCTTCATGGCCAGCTCTGAGAGCAAAGGAGTGTTTGAGGAGTGTGTATACACGTGCACATGCATGTGTGCATATATGGTGGCAGTCAGGTTTCCCCACTCCGCTGCGGGAAGAAAACTCTCAAGCATGTATGCTCCTAGCCTGAGAGAGCTTAGGTGCCCGATAAGGTACCCTTTCCTGGAGAACCACCCACTCAGGCCATGGCAGTGGTCTCTCAGAGAGCTGCCAGTCAGAGGGACTTGTGTGCCAGATCCCAAGGGGCATCTGCTCCAGTGGTCTCATTCCCCACCGAGCTGTGAGCAGGTGAGAGCGGAAGGACGTCGAGGGGCAGCCAGGGTGACATGTGGTGGGCAGGGCAAGACTGGAACTCAGCCCGTCCAAGTTCTTAGGCAGCCAGGCAGCCAGTCTGGGTCAGATTGTAAGCACAAAGGGGTTCTTTGGTAGGCATTTCAGAGCCAGGGGAATGGTTAATATTAGTGACAAAGCAGGTCAAGAAAAACAAGGGTCTTAAAATAGGAAAGATGATTGAGGAGGACAAGAAATTATGCAACATTGAAAACGTGGAGCTGGGCTTGCCCTGTGGTAGAGGGTTTGCTGAGCATTCATGAGGCCCTAGTTCAATCCACAGCAAATACATGCATATAGAGGCACACACACACACACACACACACACACACACACACACACGGGGGGGGGGGCGGTAGGGGTAGCTTTCCTGAAGCGACTGGTTGGGACGTGGAGGACTCTCCAGAGGAGAGCTGGACAAAGAACAGACCTGGAGCACTTAAGCCCCTGCAGCAGGGCCAGCTTCCTCCATCAGCTGAAGACAGACCATCTAGCTACCTGAGATCTACCCAGAATGGAGGTCGGGGCCAATAGTGAGTGAGGTTCCCCACATCAGCACCACCATGCCATTGGGTGGACAAGAGAAGGGCACCCTGTCTTCAGGCAGCCCTAATTTCATCAATAACTTCTTGCCAGTGCCTAGTGACAGGCTCCAGTCTGGCTCCTATCCTGGGGCGTCAGCTTCCCTTGCTGCGTGCTTGGCTGAACCAGTTAGCACACGGCTCACTGGTATACGGCCCAGTGGTGTTTGTCTCCTTAGCTAAACCCTAGCTTTGGAGGACTGACTGGAGGAGTCTGTGGCACATGGCTGGGGGCTTTACCAGCCCCCTGTCCCTCTTCTGTCCCCCTCTGCCAGGGAAAGAGTAGAATTTAGGGATTCAAATAGGGTCCTGCTGTATTTGGTTGGAGAGGCCTGGGATCTGATCCTTATGGCCCTGGGCTGGGAGAGAGGCTTTGAACTTTAAGCTTTGGAGAGATGGGTGCCTTTGGGGGGCCTTGCCCTTTTCCTGCCCATGGGTCATCTTGGACCCTCAGTTGTCCCTTTTACAGCTGGAACTGCTGCCCTGTGACCCCACCCATGGACTCTGGAGCTGCCACAGTTCTGCATTGTGCTCCTAAGTAAACAAGCCTAGGACAGAATAAAAGTGTTATTGTAGGGCCAACAGATAGGAGCCCTATGTGGCTGATGTTTGTTTGGGTGCAGATAAATCACCCCAAGCAGGCCCCATACCCTTCAAAACATGGCCCCCTGGCACTATGGTATAGAAACACCTGCCCTAAGCAAGTACCCTAGAGGTGATGATGTAGGATTCTGTAGGGGTGTGTCACCGAGGGCACGCTGAGGTTGGCACCACCATCTCCCATGGCTTGGTGTGCCTCCTCCGTGTCCCTTCACCAGCAAGCCTTGCCTAGACCTCCCCCTGCCTTTCCTTTTTCTTCTCACATGCTCTTAGGACTTTAAGGAAGTCCATGTTGTGATCATTCTAAAGTTGCTTATAGGATGATGTGTGGTCTTCGTTTGTTTTGGTTTTCGAGACAGGGTTTCTCTGTGTAACAGCCCTGGCTGTCCTGGGACTCTCTTCGTAGATCAGGCTGGCCTCGAACTCATAGAGATCCACCTGCCTCTGCCTCCCTGGTGCTGGGGTTAAAGGTGTGCGCCACCATGCCTGGCAATGTGTGTTCTTCATTAACGTCTTCTAGCACTGTATTGTTTCCAACTGAGTTACCATTGCCTGGCATGTGGTAGGGTACCTGTAAATCTTGACATTTTGTAGATGCATGAATGAATGAATGAACAAATGAATGAATGAACGAATGAATGCAGATGCCTTCAGTCTGCTGGTTTACTGTGGGTGCTCTTGGAAGGAGTCCTCCTCCCTAATTCCTGGTGATGCCTTATAGTCTCCTTTGAAGATGTGAAGGGCAGCATGTCTGAGCTGAACTGGATACACGGGACAGTCCTCCCCACCAAAAGTGCTCATCCAGCAGGCCTGGTTGCTCTCTAGATCTGTACTCCTCACAGGTCTTTTCAAAAGGCACTGGGGCCCTAGTGAAGCCATTCAGGTTTGTCTGCCAATGTCAGGGTCTGGTAATGTGTCGGAGCACCAGGCTACCTTGCTAATCATTGGCCAGAGTGGCTGCTGAACTTGAAGATGTCACTTGCACATGACAGTCAGTGTCATGCCACTGTCTCTTGGCCACACTGCTCCAGCCTTGATTCAAGTGTCCTTTAGAGGAACTCCTTCTCTCAGGGATATAGCTCATATCTGGGAAGCTGTTGCTGGCATACAAGCACTCTGTGTGTATTTCTTTGCTGGTGACTCCTAGGGTCCTTATATTTCCTTAATGACACTCTCAGGCTCTGCCAACTCTGTCTTACAGTGGTTGATTCCCACACATGGCAGGAGGGGAGTGGGGGAAGAGTGGCTTAGAGACGGGGCACACACTGAGGGACACGTCGGAGGTAGTTCTACATCCGAAGTTGTGACTCCTCATGGAGTGTCCTCAGTGGGCCCTGGATAGCCTCACTCAGCACTTCCCACAGGCAGGCACGGTACCCATCAGGGATTCATCTGCAGGCCATGCTCTTGTGAGACCCTTCCCTGGAACCACCTCTGTTTCCTCTAGCAGAGCCTGTCCTCAGAGTTTGGCATGGTGCCTACAGCTGTGGTCTCCTGTCCTAATGCATAGCCCAGCATCAGCAGCTCAAGTCAGCTCCCCAGAGCCCTGAGTTCCACAGTGTCCTGCCCAGGTCTGGCCAAGCCTAGCTGCATCACCCCCTCCCACCCAGCCCTGCTCACCCTGTGCCCCCAGGAAGAAGCCTTTACTAGGGAGTAGTCTAGCCACCAACTAACTGCCCATGGGCAGCGTGCTTAGCCTGGCGATGTGGTAGGCGGTGGGTGGGGGGTAGCTGTCTGGACACAGGCCTCTTTGTGCCCAGCTTGACTTGGCTGCTTGGTATGAGGCTCAGCTGCTCCTAGGTCCTTAGCCCGAGAGGAAAGGCAGCGTTTTAGAGGGGTTAGGGGCCCTTGGCTCAGGCTCCCTCCTCAGTGTCCCGTTTCCTGCTGTTAACAGTTCCTCAGGTGGGCTGCCATACCTGGGTAGAATGCTGAGGGCTGGGCACCATCTGGCAGAGCTCTGCCTATCTTTCTTCTGCCAGGCCTGCCCTCAACGCCTGCCAGCAGAGAGGAAGCCCCAGGGTATGTGGCGGGGTGACATGGTGGTCCAAAGAAAAACCACTAGGGGGAGACGCAGAGGGTCAGACATGGGGCACAGATGCCTTTCTGACGGTAGCTTCTTTCCTGTCCCCACAGAATGGTGCTGTGCCCAGCGAGGCCACCAAGAAGGACCAGAACCTCACACGGGGCAACTGGGGCAACCAGATCGAGTTTGTACTGACGAGCGTGGGCTATGCCGTGGGCCTGGGCAATGTCTGGCGTTTCCCATACCTCTGCTATCGCAACGGGGGAGGTACCCAGTGGGCACAGGGCAGGGACCACCCACTTTGGTAGAGCCCACCCACCAGAGCTTGGGCCACTGTCTCCCTGGCACAGATGCCACTCCAGGAAGAAGTTGACCTCTAGCCCTGGTCTTTGGCCATCCCTGGCTTAAGCACATTTTGCCTAAAGTGCAGGCCACCCTCAGATCCTGGTAGCCTGATCTTGCCAGCCTGCTCCTTAGAGGCTAGAAGTAGAGAAAAGACTCAGATTGCCTGGGTTCCCTGTTTTATCTCCTGATGTTTCAACAGCCCCCTAGATGGTGCAGAGATATTTGAGGATCCCAGTGGGTTTTTTTTTATTTAATTCAATTTAATTAATTAATTTATTTATTGTGAAATCATTTGGTTAAACCATCAAATGCTACCCCAACATGGCAGTTTGGGAGCTGGATTTTCTCCAGAGCAAATTTCCTGGGAGCCTCTGTCAAGTTCAAAGCCAGGCTCTCGGGAGTGCGCCTCAGCCCCAGGCTTCTGTGTAGTGCACACTTCTGTCGCAGTACAAGTGAAGCACAGAGGTGTTACTGTGGGTTCTGAGAGGAAACTCGGGGAGCCATTCCCCAAGCTCACCCTGAGCCTGACCTCTCCCTGCATGCCAGGCGCCTTCATGTTCCCCTACTTCGTCATGTTGATCTTCTGCGGAATCCCTCTCTTCTTCATGGAGCTCTCCTTCGGCCAGTTTGCAAGCCAGGGCTGCCTGGGGGTCTGGAGGATCAGCCCCATGTTCAAAGGTGAGGTCCTGGTGGGGTGTGTGCATGCATACATGTGCATATGCTTGTGCGTGCATGTGCGTGTGTATACACCACTACATGCACACACCACACAGACAGACAGACAGACACACACACACACACACACACACACACACACACACACGGATGGATGGACGGACGGACGGACGGACGGATGGACGGACGGAGGCTGGCTTGTCCATCTGTACAAACATGAATATCCCCTGTGGAGCGTCAGTGCTATCCCAGGTCTGACTTCAATGTCCAAAGCCGTGAACACATGCTGGGATCCATGTTTACTCGGCCCCCTCTTTCCCTCCTACCACGTGTATACACAAACTCCTTTCTTCCGCTGACTCATCATGGCCCGAGCCTTCCCCTCTATAGCTCGCCATCAAAGATTGCCCCTTGGGCCTTTGGGGACTGTCCACCTTTAGCTAGATAAGTCAGCGCCTCCTTCAAAGCCCACTGCGCTTCTCCTCCAGGCGTGGGCTATGGCATGATGGTGGTGTCCACGTACATCGGCATCTACTACAACGTGGTCATCTGCATCGCCTTCTACTACTTCTTCTCATCCATGACACACGTGCTGCCCTGGGCTTACTGCAATAACCCCTGGAACACACCTGACTGTGCCGGTGTGCTGGATGCTTCCAACCTCACCAATGGCTCCCAGCCCACTGCCCTGTCTGGCAATCTCTCTCACCTGTTCAACTACACCCTGCAAAGGACCAGCCCCAGCGAGGAGTACTGGAGGTGAGCTCCTGGTAGACACAGGATCAGGGGGACCTGGTAGCAGCCCTCAGCTCTCTCTGTCCCCATCGGGCAGCCATGTCTGGATCATCTGCACCTGGTGCCTACAGCCCAGGGGGGAGAGGTGGGTAAAATGGCAGACATACAGAGGGCTATGGAAGACTTGAAGGTGAACTGGGAATCCTTACAGAGCAGCAGTAGAGGAGGGCTCTGGAAATCTTAAGTCTCCAGAGGCCAGGCAGGGCCAGGGGGATAGCATGTTAGGGGGAACAGCATGAGAGAGGGTCCCAAAGGACTGGAGGTTATTCTCAAGGCTGTGAGGAGCCTACTCCATTGAGACTAACGTGGATGAAGAGATCTTGTGGGCTTTGAGGTGGCCTTGAAGGGGCGCTGTGTTGATGATAGAGAACTAACAAGAATTAAGCTTCCACTTCATACTGTAGAACAAAAGGAGCCATGGACATTCACTAGGCCAGGGATGCCAGGACAGCCAGACCCATTCTGTTCAGAGGTGACAAAGAGACTAGTGTCTCTGGCCCCGCTGAAGGGAGGCTGCTGCTGGAGGTGTCAGGATCACCTTGTCCCAACTGGCAGCTAGAGGGCACAGTAGGGTATTCTTCCCTATGTCTTACCGGAGAGTCCCGGAGCAGAGGATCTTTGGATGTAGGAGGTAGGCCTCTTCTATTCCTTCTATAAACTTCTGTGGCATCTGCTCTAAAGGCCCTGTGTACCCGTGGCAGATGTAAAATGGTCCTGAGCCTCTGCCCCAGGGAATGCAGTCTGTGGGTTGTGGTGACTTCGGTGAGGTGGGGACAAGAGGAGGTGACCATAGCTGCCCGGAAATGGGAGAGAGGGGAGTAGAGGGATGAGGAGAGATGTGCATGGGTGAGCAGAGCCAGGAGGAGCAAACCAAAGTGGAGATTGGGAACAAGTGGGACAGTGAGAAAGGAGACAAGAAGGGCGGGCGTGCATCACACGGCACCTGTTCCGTGGCAGCCTGAAAGCTTGACGCTTTCTCTGTGGTGTGATGGGGGCCAAGGTGAGGTGCACAAGGCCGCAGGCACGCTGAAGTTGTAACCGGTCCTCTAGACCAGTCCTGAAAGTGCAGACTCCAAAGAAGCAGCCATGGGACAGGCCAGTTTCAGAGAGGAGTCAGGAAAGAGAGCAAGACAGAGCGCACACCCAGTCAGAGGACTCTGGGTAACTGTCCATCGGGGGCGTGATGTGCACTGGACAGCTTGCCCGAGACAGAAAGACAGAAGATGAACTTCCCTGGAGCTCCCAGAAGCACAAATCCTGCCTACTCTCCTCACCCCGAGCAGATGCTACAGCGTTGTCTCAGGGGCAAAGCTCTGGAGATGTTAGTCAGTGAAACCGGTGGGGAATAGCTCTCAGAGAATCTGCCTAGATGCACTGAGGGGACAGCTGGGCTCTGCTCCCCAGCTGAGACTGTGCCAGGCCTACCTAACTGGCTGTTTCTAACCCTAGTGGCTCCCTGCTGCCACCTCCTGGAAAGCCTGGAAAGATTACCCCCCCCCCCCCCCCTTTGCTATACTGGTGATTGAACACTGCCCCACACCCATCCTTGTGCTTGCTAGGCAAGTGCCTTGCCCCTGAGCTACATCCCTAGCCTTCTTTTTACTTTTTTTTTTTTATTTTGAGACAAGGTCTCACTAAGTTGCCCAGGTTGGTCTTGAACTTGTGATTCTGCTGCCCAAACTCTAGAGTGGCTGGGATCATAGGCCAGCATCCACAGGTCTGGTTCTGAAATGATCCTTAAGAGAGCAATGGTTGGGAGGAGAGGGTGGGTGGGTATATATTCAGTGGCAGAACATTTGGCTAGCATGCCGGAGGCCCTGTGTTCGATTCCCCGATCCCAGAGGAGACCAGAGCTGCCTGGGCCTCACTGATAAAAGAAGAGTCGGGGAATTGTTACTGCCTACTGTGTGCCAGTGTGTTATCGCTGATAGGTTTTACTAGCCCCATTTTCAGATTTAGAGACGGACATCCCAAGGTTAAGGAGCCGGACAGCTCTGGAGGTGGCTGGGCTGGGTGCTCCAGGCCCGCCTCGGCTCTGCTGTTGTCCGGTCCTAGGCCAGTGGTGCTCTGCCAGCGTTCTTGGTCCTAAGTGTTCCTTTGAAAGGTGGCACGATGTAGTTAACCATTTTATGAATGAAATCAGCAGGCCAAAAGAAAGACGAGGAAGGCTGAGGTGTGGCTCAGTGGCAGAGCTCGCCCGCACTCGTGAGGTCCCTGGTTTGATGCCTAGCACCTAAACAAACAACAAAACAAACAAATCCTTTAAAGTGAGAGAATCCGGAAGGGAGGTTTCTGGGCCACTCCTCCTCCCTCCGTCCCTGTCCCCTCCCACGTCCCAGACTTGTTTTATACTCTCCTGCGCTGGTCTGAGAACTCCTTCCAAACCCTAAGCTCATGACAAGGCTTCTCGGCTCCGTGGCAGCCAGCACCTGACACAGAGTGGACTCTGATCCCAGCTCCACCCTCATCCACCCCAGTGTCTCATGCCAATGTCATAGTCATGCTGACCTCTCAAATCCTGGCTCTGCCACCGGCCCACTGTGTGTTCATGGGAGGTCACCAGACCCCTCTGAGTTTGAGTGTTCCCTCCTCAAATCTGGGTAGCCGGAATTCTTCCTCCTTGTTGCAGAGGTGACATGTGGTGACATGGTATAAATCCCGGAAGTCAGTAGCAAGGGCTCAGGTGCACCTGTGAAGAGCCGGAAGAGGGGGTCTCCCTTCTCAAGCCAGTTACTGTCTGCTCGAGGAAATAAGATCGCTATGTATCTGGAGTTGGGGATTTTATTTATTTTTATTATTATTATTATTATTTTTTGAGACAGGGTCTTACATAGCCCTGGCTGGCCTGAACTCCTTATGTAGAACCAGGCTAGCTTTGAACTCACAGAGAGCCCTTACGGCCTCTGTCTTGCAAATGCTGAGATTAAAAGCTCATGTCATGCCTGGCCTTTTTTTTTTTTTGAGACAGGGTCTCACTGGTATCTGGAGGAAGGAAAAGAGCTGAGTGTAGTCATACACCTGTGATCCCAACAGCTGGGAGGCTGAAGCAGGAGGATCGTAATTACCAACCTATGCTACCTACTGGACCTAGTCTCAAAAAAGAAAAAAAAGCAGGATAATTTTTGAGAGGTCATATGTCAAAAGCCAACTTATAAATAAGTTGCATCCCAAAATGCTCTGAGGTTAATTGTTTGATCTCAAAAGCACATGGTCCAAAGCAAAACAAAAAACTAAATACAGTACAACCTAAAATAAAGCTAGAATTCATTCCTTGGTTCCCAGGCTCACCATCTAAGCTCTGCACTGCCGATACAATAATGCCATACTCGAGCAATAAAAATAACATCAAATACTGCCATTTTAGCATGTGCAATTAGGCAAAGTTTTTTTTTTTTTTTTTTTTTATCCTTAAAATGAAAAAGGGCTCCTTGACTTGATTGTTGGCACTTTCGGCAAAGTGACGGAGACGGAGCCTGTGGTTCTCCAGAACCTGTGGTTATTCAGAAGCGTCCACCTTGCCGGCACCGGTGTCTTACATAGGAAACCCAGGCAGGCCTGGCCTAGGCTACCAGGAGCCCCAGTCCATTGCCTTCAGCTATGAATGGCCTCTGTCTAATTCAATGGGCCAACAAAATTGTTTTCTATGTTGTGCTATGAGGGGGAGAAGGCGGGGAATCGGGGTCAGAGGGAACCTGGACCTGTGTGTCTCATGGCTCCTGAGCTTTGCTGCTCTGTCTGTTGATTCCTGCATGGCTGAGCCAGGAGAGGGCCATGCCAGCCTCACATACTGGTGTAGACAGGAGGGAGAATTGGGTAGAGGGAGGAGGAGTCAGCACCTTCTGCAGGCCAGGCTGGGAAGTGTGGCCTGGGAGGAAAACTGGAAGCCGAAAGGAGGCAGCGGAAGTCTCCTTTGGGTGGTCAGGCAGGCCGGCCAAGCAAACGCCAAGTTCCAGCTCTGACAGCATTGTTCCATGAAGACCCAGAGTCGTATCCCATCCCAAGACATTCAAAGTGTCTGCATGAGGTTTGAGAGCTGATACGGGAATAGCTGAGGACGGGGGCGGGGCGGGGTGGGGAAACAGCCTCCAATGGGAGCTAGGCTGATAGTCTCCAGCGGCAGGGGAGGAAAGAAGGGAGCCTATGTTTGACCTCTGTTGTGATGAGGAAGCGGAGGCTCAAGGTGTCTTTCTTGCTTCCTTCTCACCGCTAGCCTGGACCGTTCATCTGGGCTCCCTCCTTCCTGCCTCCCAGACCATTTGCCACAGTGTTCATTCACTCAAGATCAAAGAGTTGAGTACCTCTCAGTGCCGGGCACTGGAGATGTATGGCCATGAACAAAGTGAACAAAAGCTCCCACCATCATAGAGGACGGAGGACAAAAGCCATGAAAAGGCTCAGCTGGTAGAGTGCCTTCCTGGCATGCATGGAGCCTTTGGTTTGATCCTCAGTACCACATAAAACCTGGCAAGGTGGCACACACCTATAATCCCAGCATTCAAGAGGGGGAAACAGTAGGATCATAAGTTCAAGGTCATCCTCAGCTATACAGTGAGTTCAAGATCAGCCTGGGTGATATGAGACCTCGTCTCATATAAAGCCAACAGACTATCAAGGGCAAAATAAACAGAACAAGAGAAGGATGTGTGTGCTGTCGAGGAATGCAGAGTAGGGCATGCTGGGCTGGGGTAAAAGCTGAATTTTAAGCTGTGTAGTCCAGAAGACCCGTTTGAGAAGTGGCCATCTGAATAAAGACGGGAGGAAGTATGGGTTATACAGACAAACCCAGCCATATCCCAGACGGGGAGATAGTGTAAAACACGACACCTGTTCACATGTGTAAAGACGGCAGGGTGGCACAGGGCCGTGTGTACACAGATCTCTGGGGGAGGGGGAGGGGAAGAAGCCACTTCCTTCAGAGACAGCAGCATTTGCAAAGGCCCTGGGGTGGGAGCAGGCTAACGTGTTTGCGGGAAAACCAGGTCCAGTCCAGCAAAGGTAAAGGAGAGGAGAGAAATGGCAGGGCCAGAGACACGGCTCCCACAGGGCCTAGAGCCGGAGCGAGGCTTGGGGCCATAGAGAGCCATGACTATTCTAAAACGAAAGCCTCGGAGGTCTCCCATTGCCCTCAGGAGGAAACTGAAATCCTTCAGCCTCGCTTCCACTCCTTACAGCGTGGCCCCTTCCCGTCCGCCGCCCTTCTGCCTTCCCCCTCTCCTCTTCCTGCTCTATCCGGTCTTCCTGAGCTAACCAACATGCCCAGACTGGTCATGCTAGCTCCTGGCCCCCTGCCCTGTGGCAGGCCTGCTCTTCCCACCATCCCTCTCACCCGTATCCTCACACCATAATTCCAGCCTCATCTCTTCAGGGAAGCCTTCATCCTGGCTCTCCCTTCAGGTGAGACCCCCCCCACCGAACCCATCCCCCCCCATGCACCCCCACCCCACCCCCGTGCCCCATCCACTCTGAGGTGCCCTTCTCACCCGTAGTACTCCTGGTGGCTCTCCGCCCTCTTCCCCAAGGGCCAGGAAGAAGCCTCCTGTCCCTGTCCAAGTCCAGTATGTGATTGACCCAAAGACCACGGCCTCCTGGCGTAGGGCTGCAGGTGGCGTTACACCCACGTGGGGAAGAGTTAGGGTGACATCATCACTGCCCGCTCGGCTCTCTCAAGAGCTGGAGCAGACTATTATGGTATACCTCTCTCTGAAGGCTTCCTGGAGGAGGTGCTTCTGATAGGATGAATGGGCATTTCTAAAGTGTGGAATACACATGAAAGGGCCTGGGGTGGGTCCAAGCAGAGACTGGGCGTCAGCCCCCTGCCCCAGGAGAGGAGACTAGCTCAAACTTGACTTGATCTCTTGAAGCCCTTGAGGGTCCCAGGACGGACTGCAGGGCAGAGGGCTGGGGTCCCCAAAGCAGCTCCTATTCTCCCACGAGCAGGCTTCTGGGACCTTGCAGTGTGGGACACAGATCGTGAGGCTTGGTTGCTGGGCAGCAGAGGCTGGTCCTCAGTGACAGTCACCTCTCCCTCCCCAGGCTGTATGTGCTGAAGCTGTCTGATGACATTGGAAACTTCGGGGAGGTCCGGCTTCCCCTCCTCGGCTGCCTTGGAGTCTCCTGGGTGGTCGTCTTCCTCTGCCTCATCCGAGGAGTCAAGTCTTCCGGGAAAGCAAGTACCCTCCCCAGGCAGGGTTTGCTCCCCACCCTGCCTCTCCTTCCTGGGTTGGAGGGAGTCTGAGGGGTAACGAACGAAGAGCCACAGGAGAGGAAGAGGGACCAAAGCCAATAGTGGCTGGGGTCAGGGAGGTCGCAGGAGGGTTGGGAAGAGTTCTAGAGGAATCCATGGAGCCTGTCTTATCTCAGGTGGTGTACTTCACGGCCACATTCCCCTATGTGGTGCTGACCATTCTGTTTGTTCGTGGAGTGACCCTGGAAGGAGCCTTCACGGGTATCATGTACTACCTGACCCCGCAGTGGGACAAGATCCTGGAGGCCAAGGTGGGATGTGGAGGGTTAGCCCCCAAAGGGACTAGGGAGAGGGCACGAGGTCTGGCATCTGACCGCAGTGGCTCGCTGACCATCCTCTCCGCAGGTGTGGGGGGATGCTGCCTCTCAGATCTTCTATTCTCTGGGCTGTGCATGGGGCGGCCTCATCACCATGGCGTCCTACAATAAGTTCCACAACAACTGCTACCGGTGAGTGCCCCCTGCCGGCCTGGAGGCTCCCCCCCCTCCCCCCCCCCGTCTTCTGTCCCCTCCACAGCTCGACTCCCTTGCAGTCTGCTGCTTACAGGGGGGCCTCCTGTACGCGTGACCTTGAGAATCCTATATCTCCAGTAGGTCATGAGGATAGACAGCAAAGCGCTGGCCGGAGAGGGGGATGAGTGGATGAGGGGTCAGGAACCCTGGACTCACTTTAAAAGACCCGGAATGGACAGGAGGAGGAGTTAGGGACACCTATGTTTCTAGAACATCCTATCTCCATGTCTCCTCTTGGCCCAAACTGAGGAAAGGGAAGCAAGCTGGGTCTCCTAAACTGTCCTGTTTTCTTCTTCCCCAGGGACAGCGTCATCATCAGCATCACCAACTGTGCTACCAGTGTCTATGCTGGCTTCGTCATCTTCTCTATCCTGGGCTTCATGGCCAATCACCTGGGTGTGGATGTGTCCCGAGTGGCAGACCACGGCCCTGGGCTAGCTTTTGTAGCTTACCCTGAGGCCCTCACGCTGCTTCCCATCTCCCCGCTCTGGTCCCTACTCTTTTTCTTCATGCTCATCTTGCTGGGCCTGGGAACTCAGGTATGATACGTGTGCGCGAGTGTGTGTGTGTGCGCGTGTGCATGTGTGTGCTTGCATAGGCGTGCATGTGCAAATGCGCATGTGTATTATGTTGGCAGCTTGGGCAGGAGGAACTGGGGCAGAGGGCAGGCCCTTATTCTGATCGCTGTGCCTGTAGTTCTGCCTCCTAGAGACCCTCGTCACTGCCATTGTGGATGAGGTGGGGAATGAGTGGATTCTGCAGAAAAAGACCTATGTGACCTTGGGTGTGGCCGTAGCTGGCTTCTTGTTGGGCATACCCCTTACCAGCCAGGTAAGAATGGAGATGTGGTGGGGAAGGCAGGGTTGCACTTGCCAGGGCACTGGGGGAATGGGTGGGTAGCTGGGCCTGTGGCGCCCTGGCTCATCTGCCCACTGGCTCACAGGCAGGCATCTACTGGTTGCTGCTGATGGACAATTATGCAGCCAGTTTCTCCTTGGTCGTCATCTCCTGCATCATGTGTGTGTCCATCATGTACATCTACGGTAAGTGCCCACCCTTCCATGGCCTCCAGTGTCCCGGTCTCTGACTGGCCCTCTCTCTCCTGCTGAGCTGCTGACCCCCCTCGTCTCTCCAGGGCACCGAAACTACTTCCAGGACATCCAGATGATGCTGGGGTTTCCGCCGCCCCTCTTCTTCCAGATCTGTTGGCGCTTTGTGTCTCCAGCTATCATCTTTGTAAGTTCCTTGGGGGCCCTCCCTGCTCCTACTGCCCCTTGGCCAAGTGTCCCCTTGGGAACTAGCAGGGCGAGAACAGGAAAACATTGGTGGGCTTTCTGTCTACCTTACTGCTCTTACCTCAGAGCCTCATGGAGGCAAGCAGGGAGATAGATGGCAGATACGTGGGAATGTGGCAGCGGTCCTGGGCAGCCCAGGACCTTTTGGTGCAGGGCTAGGAGTTTGGTCAGCTCTGAACCTCCAAGGCTGGGAAGTTGGCTGGCTTTGGAGGGAGCATCCCCATTTCCAAGAACATTCATCAGAGCGCTGCAGTGGTGGCAGAATCCCCTGCAAGGCAAGGAGCTGGTCCCTTCCTTGACCCTGTTCACCTGTTAACTCATGCAGGGTCCCCTGCAAGGCAAGGAGCCGGTCCCTTCCTTGACCTTGTTCACATATTAATTCATGCAACACCTCTCGGGGTTATTGTTATCTCCACCCTACAAATAGGAAACTAAGGCACAGGGATGTTAAACAGGCCCACTGCCACACACTTAATAAGGGCAAGAACCCTAGGCAGACCGAACCATGCTACAGGAGGAATGGCCTGGGGGCTAAAACCTGGCTCCTTTTACTGCTGGTTTGAGGTGAGAAGGGGGACAGGCTGATGGCATAGTAGTCACTATAGAAGAGGGTCAGAGCGTCCACTCAGTCACTGTACAGAGTGTAAGGACTCACTCAGTGGCAGTGCAGTGTCCAGAGTTACCTGTGTCTTCCACAGTTTCACGGAATCATGGAGAGCTCTGTGTCAGGCTTCCACACTGGCTCATGTTTCTGCAAAGAGGCCCCTGGAGGACTGAGGCCTCCACCACATGGGGTGTGGGATATTCCTGAGCCTGGCACGGGCAATAGTTTTGGCCACAGGCCCAGCTCTGAGACATGGGGAGCGGAAGTCTCCTTTCAAGGCTGACAGGCCAGAGAGGACCAAAGCCACTGCCTAGTGCCATGCCCTCTGGGGGTGTGGCATTGGCCCAGGCCCAGGACATAACCTCCTATTACCTGGGGTCACCCACCAAGGGCCTTGGCCTGGATCCTGGGAGTCCTCTAGGAGTAGAGCTGGAATGAAGCAGGCAGTGCCTGGAAAGCCAGGCTGGAAGTACCTTAGGTGAGGAAAGGAATCCAGGCTATGCCGACATACTCATGTTCCCTTTGGGGCTTTCTGTGCCCATGAAGCTCCTGACAGACCTTATCCTTCCCTCCTTAAGTCCAGTGAAGGAATTCGTCTTCACATATATTAGGCTTAGCCAAGCCAGGTGTGGTGGTGCTCACCTTTAACCCAGCCCCAGGGAGGCAAGAGGCAGAGGATGGCCAATACCTGAATTTGAGGCCAGCCTGGTCTACACAGAGAGTTTTAGGATAGCCAGGGTGACACAGTGAGACCCTGCCTCAAAAAAAAAAAAAAAAAAAAAAAAGGGCAGAAAAACAACACACCACACACACACACACACACACACCAGGCTCTGCTAGGCCAGGAAACTCGTACAGTCTATGTGTGCACCCAGGAAGGATGCCCGAGGTTCAATGTGGGGAAGGTCAGAGGAACTTGAGCTCCAGGATGCCCCTAAAGGGTAAGAGGCATGTTGAGTCCTAGAGGGCCCTCTGTGTGTGGCCAAGTCTGTTTCTTTTAGATCCTGTGCTGGCTGCAGCCACGGGCACTTTCCAGTCAGTATACTACCTGACACTCAGCATTTTTAGTCTCTGGGCACTCTCCAAGCTGCATGTCACTGTTACCACAACCATAGTGAGGCAGGACCTGCTCCTCAACCCCCCCTCTCCAGTCCCCCACATCTCCTGGCACAAATCAGCTCAAGTAGATAAATGAGATTGTGCAAGGCACCTTAGATCCAGAGTTAATGCAATCCTAGGCTCTTGCAGGACTGTGGGAAATAAGAAGCCGGGTAGCTCTGAGGAAAGCAGATGGGAAATGCCGTGGAGAAGCTTTTAGGAGGCAGAAAATCCAAAAAGGCTTCCTGAAAGAGGTGGCATTCATTGGCTCAGGACTTGACAGGAATGTGCAGATGTGTCTGCAGAATGAATGGAGCAGGTAGGAAGAAATGCTGGGTGTGGTGGAAACTTGAGGCAGGGACGCTGTGGCCAGCGAGGTAACAGGTCATCGGGCAGAGCTGGAGCCTAAGGCCAAGAATTTGTCCTTATCTTAAGAAAATGGGTGCTCTCCAAAGGTGGTCTCCTAGTTCAGGACTAGAAACACCTCTCTTCCCTTTATGGTGTCTACATGCCCAACCACTCCCTGGGCGGTGGGACCCTCCTGCTTCTTTCACTCGGGTGTTGACAAGTTGCCTTTGCCCCAACCAAAACGCCTTTTACGGCCTTGGGAATCCGGAGAGGAAGGGTTACTGCTGGGAGGGCGAGCCTGGCGTCCAAGCCTGGGGTCCAGGAGGGGCTCTGGCCAGCCTCACGCTGTCCCACCTCTACCCTCTGCAGTTCATTCTCATCTTCACGGTGATCCAGTACCGGCCAATCACCTACAACCACTACCAGTACCCGGGCTGGGCCGTGGCCATCGGCTTCCTCATGGCTTTGTCGTCCGTCATCTGCATCCCGCTGTACGCGCTCTTCCAGCTCTGCCGCACAGATGGGGACACACTTCTGCAGGTGAGGAGTGAGGAAGGGCTGGCTGGGCAGCCAGGCTAAGTGGAGACACTTTGAGCTTAAGGGTTCTCTTCTGACTCACTCTTCTCACTGCGCCCTCTGCCTGCAGCGTTTGAAAAATGCCACAAAGCCAAGCAGAGACTGGGGCCCTGCCCTCCTGGAGCATCGGACTGGGCGTTATGCCCCCACCACAGCCCCCTCTCCTGAAGACGGCTTTGAGGTCCAGCCGCTGCACCCGGATAAGGCCCAGATCCCTATGGTGGGCAGTAATGGCTCCAGCCGCCTCCAGGACTCCCGGATATGAGCACAGTTGTTGCAAGGGGAGAGGTCCCGCCCCCACCCCTTGCTCCCACCACAGAGACTGGGGAGGCAGTGGACAGGTGTGAGCGCCTGCCCCATCATGCCCTGGCCAGGACAGCTGCTGTCACCTTGGCCACCACTGCTAGTGCAGACATTTGTGCTCATGTCCCCAGTGTTTACATGTCCTTCGGATGCCAAGACAGCAGTTGGGGGTGGGAAAGCGATGGGAGGATTGCAGTGGGGGTGGGGGTGTCCAAAGCACTTTGGAGGAGGTCTCAGGCCAGGTCCCCAGAGGCCTGCCAGGCTTCAGATGGCCTCCGATACCCTCATACTCTGCCCTGAGCTGTTTGACTAGGGCGTAAGAGGTTCTGGTTCCGCACCCCACTTGTTACCCTCCAGCCTCATGACCAGTGTTCCTGACCGCAGTCTCTGTACCTGTATCTTCCTGCTCGGGACAAGGCGCGGGGCTACGGGCTCACAGTGTTACTTAGACTGTATCACCCAGCCCTGTTTGTGTAATTATTTTTGTAAAAATGGTATCACCTGTGGTTGCCACCCCCTACCCCAGCCTTGGGTCCAGTCTGTCTTCCAGGCCGGCCTGCACCTCACTTGGGCTGCTCTGGTTGTCTGGCCCAGCCAGCAGAGGCTGTGACCTAGCAGCCTGCCCAAAGCACTTATGGAGAGAAAGAGAGGGGACTTCCTACTGAGAAGTTTGAGCCCGGAGCCCTGGGGAAGGGGACCCTGCACGACATTCCCTGTCCACCCTCCGCCAGGTTGAAGGCCCAGTCTTCCCAGACGTGCTACCCCCGTTCAATGTGCCAAATGGCCCCAGTCCACGTGCCCGCCCCCCCCCCCCACAGTCAGAGCTCCTTCTCCCAAGCCCTGCAATGTCCGTTTGTCCGTCCTCTGTGCTCTCTGCAGTGACAGCCCTGGCCAAGCCACCTCTAATCCCCTGTAGCAATAACGGTGTGCCACCCGCCACTGCCCATTGTGCGCCACTAGGGTTTTAAAGTCCATAGATTTTAATGAAATTTCTATTCCTGTCTCTGAGCTGCTGCTGTGCTTTGTCTGGGTCCCTTGGGGACAAAAGTCAGGTTGGGATGGGACCTCTGTTTGCCAAGCCCCTGTGGAGGCCTGAGTGGAGGAGAGGGGCCAAAGGCTTTGATGGGTAGAACAGGTGTCCTGCCACTCAGTCCTAGATACAAGTGACCTGGCAAGGGGTGGGGCTGGGACCAGACTAACACACAGCTTTGTGGGGACTGTGAGCTCATCTGAGAATGAAGCAGAAACCGGTAGGAGCTATGGCCGCTGGAGGTAACAACGGATGGGCAGGGTACTGCGGAGGCAGAAGCCTGTTTTGTGACCGGCCCTTCAGGTGGGAGCCTGGGATGCCGCGCTGGACACTGATGTGGAAGTCGGCTCTTCCCAGTAGCTGTATCGAAGCTGCCGTCTCCAGCGTTGAGTGGTGGCCTGACCTTGAGGGTGGGGGCGGCGTTCCGAAGGAGGTGTCGGCATGTAGCCATGGAGACAAGGAAAGGGTCTGAGGCCCGGAATGGACCTCAAGGGCTTCTGCCTGCACAGGATGGGTAGCTGTGAGGTGACCATGACCTGACCCTTCACACTATCCTCTGCCCGCCCTGTGTTTTGGTGTACCTGTGCTTGCCAGAAACACAGGAAGGTCCCAGAGAGACCTGTAGCTCCTGTTCCATGGCCGCCTTCTGTTCCTTTATCTCTGAGGACGGGTATATAGCTGAGGCACCACCTGGCTCTTCCAGAGTATGTACAGTATACCGGAAGGCAGGGGCAGGGTACCCTGGGGGATTGCCTGGGGTCCTTACCTGCCAGGGTGGGCTCTAGGGTGGCCTTGGAGGGCTGGCAAGACTGCATCTGCTCCATTTCCAGACAGTGCTGTGGAGAGATCCGGTTTAGGGACCCTGCCTAAAGGTGAGACCAAGAGCCCTAGCGTAGGGCTCAGGAGCAAGACCATGCAGCCTTGCCGCCTGACCATCATGAACGCATAGCCCGTGGAAAGCCAAGCTTGGCAAGATGGTAGCTGGGCACTCCAGAGAGGAGGCCAGAGACCTGGGGCTGTCAAGTGGGTTAATCTAAACCTGCTGACCATGGCCTCTGAAACATGAGAAATGGGTGTAGGACTCACACAACCCTGACATGCATGTAGGTACACAGACACACAGGTGTGATCCCTGCTAAGCAGAGAACCTGGGGGAAGGCTCAGGGCTGTGCTCACCTGCAGGTCAGAGACCTCTCTCTGCAACATGTGACACTCCTCCTCCAGGAGGCTCCTAGACAGGAGCATGAACAGCCAGACCCTGTGAGGCAGGACCTCCCCAGCTGAACCCGTCACATGGCCCCAACCTCCAGAACCACCAGGAGCCACATCAGCCCCTCCATTCTCAGGCCATATTGTCCTCTGAATACTGCCTGGGCATAGCCTTCCAGTGCCCACCATTTCTAGTCACCTCAGTATTTGCAGCCCAGCAGGTACTTTCCTCTTCTGTACTCTGGTACTGAGCTTGTGGCTCATCCTGCTTCCACTAGCCCCCACATCACAGCCCGCTTACCACCCTCCCTTGGCTCCTCTTGTGCCTAGGGCCCTGGCCCCTCCTGGTCTGTACTTGGCTGCTTGCTGGTACTGTGACAGTGCCCACCTCAGATAGACAGACAGACCCACCTCAGACAGACAGACAGACAGACAGACACACACACACACACACACGAGATACACACGATAGTCTACCTACCTGCACACTCCCTCTCAGGCAGTCCCAGCCCCTTAAGGTCCACCCCTGCCTTCTTATCCCCAATCTACACACACTCAAGTACTCCTAGGCCTCACCTCAGGTGTCTGGCAACCTGGTCAATGTCAGACACATTCAGTTGGTCCTTGATGACACTGAGGTCCCTGTGACAGCTGTTGACATGTGAAGTTAACATCACCCCCTCCATGTTGCTCATTCTAGTCCTTCAGGGAACAAATGCCACTTCTAGATAATTTTGTTTTTCTCACACAGGCAACATAATATAGTGCAAACAATAGTTCCAGAGCCCAGGCTTGCACATGGATTCCGCCCCCTTCACTGTGTGACCTCAGGGAAATTATCTTTCTGAGACTTTTTTTTGGTGTAAAAACTGGGGACAATGCTCAGCTTATAGGACTGTAGGGGGATTTGAATAAGAAATTGGTGCAGTCTACTTATGGACATGAGCCCATTCATTTTCTCATTCTGTCCCCAGCTGAAAATGTCATTTGTCCCCTCCTTTCAGCTCTTGATGTCCCTCTAGTCCAGGCCTCAATCTTGTTCACTAGGCATGAGAAGAACTACTCACTGGACATGGCCTCATGTCCTCTCTCTGCCTGCAAAAAGTCCTCGCCCCTTTATTTGCTTGGAAAACTGCTCCTCATACTCTAGGACCCAGACCTAAGCAGCCATCCTCCCAACAAGCTCTGTCTGTTCCAAGCTGGGCAGGTGTTCCCTCAGTACTTCAGCCCTATTACAGGTGGCTATAAAGTGTCCAGCCCCAGAATGAGAACTCCTCCACAGAACTGGGTCCGCTGCACCAACTGCCTGGGTCCTTCTGCCTGGCAGGGGCAAAGCCCCCCTCTTTACCATCATCACTTTACCTGGGCTCAGCAGCTCTCATCTGGGATAGTTCCTGTTGTGTTGAATCACACCTGGGCTCCTCTAGGGCAAAGCGAAGGACCTTGGGACTATACTGGGCCCACGCCTGGGTCTGGTCCCTGAAGACATATGCATGAAGGGACCTGAGGGCCTCCTCTCAGGAAACCACACTGGCTCTTAATCAGGGGCAGCCCGTTTGATGTCCGGGTAAGGTGGCCAGGCCTAAGACTCCCACCTGCCCTCACAGACAGCCTTAAAGCGGAGGCACTGGAGCAACTGTCGGAGTTCTTGGCGCATGATATCCCTCAGGAGGGGTGGTGGTGCCAGCAGGCAGGGAGGCTCAGAGACCAGGTGAGAAGATCGAAACTCTTGGAGCAGTGCCTTTAACGTCTCCACCTGCAAGGAGAGCTGGGGCACCTTGCCACTGGGGCAGAGAGGGTGTGTGTGTGTGTGTGTGTGTGTGTGTGTGTGTGTGTGTGTGTGTGTGTGTTGGGGGGGATTGTCAGGGATGGGGGGAGTCAAACGGGGGAGAGAAAGGGCAGACCGTGAAAACAAGGTGTTAGGGGGATCACCAAATAGAGCTAGGGACCTGGTGGAGGCAGGAAATCACGTGAGTTGTAGGGGAGGCCTGGAATGCGACCCACCCCCACCCACCGGACTCCCACCTCCTCTCGCAACTCCAGGCTCAGATCCACCGCTGCCTCCCCCAGAATCCTCTTCACTTCAGGCCGCTCCGGGAGTGGAACATGCTCCTCCACCAGCTCCCACAGTGCTGGGGAGTCCCAGGGCATGGCCTGCCTGCGTCGCGGCCCCCTTATCAGACCTATGAGACGGACTGACCGCAGGTCAGAGTGCTAGATTTCCCGGGAGACCGATGGTTGCTCCGGACCAGAGCCCCGCCCACCGAGCCCCGCCCATTGACTTCGAGGCCCCGCCTTGTTCTGCCCAAGTCCCCACACTGGAATTGTGCTCTTAGTGGCCTAATTTCGGCCGACCCTCCTGGGTCCGGGAACCTGACCACCTGTGGGGAAAACCAAGCGGTGGGAACCGGGCCTTAGCCCCTTCCCTCCCAAGAGGCGGTCACCTGGGAAACCACCGAGCCCCAGGATCGTCCTCGAGAGAGGCCCCGCCCTGCTCACGGTAGGTGAGCCACAAGCTAGTCAGCTAACATTTGGGTTTACCCCGGGACACCTTTCTACCTCGGAGGAAGTAGAACTGAGAAATTTGGTCCTGCTGGGTTCATTATTTCCTTACCTTCCTACTAGCCTGAAGGCAGGATCAAGATAAACTTTCTCCCACGTTTATTAAGTCCCAAGATGGCCCTGGTCAGGTCACCTCCCCCAACACAAACTGGCTTCGGCGAGCCAGATCCCATTCGCAAACAGACACAGAGCTGCTCCATTAACGTTTTTTACTAAAGCACCCACACAAGTTTCTGTGCAACATATAAACATTGAGCAGGCCCTGGGGCTTCTGCCTCCTCTCTAAGGCAGGGAGGCCAGAACCATTGACTGATCCAAGCCCCACCTGTCCCCCATGCAAAGGCCAACCCCATGATCCCAGGAAACGCAGCACCCCTTCTGGCCCCCTCCTGGGGGCACTCCTCAGTAGGTGGCTTACCAAAGCTTGCCCCCTACCATGTTGAAGGAAAAAGGTTCCCCTCCCCTGGAAGCATGAGGGATACCCAGATCTGAGAACTCCCCCTGGAAGAAATGCTGCCCCCTAGTCAAATCCTCCCACCTTTCCAGGCCCTAGGGGACTCAAGGGGGGTGGGAAACTGAGGCACAGAGGTGGAGTGACCTAGCCCAGGCCACTCCGCGAGGCAGTGCAGGGGCTGGCCCAACCCTAACAGTGAGGAGGTTTGGGCTGGGGGAAGTAGGGCAGGAAGAAGGATTGACCTCAGAGAGGGCCATTAAGAGGGGCTTGCCCAGAAGCCCCTCAAAGTGGGTTCTGAAACTTCTAGGTGCAGCTGGCTGTCTATTAAGACCTTCAGAAAACAGCTCACAGTCTCAGTCTTGGGGGATGCTCCCCCCAGCAGCTGTCAGACAGGCTGTAGGTCAGTCCTCTGGCAGGCAACCCTCCACATCAGAAGGGCATGGAGGGCCTTTGTCGGTCAGTGTCAGCCTTGATTGAACCAGGACATGGGCCGTCCGATGTCCACTGTGATGTTGGTGAAGAGTGGTTGCCGAGACACTTCCAAGACTCGGTACCGCACTGATCCAATGCCGTCCCACTTCATGCTCATCTTTGTGTTCTGAATCTTACTAAACCTAGAAAGGGAAATGAGTTCAGATCAGGGCTAACAGTCTGCTCCATCTTGAATCTCTGGGGTAAAGGCACAGGCCATTCTCCCCCTTTAGAGACAGAAGCCCATTGCCCTTACATCTTCTCTCAAAAGACCTCACTCCCTTTGGTCAGAAAGCATAACTACAATATTCTCACAGGTCTCCATTCAGACCTTGATCATATATATATAATTTTTATTATTACGGGGGCATGTGTGTAGAGGTCAAAGGACAATTATGTGAACTCGGGCCTTTCCTTCCCCCTTTACATGGTCCTGAGGATTGAACCCAGGACTCCGGGCTTACCTAGGAAGCACCTTTACTCACTGAGCTATCTTGCTGGCTTGACTGTAATATTTGAGGCATTCCCCATGTCCCTCCACTGTAATATATATCCCCTGTGAGACATGTCATCTTTACTCTCCTGACCCCTGCCATCTCTGTTTCTCTTCCATTAGTAACTCCTTCTACATCGGCTCCTCTCTACGCCAGACTGCGCTCTGGGTTCAGGGACACAGCCATGAACAGGACATGCAAGGTCCTTTTGCTCACAGCAAGTTTGCCTCACTAAGGGAGAAAGACACTAGGCCAAGGAAACAACAGAGCGCTAAGGGTACAAGGTGAGCAGTATCTTGGGAGAAGTACGTAACACTAAGCTGAAGGCAGAGGGAAGAGCATTTTATGCAGAGGTCAGAGCACACAACAAAGGGAAAACAGATTAAGACTAGCTTGTCGGTTAGAGCGTGTATGGGCAGGACTCTCTAAGTCATAATAAGCACTTCATATTCTGTAGCAAGAAGACACCACGGGATTCTTAACCCAGTTTCGGCAGAAATGTAGGATGGACTATGGAAGGGCAAGGAGGAGGCAGGAAAACCTCGCAGCTGTCAGGGCAAGATCACAGAGACCAGACTAAGGTAAAGGGGGAGAAGGAGATAAGCAGATGGGCTCAGATGCTTTGGGGGTGGTACTGACATGCTTTGCTGATGATTTGAACATGGAGGGTGGAGGAAAGAATCCTGGAGAACTCTTAAATTAAGGCAAAGCATATTAGAACCACCATCCAGAATTCCTTAGCCCAGAAATTTCATGCTGTCTAGACATAATCTACACCCAAGCAGGCATCACTAATTGATGACCAGCTAATTCTACAATGAGACCAAGGCTCCTGGCATTTATCTGCCTGTCATCCCTTCCTTGCTGACCATGGTTTCATCTAAACCACATGCTTTTCCATTGGCTCCCTGGACTCCTGGGGGTCTCATGCTTCTACCAAATTCCAGCCCTGTCAGCCCACAATCTGTCTCTCCATTCCTACAGTCTGAGTTTAGAGCAGAAAAGTCAGGGGACACAGAAGTCCCAATGGTCCTTCTTCTGCCATGTCCCCTTCAGTTTTATAAATTCCTTTCATGAATTCAGGCCTGGTTAATTCTCCCTAGGTCTACCCAGCAGCTAGGCCATTCCTTCACCTTCCTTGAGCTCAGAAAGTAAGTCTTCTAAACAAATTAAACGGTGTCTATCCCTGTTCAGGGACTTACCAGGATTCTCAGGGCCCTCTGGGAAAAAAGTTAAAACTCTCCTCGTACTCAACTACACAGCACTGATGTCCCTACTGTGGCTCCCAGCCTTCGCTGTCTAAGAACCAAATAGCTTTAAGGTTTCCGTATATGCATATATGCTCATTCTGGCTCTTACGAAGACAAGTCCCTACATCCTCTGGCCTATTCCATCAGCCAGGCAATACAGCACTGGTGAATATATGCCCAAGGGAATGTGAGGCAAATTCCAGTGAATAAGTAATTTTTCAAGACCCAATTTATGTTCCCACTACCTCACTCCTTTCTCTGCCAGGAAAGCGGCTGGCTTCTATGACCTATGGCATAACTATTTTCCTTGCCTAGTGTGAGCCTCATAAAGGAGAGCAGGACAGGGATTGGGTGTGACTCCAGAAGGCTTGGCACCACTCAAAGACCTAGGAAGCTCAAGGAGTCTTTGCTTGTATTTCACATGCCTATCAGACCTTTCCCAGCCAGCCACAAACATCCAATGTGGTATCTCAACCCTAAAAGGAGTTGGCTGCTCTGAGTGGTTGACACTGTCTAACTCTCCCTCCGCGTACTTCCTCTGCTCGACGCACCTTTGTTGAGTTCCTAGGATCCATGGCCAGAACCCACTACCTGTCATCTTATCTGCTTTGACAAGGCCAGTATAAGTAGGGGTCATCCAAGGTACATAAGTGGGGTACTTGAGGGCACTAATGGAAATGCAGTCTATGCAATGACAACCCAAGCTGGAATTTAAATTCTAGTCACCTCTAGGAACCAACCCAGGGGTGCTGGGAGTCACCTTTAGAGGTTAAGGGTCAGGAGCATTAGGGTCATTTCTAGGGATCAGCTGCCTCTAAAAGGCATTTCTCATGAGCCAAGGATGCTCAGAGGCCTCCTCTATGGGGTCAGAGATGAAAGGCATTTGGGATAGTGGGAAGTTACCTCTAGGGAGCAAGGGATCAGGGGCACCTGGGGTCAGGGGTGCTGGGGTCACCTCTGAGGGTTGGGCTCGTTATGTTTGTCCCGGTCGTGCTTGATCATGCGGTAGCGGCCTATCCGGACATCTGGGCGCGAGATCTTCATCCCAGTCAGAGAGATCCTAGGACGGGCGACAGGCAGACTGAACAGGCACCAGGGCAGGTGAGGAGCCCCACCCAGTCTGTGACTCCTCGTTCCCTGACCCAGCCTGCTCTCGGCCCCACCTCTACTTACCGGTTGAAGATGTCGTCATCTTCACCGCCCCAGCCCCAGTACTCGTTGGGAAAGCCGTTGATCCTCAGAAACTGGGCCTTACTCAGGCCTGACACACCTCCGAAGTAGCTCGCGTAGGGCAGCCTATGACACAGGAGAGCAGGTGTTAGGGTCACGAGGAGACTCAAGATGCATGATCACAGATGGTGCGTGGGGAGAATGTGTACCTAAGACCCAGGGAAGAGCGACATTTCACAGAAGGATCCGAGCCAAGGGCCAGAGGCTAGGAAGACACTGAAGCTGGAACTATGGGTCTGGGTGAAGTAGGGGTGGGTAAGTCCGACTCTTCACTAAGTAAGTCTCACCGGAAGCCAAACTTGTCCATGGCGATGGCAAAGTGGCGGGGCTGGTCACCACAACGATACAGATTGCGGTCATCCATAGGGACCAGGTCCACATCACTGAAGATGAAGCAGTCATAGGTAGCGTCCTCCTTGAGCGCCTCTAGGAAGCCTACGTTGAGCAGCTTGGCCCGGTTGAAGGTCTCCTCACCATGCTGGTGGGTGGGTGGATGGGCACAGATCAGCTCTGGGACCGTAACCAGCAAGTACCTGCCATCTGCGTTTCCAGCATTGTCCCCGACTCCCACAACTCCCCAGAGTCTCAGGTTGATTTCCCATTCAGAGACCCTTTACAGTTTGGCTCCAGTCTCCAATTTGGTATTGTCAGATTCTATGGCCCAACCATATTATATTCCTTAGGCACCACAGAACATGGTGGACTTTTTGTTACCGGGCACTGGAGGTGGTTAGCAGTGCCCCTATCTAGAATGCAATGCTCTAGTAGTCAAACTCATGCCTGCAAAGGCCGACTTCTGAGCAAACCTCCAGGCCCCGTTTATATTGGGGTCTACTGAACCACTACAGAGTGTTTGCCTCGTCCATTCAAACATGCCCCGTGACTTTCTTTGTGCCACATGAGCCTCCTATGTGCCGGAGGAGAGTCTGCAGATGAGTAGCCCCGGTCTACCTCCCTACTGAGCCTACAGTCACGACATGACACAAATAATGAATGCCCTAAGTGACCAGCACTGGAGTAGCTCCTCTGGCCCATTTCAACCCACTTCCAATTCCCTGGGCAGCCTGAAACAACACAGGACTGTGCTGGATGATCCTGTGTTCCTCTCCCACCTCAAAAGAGACAAGCAACAGGCTATATATAGGCAGTCACAATTCTGTGAGCTGGGGATCCAAAGAAACAGGACTGCCGGGCTTTTGGCCATACAGGCCCAGGCGACTCTGGACAGAGAGGGGTGGATCTGACAAGAACCCCCCCCCCCCCTCCGGGCATCTGCTACAACCCATACCGAAGACAGAAGCCTCTGGAGCTGGAGTCTGTGAGTGGGTGCCTCACCAGGAAAGGAGAAACAGTGGCCTCTCCCGGCCCTGGCCAAACCTGATAGGCAGGAGCTGCTCCTGGAACACTGACCTGACCAGGACACCCGCTCACTGCCTTCCTCTCCTTCCCCACACCTTCTCCTCTACCAGCCCTTAGAGGGATTGGCTGTTTTCTCCCAACCCCTCAGTGTTCTTCCAGTCTCTCTCTCTCCAGCCAGGAGCCCTTGGTCTTTCCCACACGGCCCATAAACACGCTCAGTTTTCTCTCTAGAGAAAAAAAAACAAAACCAACTTCCCTCCCGCCATCCCCCTACCTTTTGCTTTCCCGTCTCAGCCGAGATTTTCTTTCTTTTAAGAGTTGTCTCCAATTAGTTATTTTGTCAAATCTGATTCCTTCTTCAACCCACTGCAATCTGCTCCCGCCCCCACCATGCCCCTGAAATGGCTCTCACTGGGCCCACCTTGTTGCTAAATCCACTGGACGCACTCGGTCCACATCCCTGACACTCCCCCGCAGCACTCACACAGCTGCTACACTTCCTTCCTGCTACTGGCTGCTGGGCTTCCAGGAGATCCCTCTCCAGGCTCTCCTGACACTCTCCGGTCCATCTTCTGGGCCTCTGCCGCTGCTTTCCTTTCCCCATCTAACCCTTCAATGATGCCCTGCCCATCCCCAACTCTCCATGCTCTGTAGGTTTGAAGAACCTTCTAGCTGGTGAGATGGCTCAGCAGTACAGTAATTCCTGAATAAGCCTGACGACCTGGGTTTGATCCCCAGCACTTCACAAGTTATCCTCCAACCTTCCCAAGTGTTCTACGGTTGGTTATTCACACACACACACACACACACTAAATAAAACTAACCCATCTCTACATTATGGGCTGGTGGGGTAGCTCAGTTGGTAAACCATCTGCTGCACAAACCTGACATCTGAATTTGATCCACGGAACCTCAAACCCAAAACCCATGTAAAGGGGGGAAGGGAAGAACTAACCCACAACGTTGTCCTCTGATCTCCACATGGGTGCCATGGCTTGAGTGTGTATATACACTCAATAAACACAATAAAGAAAAAAATGAGCTGGGCAGTCTGGGCTCCCATGCCAGGACTCGGGAGCCTGGTCTACAGAGCGAGTTCCAGGACAAGCAAAAAACAAAACAAACAAAAATGTCTACATACTAGTGTTTCCATATCCCCGTCTTCATCACAGACCTTCCTCCTAGGTCTAGACTTACAGTCTGTCTGCAGAATGCCCCTCCTCTACTTCCCCAGGCTCTCAACACTCCAGGCAAGGCAGCATCCCCAGACACTCTCCTCCAGATGTGGCCTGGCTCCTATGTTCTCCCATCCCACTCACAGGTGTAGCTATGAACAGAGCAGACACCAAGACTAAAACCCTTGCTTTGTTTGGACATCTCTTTTCTCTCCACTTTTACCGTCTCCCTTTACCCCATAAACTGCCCCGCCCATAAGCACATTCACCAAGGACTCTTTTTTGGCTATGGTAATCTCTTCCTAATTGGTCACACTGCCTCTGGGCATCCCTCCCTCCTTTCTCCACACACAATCATGGCCACATCCACAGGTTACTCCCACTTCAAACAATGGTGCCCCACCAGTTCAGGCTAGACTTCACTGCCAAACATACCTCTCAAGCTCTTCTCGATGTGGCCTCCCCAACTAACTATTCCTCCAGCTAACCGTTGCTACCCAGCCTGTATGCTGAACTCCACCCCTCAGCTCAGTTCCTAAGGGCAAGAGATCAGTTCTCTTGCTAAGCCCTGGTCTTCCAGGCCCCCCCCCCCCCAGAAGGGTCACCTCCCCCTGCTACTGACTGTTCTCTGACAACTGTAGGGCTGAACCAGGCCTCTGGGTTCCCACCGCACTTACTCCAATTCCAACCATAGACTTTCCTCCTTATCAGGGCCTCTCTGAGACCAACGCCACTTCTAGCCAGAGCTAAGACGCTGTACTTAATGTTTCAGACTTCATGTATTTTTCAGGGTCTAACTCTCCTTCTCTTCAAGGCCCTTGACATTGCTTCCTAGTTGGTGCACACTAGGCCTCTACCACCTTTGTTCTGACATCTCTTTTCTCTCTACTGTTTTACAGTGACATCCCAAAACACTGTACACACAAGAGCACATGCCAACATTTATATGCTCATATTCCCTTCCACACACGTAACCTTCCTGTGTTCACTGACAGACGTGTACCCGCCCCCCCCCCATATCCACGTAGACTCACACAACCATGAACAGGCAAGGACCCACAGATTTCTCCAGCCTTATGTGTGCACCAACAGGCACACGGGCCCCCCATATCCCTGAGCAGGCACACATCCGCAGGTACATGTGCATTCCTTGATGGCTAGTGCTCAGCCAGGGACCACAGACCACGCACCTGGTTGATGACATAGATCCCGTAGCGCAGCCGCTGCCGCCTCAACATGGGGTGCAGATAGTGGAGCCAATAGCGTAGGTGGTGCTCCCGGTGTCTAAAGGGGATGATGACTGCCACCGTTTGGGCTGGGGTGCAGTCGGGTGGTGTATAGCGGCCTCCCAGGAGCACGCCTGGGTTCTCCCTCTGCACCCGCTCCAGAGGCATGGGTGAGGTGAACTCGATGACCACTCGGCCCACTGCAGGCAGGACAGTGTCAAGAGTCAGGGCCTTTGCCAGAATCCAGGGACACTAGCCACCTGGGAGTGGGCAACAGAGTCCCAGGAACAGCCCTCTTTCAATAGCTCTGGAGCCTCGGTGCCCCCATGGTCCAGCACTCCAGTCCCTAGTCACACTGGTAGGATCCTCTTCCCACCCCGACAACAGGTAGGCCCTACTCTACAGGCTCACCAAGACCAGGTGGCACGTCAGGACAGGGTGGGATGGCTGGAGCTGTGGGGCCAGGCCGGGCACTGGGCACTTCAGGAAGCCCAGAGCTAGCGGCAGTGGCATTGGGCCGAGAGCAGTTGGTGCTGCTGCTGGCTGCAGGGTAGAGGGCATGGGCTGGGCTTCGGGTACTGAAGCGGCTGAAAAAGGCCAGGTGCTGGGCGTAGACGTCAAAGTAGAGGATGACAGCC
The DNA here is from genome assembly GCF_949786415.1 of Peromyscus eremicus. Lineage (NCBI taxonomy): Eukaryota > Metazoa > Chordata > Mammalia > Rodentia > Cricetidae > Peromyscus > Peromyscus eremicus. Next base: position 130,599,358 of record NC_081417.1, read on the forward strand.
ACAAGGAAGTGCAGCAGGCAGAGGAGGAGCACAGCCTTGCAGACCCGCTCCAGCGTCCCCCCCAGCAGTCTGCTCATCCCGCAGGTGGCCAATGGCCTGCCCAGTGGGCCCAAGCATCTGGCTGCCAGCCTGAACAGGGGGAGAGAAACAGATCCCACAGGTCAGGGCAGGACAGGTAATGCCACCCACCGGCTTCCTACTCGGCTGCTCATTCACAGACCCCTATTCTCACTTACCTTTCACATACCTTGAAGCTCATGAATTTGTTTGTACACAACGGTCCCTGGCGACTCAGTGTCTGCTATCCTAGACACACCCCAGCACTAAGCCACCCATACAGACACACAAACCCTCACTGTACAACTCCATACACGCATACTCACATCAGTGTGGACAGGTGAACTTGATTACACAGGATTGCATCTCAGCACCGAACCACTTTTATCTACAGGCTCCATCTGTGCCCCAGAGACCAGATACCTCACAGGATAGAATTCTCAACCCAGGACACATAGTTTAGGGAATGATCGGTTACTGAGTGCCTATCACATAGGAATACTTCACACAATGATTTCATTTAGTCCTTGCAAGGGGTCCTGATGGGAAGTCATTCAGACCTAGGCAGGTTTGGGCATTCAGGTCCCAACAGTAAGAAGGCCTGACCAAATGGGACCAGGCTGAGAAGGGGCATTCAGCATTCAGGGGTCCCAAAATGGGGAGGAAGTTTCAAAGGATCCTTCCAATTGGAACAAGGGGTGAAGTATAGTGCAGGGCTAGTGAGAGACAGCCCTCACCTAAGATCTTAGGCTGGCTCTGGAGCCTCATCAGCAAAGTTAGTTCTCGTTTCTGAAATGGAGTATGCTTGGGCCCTGGAGGAGTAAAGTTCTTAGGATGGCAGAGGTGGACGGGGGTGGGGGTGGAGGTGGTGGTGGTGGTGGTGGTCGTGCCTGTCTGTCTTGCTTGGGTCAGAGCACCGCTGTAGTTCCAAAAGGTCAACAAACACTTCTGCTCCTGAGAGCAGAATATCTCAAACATACACAGAATCACAGACAGCTTTAGTACCAGCAGTAGGCACCCACACTCAAGGGACACACAGAGACCTACATATAGAGCCAGACACACTTGGGGTGACAGTAACATACAAGCCACATACATCAACAAACCGCGGCTCCCGGACTTATACAAGCTTAGCCATACACCCAGACCCACGTGCAAGTATTCCCACCTCTCCCTCCAGGGCAGGGGCTCTGGATCAGGCTAGCCACCAGTCTGAGGGGTGCGTCTGGGCGGGGCTGGGAGGCTGAACACGTGGCACCCCGGGACGGGGGAGGCAGCAGAGGACAGGTGGGTGTGGAGCCCCGGGGAGGGGTGCATGCAGTGGGGGATGTGGCTGTGGGGCCGGGGGCCCGAGCGCCTCCGCCAGACACAAGGCCGGGGCGATCGAGGACAATGAGGGAGGCCGGCTGGGGGCGGACGCAGGAGCCCGGGAGGCTAGCGGGATGGGGGTAGGGTGGGGTGCAGCCAGGCCAGGGGCAGCGCCGGCGCCTCGCTCACCAGGTCCTGGGCTGGGATCTGGGGCGGCGCGCGGGCGGCCCCTTAGCGGGGCTGGGTCTGGAATGTCGGGGCCCCGGGCTGGGGGCTGCGCGCGCCCTCCTCCTCTCACCCAGCGCTCGGGGCTCAGCAGGGGGCGCCGCTCCAGCTCGGGTAGGGATACTGGCTCCGGCAGCTGCAGACGGCTCCGTCCCCCATGGCCCGGCCCCACCGCCCGGTCAGCGGTCCCCGCGGCCCCTGGGCCACCTCCCGCCGCCGCCGCTGCCGCCGCCGCCGCCGCGGGCCATGGAGCCGAGCCGCCCCGGGAGGCAGGGCGGGGCCGGGCAGACCCGCGGACCGGCGGACCGACGGACCACTGCGCTGCCGCCTCCCTCCCGCGCTACGGCTCCTCGGAGGGGCAGGCCAGGCCCGCGCGCCCGCGCGCGCGCCCCCGCGGCCCCCGCCTCCAGCGCTCCCGCACGCGCCGCGCGCCGCTCCACCGCCCGCCCCTGCTGTTGGCCCTGCGCGGCCCAACCAGCGGGGAGACGTTGATGCGGATGCCCGAGACCCAGGAGAGGCGCGGGAATCAGTCAGGTTCCTCCACCAGCTTGCCTTAGGGATGGAAAGAGGTCAGGAGCCGGCTGGCTAGGTCCCTCAGCTCGCTGGGACGGGGTCTCGATAGTGCGCAGCCTGCTGGCTAGGTCCCTCAGCTCGCTGGGACGGGGTCTCGATAGTGCGCAGCCTGCTGGCTAGGTCCCTCAGCTCGCTGGGACGGGGTCTCGATAGTGGGCGACTCAGACACGGGGTTAGGGCCTTGCCAACTCTTTTGTGGGCGCAGGATTCAAGGTCAGCCAACCAGGGCTGCCTGCTGGGTAAGACCCTTAAAGGTGTTGACTAAAAATGACTTCTGGGGTAGGAGCAGGTTGGGTAAGATTAGGAAACAGTCTAGAATTGGATAGGTATGGGCGGAGTTGAACAGGGCCCCAGGAATTGAGACCAGACAAGAGGTTTCTGGAAGAGTTTAGGTGTTCATACAGGACTATAAAGAGAAGCAAAAAATTGGGCTCCAGGAAGACAAGCTGTAGGGAGTCTCAGGAGTTCGAAGCCTGAAAGGTGAACTAATTAGCTAGTTAGTTTGGGTCCAGTGCATAAGGGTCCAAGGGCATAGGGCTAGGAAGATCCTAGAGCTCAGACTTTTCAAGGAAGAGGCTCCCTGCTATAGTCAGCCTAACACCCTGCCCTCACCACCCAGGGGCTAGCACTGTCCAGAGCAGAGATGGTGTGTACAGAGATAGAAAGCAAGAGGTTGATGTGAGCGCACAGGCCCTACCCTTCCTCTGTGAAAGGTGTCGCAAAGGGCCAACAGAAGCCTCAATGACCGGGACAAATAACAAGTTTATTTCACAAACACTAGGAAGATGGGCTGGATGGGGGGTAGAGGACACAGGTGCACAGCTGTACACAGTCACCATCAGCAGCCCACCCCCCAAAACACTGGGGTTCAGTCTGGACTGCAGTGCCTTCAAAGTCAACAGGCAGCAAGAGGTGAGTGCAGGAGGGCCCTGAACACAAGCCCAGGAAAGGCTAAGGGACACAGCTCCAGCCGTCCCAGGAAAACCAGCAATAAATAACAGTGAGGCACGGCCCCACTCGTACAGATCATCTAGTCACCCATCTTCACTCTGGAGGTCTGCAAAAGAAGAACAGGACAGATCAGGCAGCGGCAGTGATAAGATCAGAACCAGCAAGACAGTGGGTGGATAGACAGACCACAGATGGATGACCATACAAGGACAGACACACTATGACAGACAGGCATGGACAGTGCCAGTGTCCCCAAGAGTCAACCCAGTCATGTTTAGACCTTCAGGCTGGTCTTTTAGTCACAAACCCACACACTGACAAAATAGAGTTCAGACATGCCAGTCTACTGACAGGCATGTCACGTACATAGACCCAAGTGCCTATCAAGTCGAGACTGTCACAGATAACCCACCCCAGGCTTTATCACAAAGAAGACATTTCCAGAGGCGGCAGCAGGGAGGGAAAGGATGGAAATAGAGGGGCTAAAGGAGAGATAAACACAAAGCGACACAGGGGGAACCAGGAGATGGAAGGGTTCCACAGTTACAGGTGGAGGAGGAAGGGGCTTCTATTGCTCTCGAAGCAGAGTAGGGCTGGGGACAAGGACAAAGAGACCACAGTTCCCAGGGGGAATTCAGCACCTGAAGGATTGCGACGATGACCCCAAAAAGGCCAATGGCACTGCCAAAGATCTCCACGATGAGAATCTTTACGAAGAGGCTGGGGTTCTGTGCATCAGCTAGGGCGGCCCCACTGCCCACGATGCCCACGCAGACTCCACAGAACAGGTTGGAAAGCCCGACTGTGAGGCCAGCCCCAAACATGGAGTAGCCTGGAGGATAAAAGGCAGCTGGAGTGAGGCCAAGACAAGCACAGGAGATGCCGCCCCACGGGCTGATGGGCCATCCCACCCTAACTCCGTAAAGCAGCTGAGAATCTAAGAGTCTGAGGCTGGGAAGTCGGAGCTCGAAGCGAGTGTGTAGATGAGGGTGTGGGGATGTCTCACTACGCAGTTATGTAGTGCTGGCTGGCTTCTTAACTCTGCCTGCCACTGCCTCCCAGTCATGGGATAAAAGACCCATACCACCATGCCTGGCAAGACCAAGCTTTTTGCTACCCACTCACCTGCATGGTAGTTTCGATGGCCAATGGCCTTGGGGTCAGTAGCACTGAAAGGCTGAGGAGGACAGGCCATCAGAAACCATCCCCTAATGCACCTACCTTCCCTCTCCTCCAATCTTTAGGCAAAGCATAAACCATTGGGATGGATGCCTTCCCCTCTGTTTTTCTCTTACCTCAGCCATGTTGCTAATGACAATTGCCATGATGATGCCATAGATGGCCACAGCTTCACAGAAGATAATGCTGGCAATAGTAATGGTAAAGGTGGGGGGTGGGGTGGAGAAAAGAGGTGAGAAGGAAATCAGCCATTTCTTCAGAAAATCCCCAGCCAACTTTCCTTGACTCACGATGACAGACTGGTCAGGAGCCAGTATGTCATCAGACCCCCATCACAGCTGGTTTTGACAACCCAAAGCCCTCAGACTTACCTAACCAAGTTCTTGGTCTTGATTCTGGGGGCCTTCACCCCACCCCCAATGATGGAAGAACCGGTAATATAGATGCCCCTGGAGGAAGGGTAAGAAACGGATGAAAGGAGCCCAAGTAGTCACTGTCCCCAGGATGATTAAGAACCCAGTGACACCACGGGCCACGACTCAGGGCCTCCCACTCACTAGTCCCACCAGCCCAACACTCACCAGGCTGCTCCAACCACAGACAGGGAGATCGCTAGGCCAATGCCCAGATTCGACCACATGAAGGGAGAAGTTTCGGTCAGGAACCTAGTGTGGGAATAAGGAAGAAAGCGATTCGGCTGTGGTCAGGAAAGGGCAGGGCTGGGGAGAGCACACCAACTCAGCTCCCACCCAGCTCCAGCCCACCAGTCGTGGATGCTGCATCGATAGACTTCCTATTTCCCAAAGGTCTGTGTTTCTGAAGAGCTGGGCTAGGGCTCAAACTCCAGAAAGAGAGGGGCTCCTAGGAGAATCCCTTACCATGCCACATCAAAGCGGAAACCCAGGTCAAAAATGGTGTAGCAGATTCCTGCAGCAATGAGAAAAGGAGGTAAGGGGCTGCACTTCTGAGACACATTCCCCAACCTCGAGAAACACTGCCCAACTGCCCGACACATCTAAGAAGAACCCCGGAGCGAAACAGCACCTCCGCCCAGGCCTCCATTTTTTTTCTTTGCCACTCCCTAGGTAACCCGTCTTCCTCAATGACACCAAGCCCCTCCACGGGCGGGCGTGTGTGTGTGTGTGTGGGGGGGGTCGGGGAGGGGAACACGCGCTGCGTCCAGGCCGCGCCAGATCCCGCCGGCCCAGATGCTGTTTACCCAACAAGCTGTGAAGGGGGAGGGCAAGGAGAGAAAAGAGGAAGCAGGGCGCCCAAGTTTGCGGCTCGAGGACAAGAGGGGGCCGGCAGTCACGACCCTGGAAGGGCCAGTGTGGCTCTCACAGCCCGGGGTCGGCCTCCTATGTTGCGGTAGGGCACGGCGCTGGGCCGGCTCTGGCTGCCACCTGCCCCCGCCGCCCCAGCCGGCCAGCTCAGCCAGCCCGAGCCCCGCTCACCCACGACGATCATGCAGGCCCAGAAGGCCACAAAGATCCCGGTGTAGAGCAGCGCCAGCCCCGTCATGGCAGCAGCGACGGCAGGGGTCGGATCGGTGGGACCTGAGATAACACCGAGACCACCGTCCGCCCCGCAGTCTGTTGGCCCGCCCCGCAGTTCCACCTGACCGACGCATGTGACGCGCCAGCTCACGTGACCCCCGCGCACAGTGGCTGGTTGGCTGCGGTCGGGCCGCGGCCGACGTCGTGCCGCTGAGCACTGTGGTAGTTGTAGTCTCGCCCGGCGCTCTCCTCGCCAGGTAACAGGCTCTCCACCTGAGCTGCCTGTTCCCTAACCTGCCCACTGGACTTGCCGTTTATCTCCAACCACTGCAGATCCTTCCGGTCTTTTCTAGTCCTACTTAGTTCTAGGAAGGTGTTGGACTGTTCCCTCTGCTTGGAGGAGGATTTCATGGCCTTCACACTGGCGAGCTAACACCGGATGGTCATCAGAGGTCATTCTAGGGTGCCTTTCCCAATCCAGAGGCAGGGTGGAGTGCCAGCTGTGAGCCCCCATGATGTCCAGGTGGTGCTTTCAGGGCCATGCCATTCTCCTGCTTAAATGCCCCTTCGTTCCGGTTTCACTCAGAAATACCGTATGCAAAGCTGCTGCGCTCCCAGACCTCTCACACATTCTGCGGCCAGATTACCTTCCTAGCTTTTCCTGGTCAGTCATACCCCTCCCTCGTTTCTGTAGCATTTGTTCACCCTGTTTCTAGTTTCTCATGTGCCCCACTCTCTAGCTTCCAGTCTTTGCTCACCTTCAGAGGCCTTCCTTACCCACTCTGTGTAATTTCCCAACTCTCTCCCTCTAACAACTGTTCCTCTTTTGCAGCTTTGTGTTTTCCCATAATCTTATCACCACTTGATAGACTACGTTTTGCGTCTGTCTGTCTATCCTCCCCAGGAGGTGGAAGCACCATGGTTTCTGTTGTACTCACTGTGTGTCTAGTGCCTGGCATACAGATGGGTCCTCCGGACATGGTAGAATACATGACTGGTGCTCACTTTAACCCGGTTCCCATGGCGGTTTACAGCTCCGCCTCTACCATTAGCCAGGACACCACATGATCTGGACAGTGCCAATATAAGATTCTTGGGTAATGTGGACAACGATAGGTAAGTTCTGCTGGGATTCAATAAACACACCCCAGTGCTGGGAATTAAATCCTAGGGCCTGGAGTTCAATAAACACACACACACACACACATACACACACACACAATCATTGCTGAGAATTAAACCCCAGGGCCTACACGTTATGGTAAGCATTCTACCAAGCTACCCCTCCAGCCCAGCAACTCTACTTTGGTTGAAGCACCCACCATGTTGACTGGTCTGTGTTTAGGTCCAAGTGTTCTTTTCACTCCCTTTATTCTGACAGTATTTTTTTTCTCTACAAGATCCAGTTTAGGACTCCCCTGTCTGGGATGCCTCTTGAGTCCCCTTCAGGAGCCTGCTATGAGATCCAGCTGCCCTTGGGGCTCCCTTCTTCACATACAATTCTATTCCATGGGGTCACTATTTCTTCCCAACCACACTTTGAGGACAGGAATCTGGTTAAATATAACTCCCATATCCATCCATCCATCGGAACTGTATAGAACGGAGGTTTGATGAGTAAAGAAAAACGAGTAAAAGTATTCAGTTTATTTCAGTTTCTTTGGTTCCCCCAGAGAAAGTCTGCGTCAGCACAGCCCAGCACTGTCCCACAGAGCTTTGTACTATGACAGAACTGTCCCACATGTAGCCATGTGAGCGCTTTATGTGATCAGTGTAACTGAGAAACTGAGTTTTTCATCCACTTTAAAATGGCAAAAGCCATGTGTCTAATGAATACTGTGGTTCTCAATTAGAAGCAGTTATATCTGCCAACATCTGGAGATAATCTGGGTTGTCATAGCTTGGGGGTGGGGGTGCTTCTGCTCAAGCTAAACATCCCACCATATACAGAATAGCCTCTGCAGTACAGAACTACTCTGCCCAGAATGTCAACAGTGCTGAGGTGGAAGAACCCTGGTCTGGATCATCTAACTCTTGCCCTTGAACAAGGGCACACCAGGAACTGGGGTCAGCCCCAGGCCCAGGCTGCTGACAGATGGGCCCAGGAAAGCCCTGGAACTTTTCCCCCTCCACCAGTCAAACAGGCGTTTATTGCACTGATGTGTGCTGAGGCAGAGCCAGGGCAGGCTAGACAGCACCTCAGGGAGGAGCTACCTGCATTCCCTCTGTCCGGGCTCCTTCAAGTATCAGTGTGAGAGGACGAGACGCTGGTTCAGGGGGCATGCAGCCGCAGATGTGTCTCTGTGTGACTGGCCACAGATGGTGTCAGCTGCTCCCCTCATCCTCATAGGCAATGGCAATACCCCGTCTTCCACTGACAGCTTCTTTCACTGGTGTCTGGCCCAAGCGGGGCTCCAACCCCTGCCAGCTCCGGGATCTAAGGAACGAAGCTGTAGAAGGAATGAAAACAAGCTGTGTGGGCTGGACCTGGACAAGAAGATAGCAGGGGCGGATATTAGCACGCTTACCTGCAGGGCTGCTCTCTGCCAGCTCCAGCTGGGGCCTTGGAGTTAGGGCAGAACACCCAGTGCCATTTGATGCCTTCCAAGAAGGTGGCGGTCGGAGTTCCCCAGAAATGAGCGACACATCTGGGGTGCTCCACAACTCGGACTCAGGTGGTGGGAGGGGCACATGGAAGGGAGAGCCTGAAATGGACAGGAAAGATAGCTATCCTGGCTCCTTGACTCCGAGCCCCAACTTTCAAGTTGAGATGTGGCCCCACCACTCACCGGGCAACAGCTCTGCATAATGTGTGAGGTGGGGAGCCAGGCCTGGAGGTGGCCAGGCAGGGTTACAGGCAGCCTCCAGTTCACATGGTGTCAATACAGGCCGCAAGAAGCCACCTGAAGGTTGGGGGGCTAGGGCTCCCAGAGGACAGGCCAAAAGCACAAAGATGTCCATCTCAGGGAAGTTGGCAAGCTTAGCAGGCGTGGGCCTCCCCAGGGCCAATACATAGCTGCGCTTTCCAGCGGCCTCAGTGAGTTCCCGCAAGTGTGCCAGTGCCTCGCGGTGCTGAGCTACACCCAATGTGCCCGCCAGCAGCCCTACGACACGGGCATCTCTGGCCCTCTCGACAAGATACAGTCTTCGTGCTCTTAGCCGCCCAGCCTGAGCACCCTGGTCTTGTGTCTGCCCTGTGTCTGGACAGCAGGAAATGAAGGGTCGTCCTGGTGTCCACCCCAAGAGCAGTCTGCTCAGATCCGGATCGAGGATGGGGTCAGAGCTGGCTTGAGAACCTCCCACATAGAAGGCACCATATTCTTCCAGACACCTTCCTGGGCTCAGGGGGAAGCGTCGTCCAAAACGCTCCAGGGGCTCAGGCTGTAAACTTGGGGACCCCACTGGCAGGGGAAGAGCTGGGCTGGAGATGAGCAGATCTTGGTACTTGGGGCGCAGGAGAGTGGCCAAAGCCTCTGAAAGAGGAGATGGCATCAGAGTTGAAGTCTGGCAAAGCAGGAGATGCCTCATCTCCAGGCAACTAATGTGACCCTAAGTACAAACTAAGCTAAGCAGGGTTAGTGTGCTTAATGGGGTAAACTAAGGCATGCAACCACAGACCTACCCCTCCTCCCATCGCAGGTATAATCTCTCACCTAGGGCATGGGCACAAGCTGGCTCACTCAGCAGTACCACCGGTGCTGTGGGATCTGGGTTCTGGGCTTCAAAGGCCTTTGCACAGAGCTCTAAGGCAACAGAACGCTGACCAAGAACGAAGGTGATAGGCAGCAGGCGGGCAGGGGGGCTCAAGCAGGCAGGACCAAAGTGGACAAGGGCTTGAGCGCCAGCCTGCTCAGCACCCAGTACATCCACACAGCAGCTGCAGGAGAGAGAGTGTTGGTGAGAGGCGTTCCCTACCCAGAAAGGGTTGTCATCAATGGGAAATGTGGCCAGTGGGGGAAATGGTAACATGTTAGGAATTCACTGTCACTGAGGGAAACTGGCATGAGGAGCATCTCATATTATGTAAACACAGTCACTGGAGGAGGCAGACACTGCCAGCAAGGAAACCCCACGGGGCCTGGATCCTCAGACCTGATCACTTACTCCCAGCACAAGTTCATACCTGCCATAGGCCGTGTCCCCTAAAATGAACATCTTAGATCCTGTGACTTCCTCCAGCCGTGCAGCCACTGCTCCGGCATCTCCCAGTAACTGGTCAGGGAACTGTAAGGCCACCTGTAAACACGACCATAACGTCAGCAACAACTAAACTCCTCCACCAAGAGCGTCTACAGAAGAAACACTCAACTTTCAAAGCTCCTACTTCCAGAGGGACACTCCGCCCCACGGAGTGGCGGTGGTCCGGTGGTCCGTTCGACGCGGGCGGACTCCGACCTCAACCCACCAGTCCTCACGTAGCATCCCAAATCCCAATCCCTCAATCCATGCCCAGAGGCGAACCAACCCTCCCTTTCTAAGTTGGCCCTCACCCGCTGACACCCTAAGTCGCAGACAAATTTCGTGACTCGCTCCAGCTCGTACACTCGGTCGAGGTCTTCTGGAGGGGTGAACAGTCCCGGGACGCCCGCCTCCCGCTGAAGGGCCTCCTCGGCGGGGCTGCTGAACGTAGACTCCATGGGGCACACCTTGGGTGGGGCGAAATGCAGCTGCGCCCTCAACAGTCCTCGAGGTCACAGCAGTTTTGTTTGTGGCTCGGGATCAACCTGGCCACGGGACCTAGGATCCACGTCCTATGCTTCCAAACTCCCGGTTCTCCATTGCACATGGACCTGCGGAGATTACTTCCGGGTTGAGGCGTGCCCACAGAGAACCAATCACCAACCTCATACTCAGGACCAATCGGAAGTGCCGCGAAGCCTTGTGGGTGTTGTGGTTCCACAGGCTACTTCCCGGGTACTCTCAGGTCAGCCTGCCGGTGCCCTATGGAACGTCCTTTCCGTTGGACATATCAAGTACCTCATGTGTAATAAAGTTTGTTTTTAACGTGTGTGTGTGTGTGTGTGTGTGTGTGTGTGTGTGTGTGTGTGTGTGTGTGTGTGTGTGTACATGTGCATACAGTGAGAGCAGGGGTCCTTGAAGATCCAACTCAGATTGGGCTGCAAGCTTCCTAGTTAACCAAGCCATCTCACAGACCCCATAATTTGAGACAGGGTCTTGCTGTGTAACAGAAGCTGGGTCTCTCTGTACTGCATAATTTCCAACTCGGTGCCCACTGCTTGGTTTTAAATATTTGTGGGTGGGCACTTACTGCCAGGCATTGTAGGAATCAATGTATCTATGCCCTTTGCCTTGTCTGCTGAAGGATTGTCCCAAGGGTCAAATTATAACTATACCTGTTATCTTCACAGGCTGTCAATCAAACGCTGAGCCCTTGCTAAATTCATCAGGCACTACATTCTTAGGAGCGAGGATCATCCCATGTTATAGATAAGGAAACAGATTTGAAGTAACTAATAAGACACAATAGGTCAGTGGCATAATCAGCATCAAAACCAGGTCTACTGACTTCAGAAACTGGGCTGTAGACCCCACATTAATTCTCTCTCCCCACTTCCTTGGGACTGAACCCAGGGCCTCACACATGCTAGGCGAGCACCACTGCTGAGCTATATCCTCAACCTACATTCTCCTACCTTAAATACACTACTTTGTCCTGAGGGGTGGAGTGGAGGGGACAAAGGCTCTTAACATGATGTAATGGGATAAAAGGACTGAAAACATGTCACTCATTTCTGCATCCTCCAGGAGAGATGAGAAGTCAGGATGGGACTGGGAGCGGGTGGAGAAATGGTTCAGTGGCTAGGAGCACTTGCTGTTCTTGCAGAGGACTGGGTTCAGTCACCAGCACCCACATGGTGGCTCATAACCATTTGTTACTCCAGTTCTAGAGGATCCCTCTTCTAATACCTGCAGGTAACTACACTCATGTGGTGAACTCATATATTCAGGCATGCATACACCTAAGATTTTTAAAAACTAGGGCTGAGAAGGAGTGGGATGATAAATGAGAAAGCGTTAGAGACAGATGCTAGCTGGCTCAGGAAGACACTGGATGAAAAAGGAAAGGACAGAATCAATACAAAAGCTGGGAAAAGAACAGAGGAGTGGGCTGCAGTTCCCCCATCTGCACGCAGATGTCACAGATGGGAGTGGGGAGAACTCAGCTCTGCTCTTCAGATCTTACTGACAAGACCGGGACACCAGAAAGGCAGGGAAAGAAAGGAGGGAGTCCCGCAGCCCGGCGCTGTCCATGGTCCTGATGAGCCCTGTGTTAGCGTTCCTAAGAGGGCAGGGCTGGCTTCCCAGGCAACACTAGGTAACATTCCTCCTGTAAGGGCTGAAAGGCCTTGCAGCCCCCCACCCCAACTCCACCCTACTTTGTACAGCCCCCTTGACCATGTGCAAGTTCAAGTGTTCTAAAACACCTTATCAGGCTGCAGGTGGTACACTGGTCATGGCCCAGCTCTCTGTCCTCTTGCAATGTACTCCAAATATCTCCTCCCCAAATATGAACATAAATAAATGTAAATTAAAAATAAAATAAAATCTGGAAATAAATCTCCACTCCATTTCTTCCCATACCCTAAATGGTTCCTGAAGGCCCATATTTTCTCATCAGAAATGCAACTTCCTCCATATAGCCATCCCTCACCCATTCTCCAGATTAGGGTAGCTATGAATGGGGTCAGACTTTATTTGGGGTAGAACCAGGGACCTAGTACTCAGCATTGCTGATTAAAGGTGTGTGTGAATCTAACAGGAGTGTGTATGGGTTGCTGATGCTGATGTAGCCTCTCACCCCAGAAGCAAGGGCAGTATTTGGTTCCAGGCTAAGCACCTTAGACAAGTGCCCACCCTGGGAGATATGTGTCCCTGTCCTGGGAGTTAGGTGTCACCCACCACCCTGGGAGGTAGGTATCCCCACCACTTTTTTTTTTTTTTTTTTTTTTTGGTTTTTCGAGACAGGGTTTCTCTGTGTAGCTTTGCACCTTTTCCTAGAACTCACTTGGTAGTCCAGGCTGGCCTCGAACTCACAGAGATCCGCCTGGCTCTGCCTCCCGAGTGCTGGGATTAAAGGCGTGCGCCACCACTGCCTGGCCTGGCCTCTTTTTGTTTTTTGAGACAGGTCTCATTATTTATCTCTGGCTGTCCTGGAACTTGCTCTGTAGACCGGGCTGGTTTCAAACTCGCAGAGATCAGCCAGTCTTTGCTTCCCGAGTGCTGGGATTAAAGGTGTGTGCCTTCACACCCAGCCTGTGTCCCTACTATTGTTAACCAGGGCCTGGGTCCAAGCATCCTCCGATTCTCCCATCAGGCCTGGGTCCAGGTAGGCGACGGGGGAAGCAGAAAGGAAGCAGAGGCAGTGGTGAGGGTCTAGGTTTATTCTTTGGGAACAGGAGGGGTCAGAGTGGGTGAGTGGGGCACAGGTGTCCCTCAGTAGTCAGCTGTGTAGTCTGTGCCATGGAGTCCACGGCACAGCAGTGTGAACTCCTTCACCATCTCCTTCACGCGTCTCTTGTTCACTCGCTCACTGGAGGAGGGGCGGGAGAGCACGTTAGCACTGTCTACCAACACCATCACCTCCAGAGCCGAGCTCTGCCCACACCAGCTCTGCTCACCGGAGGATCTGCTGGCTGAAAGTGTCCTTCTGCTCAGGGCTGAGACGGGCAGATGGGAAACCAGGCGGCTGTAGGGCCTCCTTGATCCACATGCTCAGGAGGCTAAAGCAGTGTTTGTTCAGGGCGAACAGGATGTCGGCGAAGCAGTCCATGAGGCTGCGGGAGGCCTGGCCTCCAATGGCCTGAGGAAGAGGGGTTCTCAGTACAGTCTTTCCTCTGTGGCAAGGAGGCCTGACCATATCAAAGGCTCTCAGGGACACGCCTGTAGCCAAGCTGTGTAAGTGAGCACTGTCTTGAGAGCCAGACCCTCAGGGCAACCCCAACAACGTTCAGACATTTAATCGCAGGAGAGACTCAGAGAGCTTAGGAAACCAAAGACCCTGGCCCCCGCACAATACCAGCTGCCTCAGCAGCGAAGGCCTCCCCACACACCAGCCTACCACTTACTCCAGCTCACCTCCAGAACTGCTATGAGCAGCATCCGGCCATCCTCCTGTACCACTTTCCCCACAGACTCTACTTCCCCGCACCGAGGCAGTAGCTCAGTCTGCAGAAGATGAGAGGCCTGTGAACCCCAGTTCCCTCCCACCTCTCCCTGAGGACAAGATCTGCACACCATACCTCCACCCGGAGTCCTGGGAGGGGCGGGGGTCAGGGGTCAGCATGGGACTCACAAAGAAGCCACAGGAGGCCTTGACAGTAGGTGCCTCAGGGAACTTGAGGGCTAGCACGGCTGTGGGAGAGGCGGAGGTAAATCAGATGGGGCCTAGTGATGCAGGGGAGCCCCAGGCCCTCCTTTCCACTTGGCCCCACTTACCACATTGGAACACAGCTTTGACATCCAATCGCTCACACAGGAACAAATCTGGCTTCCGCTTCAAAGCCTGCAGGAGGTGGAGCTGGTAAGCCCAGCCCCAGCCAGCTCCAAGGACCATCCCCCCCCACTCACCTGCCACCCGAGCTCCTAACTTCACGCATCACAGGTACAAGATGCCACCCAGCCATCTCTGGGAACCCACATCACCCCAGAGTTCAGTCAAGTGAGAAGCTGCCCCAGGGATGCTGAATATACATGTAGGTATACCCAAATGCACAGGTTTGAGAGAGGCTGTAGGTGGGGACCATTAATGCAGAGTATTTAAGTCCCAAATCACTCCCTAAGCAAACAGCTTCCCCTCTCCCCTCCCAAAGGCTCCGGGTAGCCAGTAGTGACTGTGTTTTGAATCACAGGGAGTGGAGGCCCCTTAGGTTTGTGAGCAGGGTGGTAAGAAGAGAGAGCAGTTGGACACGAAGCCCCAGCCCAGCACCTCCCACACACACCGAATTCCTTTTGTTCTCCCAGCTCCTCCTCAAGAAGAGGAGGAATAGAATGTCTGGATCCCCTCATCCCTTCTTTCCTCCAGGATACTCTGCCCAGGGCCTGCTCAGCCATCCCATTCTAGGAGTCAGTGCTGCCATGGAGGTAGCAGATGGAGGGATGGGGCAGATGGCCTGCCCCAAGTGCTACCAGACATGGTTGGCACGTCCATGAATCACAGAAGACGTTCGGCACAGCTCCAGCAGTCCTTAAATACTGCTGTTCTCCAGTGATGCCCCCAGTGCACACCACATAGACCCTCCAACCCCTCATGTACCTTGTACTCCCATGTTTATTCAGGTGCAAACACCCCTCATGTACCCCAACTTGAAATGCCCTACTTACACACCTCTATCATACCCTCACATACACTATTCTGCACTTACATCATACTCTCATTACAGTTACACACCCAACGCCCACACATCCCAAACCATCCACACACTCAGAGCCTTCTCCCAATACAGCATCCCAACATACCCACAAATAAACTCAGACAGCCTCCTTGCCAAAGATACCCCTTCACAGATACCCACACACACCCATCCAGGGTCAGAATACCCTTATTCTTCGTTCCTTTCCCGCATCTCCCCACCAGACTGTCGGCTCCAGGAGAGCAAGAACCACACCTACTGTGTGTGCTCATATTCTACCAGTCACAGCAGTACTACAGACTCAGTGAATATGGGAAGAGGAAGCAGACAGACACCCTGTGTACTCCAACTCACAGAACCCTTCCAACCCACAGGGACCCTCTAACATAGAACCCATCACACTACCCTCCACCCGCCCATAGCCTGACATACATCTGCCAAGTCATATTCATTCAATGTAGGCATGCCAATAACTCACAACACATTCTTATTTCCATTAAAAAGCCACCTCTCCAGTCCAAACACACACACACACACACACACACACACACACACACACACACACCACCACCACCACCACCATCACCACATGTCCATGTTCAGTGTCAGTCTAACATATCACACATCCACGTCCATACAATGTAGAGGCCGCCTTCCTCACACATCACATCGGTTTCACATCTATATCGATGTCCAGCACAATGTACATCCTACTTGTAGCACGTGACTTCTGTGTCCTTCCTAATCCAAACTCCAAACATACAGAATAAGGTCAACACAGTTCAGCACACCCCAGACACAACACTTTCTGCTGAGGGCTCACAGTGGAAGCCTGCACCCCACCGCCCAGCAGCCGCCCAATCTCTCCTCCGGATGGACTCTGCATTGCACAGTGCACATTCACCGTAAGCTCTGCTCCTCGGACCTGCTCCCAGCCTACCTCCTAGGAGCACTGGGAACACTGAGGCGGGAGCACTAAGGCAGGCAGTCCCCGGCGGGAGCACGGGGACAGTGAAGCCCAGGCCCTTCGACTGCAGCCCTACCCTCGATGGTTCTGGGTAAGCCAGCCACACAGGAACTGTTGGGGACAGTCACCACTCCCCCCTCCCAGCCCCTCCCTTCAGGACCAGTCTCTCTCTGGTCTTTGTAGGAGACTGAGCTAGTGGAGGCAAAGGGGCACTAAAGGGGGGGTGTTGGGTTGTCAACTTCCACGGAAACAGATGAAGAAACTCTATTCAACTGAACAGAAAAAAAAATTTGTCAACAGAAAGCTAAAAATAGGCTTAAATTGAATTTCAACATAAGAGAAAGAGAAAGAGAGAGAACAGAACGTGAATGAATAAAACTAAAACACACCTGTGCCAGGAGTTGCATAAATGAATCAACAATATCAGGATGATCCCTGGGCCCTAAAATATAATAAAGATGGAACTTAAGAAAAAATTATACAAACAGCAACTCAACCTCATATAGTTATGTGGGACTGAGAGTCTGCAGGAGACAGCGTGGGGGCACATGAGCAGCAGGAAGCAAGATAAAGAAACAAAACATACAAAAACCATGAACTGGGAGAAGCCCAACAGAAAGAGACGGTAAAGTGAAGGACGGGCCTGCCCAGCTCCCCGGGGCCTTCCACTGACTCCCCAGTCCACCTCAGGCCAGTCCCCCAGCGATCTTGGTGCTCCGACAGTTCTAGATTTCACAGAGCTGAGGGAGCCCTACACTACTTCTTGGCCTATACTTCCTCATCACAGCATCTAAGTGGAGGGCAGAGCTGGCTGTGGGTTGGTCCGTGGCACCTCATTTTGAGGCTTGGCTGAAGGCCCTGGGAAGTCCAGGGCGTGAGAGCTTGACTAAGTTTGATGACCATAGAGCTCTCGGTCTGGCCAAGGGAAGGATTTTGCTCCGTTTGCTCAAACTAAAGAACTCTTATTTGGGTAGGACAGGGCTCTGGGTGCTGTGAGGCTGGCCAGATAGGTCACTGGTAGGGCCAGGAGAATAAGCTGCATTCTAAGGCCATGATTTTGCTCGACATGGGGCACAGACTTAGGAACAACCCAACTCAGGGCTGAGGACAGCTCCCAGTGTCTGGACACATCAAGAAAAGGGGGGCCCAGTCATTGTATCACCCCATGACCCACAGGGAAGGCAGAGCCTGAGGAAGCCTGAACTGGGACAACAAACCAGGTCTAGGGACCACCCTGCCCCACAAGACAACCAACAACCCTGACAACTAGTGATTCTGGCCATCCCTGCCTCAGCTTGGTAGGCATGCGCCTGCAGCTCCTGCTTCCCCACTCTCAGGAGGATGCAGTCAGTACAAAGGCACCTGCCTGAGACCACGGAGTAGCTGTGTGATCTTGTGTAAGCCACAGATGCTGTTCCCTACCTGTAACACATCACCTCTCCCTCGCTTCCTTCTGCAGGCTACGAGGAGCCACTACCTAAGGCTGGTCCTCTCATCTCTGAAATCTGTGCTACTCAGGTCCTGGAAAGGTCCAATGTACCATATGCCTGGGTCCCAATGTAGAAGAGTGTGTTCAGTGTGAGGTTCCCTTCCTGCTTGGGCCAGATAGTATGGAAGAGAGGTTCTGGGGCAAGGAACCTGCCTACATTCAACAGTGTCTGAAACCAGCCTCATTCTGGACACAGGGAATGTAGCAGAGGAGATGCAATCCTGCCCCCAGGGGGTTCAGTCTATGAAGAGAGACAGACAGTTGGAGGTTATTCATTTTGTGGCCTGTGCTTCATTGACAATGTAAGTATGGTGCAGTTTTAGCACAGAGCTACAAGTCCCCAGTTCTGCCTCAGAGTCACTTGTCTGAGGAGTAATGCCTGCCTCCTAACAAAGGCATGAGAGAGTGGGAGCTCACCTAGTCATGGGCATAGCACCGTTCAATTAGAGGAGCAAGGCACGGGCATGTGGCTGCATTGCTCCCTTCATGAGAGAACACTAGGGACACACCAGAGCTTAGTCATATGGGAACGTGACAATAACCTGAGGGCAGTGGGTAGCATGTAAAGGGTTGTAGGCCAGAGAGGAAATGTGATCATATTACTATTTTGTGAAGCAGTATGACTGCTGTATGTTGGAGAGATTGGAGACAGGGGCAGGTGTACACATAGGGGTTTATGGAGTTAATGCAGGTGAGGCTGAGCCTAAACTGAGGAAGGGCTCATGAAGGGTGAGGAGGAGTGGATCCACTGAGGGATGAACAGACCCAAGATCAATGGGACTCATCCAGAAAAGGGGTATAAGTAGTGGAAGACATGGAATTGAGGACAGTCACATCAGGTTTCTTCCCACTCTGGATCTGCTCCATGGCCCCAGAGGACCAGGCATTAACAATATGAGATGGGAGCACTCTGGGCTCCAGCTGAGACCTCTAGTTGGCCTCAAAGCTCAAATCCAGGGTAGGCTTACAGGGCTGAGGAATAGTATTGCTTCTATCCCAGGTTAGAACATGGGTTAGCAGGAAACCTGAAGGCCAGTTTCCAACTCTCTCAGGCAGAGAAGGCCACAGAAGGAGGGGCTGGGACCATCCCCAAAGGGACTTTGGGCTCAGAAAGGACTAAACTTTGACAAGGGAAAAAGAATCAGCACTCCTGAGTACTTCATATACAAAAGCCCAAGCCAGGACCCAGGAACTAGAATGCCTGAAATGATACGGAAACAAGGCTCAGCGAAGGTAAGGGACTTGCCCAAGGTCACACAACTAGTTTGGTGGTGATGAGCTTAGATTCTAGGTCTACCTGGTATCGATGCCTATGCTTCTCTGACTTCTCATTATATCCCAAAGGCAATGAGCCAGACTAGAGTCCCAAGTTCCTCAGAGTCTGAGCCCAGCTTTCCCCAGTATCCAGACTGGCCTGGAGTGCAGGCGGGCTGTAAAAGACACCATTCACCATTATTCACTTCAAACCTACAGAATCAACTACTTATAGGTAACAACTGTGCTGTGCTTCATCTCCCAAGTTTCCCATCAAGTCCCACGTGCGACCAGGGGATCGAGAACAGAGTGGGTAGCTTTGGCTCCCCGGTGGAGGAAGCAGAGGCAGTGTGGCGGCAGCAGAGACCCTGACTGGCACTTACCTTGCTGGAAGAGAGTGAGTGTGACGGAAGTGACCAGCAGGAAGAGGGCCTCTATTGGGGGAAAGTGGGCAGGCTCATGAGCAAAGATGTGGACCAGCTATAACAAAGCAGGGAATGCTGGTCAGCTGAGGTCCGCCTCACCAGGACAGATCAGCATCCCTGGAACACAGGTGGGGACCCCAGCCATGGCAGCCATCTGACACCCCACCCCCACCCCCCACCCAGGGTCAGATCTCTAACTAGGGTGACCTCCAGAGCACCGACTGCCCAAACCAGAAGGCCTACCTGCCGAGTGAGGTCAAGAGCAGAGGCCTGGGGGATGGTGCTGTACATCCGACCCAGCATCTCACAGAGCTGTGGCACCATGGGGGCAAAGTCATCCAGCAATGTCTTAACAGACTTCTCAAAGATGGCACACACCGCCTGAGGAAAAAAGCAAGAGACCCGTCAGCAGGTCATGGGATGAGGCCCAAGAAAGGACTCTTACCCAGAAGTCCAGCCAAACCCTGCAAACCAAGCGAGGTAAATAATCTACTTCTCAGCCTGAAAAGCAGGAGCAGAAAGCTCTCCAGCGAGCAGAACAGGCTCAAACTTTGTCACTTCACTCCCATTACTCACGTCGTTACCATTCCCTCTCAAGGGACAGGAAGAGCAACGGAAACCTCAACTCCAAAGGATGCAAGGCCAGGTCTCTGGAGCTATGGCAGACACCAGTTACTTGGCCCTGCAGTCACTATGGTTTCACCCAGCACTTCTGCGGTACTGGGGTGGTGGCAGGGATGGGGATGCCTTCCTAAATGACATCTGCTCTTGTGGCAGTGTCACAGCCTCCCCTCCTTGTCCCTACAAGCAGCAGCAAGGCATCAAATCCTTTACTCTGGCACTTAGGGCCAAAGTCAGCCCAGCAGCAGAGCAAGTCAGGGCTCACCTCGACCACCTGGGCATCGTTCAGCCACTTGCTCAGCACCTTCTGGATGAGCTGGAAGACTTGCTGCAGCACCACCACCACCTAGAGACATGCACGGGGGGAGTGAGGCAGCTCCTCTGGCGCCCACCCGAGGACCTGGCGGGAGGCAAAGGGCTCAACCCATCACCCTCCACTGCACACTGAGGATGTGGCACATAGGACCCGTGGGGCAGGAAATGGTGAGCTTAACCCCCCAGCAATGAAAGAGAATACTCTGGACTGTAGGTCATCTTAGAGGAAGACTCAGAACTGCAGAGCAGGTGTCCTAAGCTCTTGATAAGACTGAGATAGCTTTGCAAACCCAACAAGACAAAGCAGAACTCACTCTCTGTTCATCTCTGCTCAGAAAAAGGAAAGCAACGGGCTAGCCCCTGAGGAGGAAGAGATGCTGTCTCACCCAAGCAGGCGTGGGGCGGGGAGCCCCAAGGGATGCGTAGATACGGGCAGCTTATGGCAGAGCAGAGAGCAGGCTGAGGTCCTGGGAGATAGGGAAGGCAGGAGATGACTGCCACAGAAGAAGAGGGGGGCTCTGTGGGATGATGGTGGCCCAGGCTTGGCCTAGAGCCCAAATGGTAACTGAAGCTGAGGTGTGGAGCCGAGCAGAGGCCAGGGTATCCCTGGCTTCTTTTTTCCCAGACAGTCTGGGGCACGCAGAATCAATGACCGAAGCAGTCCCTGTTATGTGTCTAGAACTTTCCAGTCTGCCAACCTCTCTCACTCAGGCCCCCTCTGCTCTAGTGGCCCTGCAATGGGCAGGCGCAGATCCTAGTGGCCCACAGCTCTGAGAGGGAAGCTGAGGCTTGTCCCAGACCAGACAGCTTGTAAGAGGTCACCTCAAGGGCTGGGGATGTAGCTTGGTGGCAGAGTGCTTGCCTAGCATGTCCAGAGCCCTATGTTCAATCTCTGGCACCACAAAAACAAAACTGTCCGATTACAAGTGTCTTTGATGCCAGCACTTGGGAGGCAGAGGCAGGAGGATCTCTGACTCAAGGCTGGTCTTTTTTTCATAGCAAGTTCCAGGCCACCAGGGCTATTTAGCAAGACCTTGTCTCAAAAGAAAAACAAAAACAAAAAGCAGAGAGATCATCCCAAAGCCACGTCCATGTGATCCCAGTGCTCAGCACTCTGCCCTGCAACAGTCTGTTTCTGTGCGTCTCCTCTAATGGGGGGCAGCTCGAGTGTCTGCAGGGGACAGGGAGGGCTCAAGCAGGAGGCCCTAAAGAGACGGGGTTCAGCATGAGCTCACAGGACAGCTCAATGGGACCAAAGATAATGTCAGTGTCCCTTATAGGTGGGGGCAAATAAACCTCAATGACATCATTCCAACTGGGCTGAGGACAAGGAAAACATCTTCTACAGGATGAGGGATGCGATGACATGGCCACATATAGAGTGGAGGGTCAAAGGACCAAATGCATGACCTCTGTGGGGTCAGGAAGCACCGTCAACATTATCTACAGGGTTGGAGAGTGACATCCATTCCCATGAGGAAAGGAGGAATGAGTGGCAAAGACAATGTCACCTACTGGGTTGGGTCCCTGTGGCACTGGCAACTTCCGGAGCTCAGGGCCTTCGTGATCATCCTCATGATGACTGACATCCAGTGTGGTGAAGAGGTTGGAAAGAAGCCCCAGGATGTGGACAATGGCCAGCTTGTTGGAGGGATTAGGCTATGGGAAGAATCAAATCTAGCTCCAGACCTCTGAGCCCCAGCCAGAGGCCAAATCACTCAACAGCAGACCCGAGTGCCAATTCCAACATCCCCACCCCTATGCCCACAGAGAAGCCCCTGAGTGCCAGTGCTGCCCCAGGTCCCCGGAGCTCACTCACTATCTCTTCTGCCAGCTTCTCCAGTTGTTGGATGTAGGGGGAGATGAGTGAGTGCAGGTTCTTAAGGATCTCCTCCACCTGCAGGGCTGACAGCAGGAAGCCCAGTGCCTGCATTAGCCACATGCACTGGCTTGTCTGTGGGGCAGAAAACAGGGATGGTCCATCCTGACCACATCTGCTTGTGAGCAGAAAGGAGAAGGAACCTCTTGGGGAGGAGTATAAGAACAAAGAATAAGAGATCAGTAGGGAGGAGAAGGTAAAAGGCAGAATTTAGGGGTAAGCAATTCCCCACCAAAAGTCCAGGGAGACCTCTAGAAAGCTGGAACCGTACCTTGTGGACCTGCTTCATCAGCACATCCTGGGGGTAGAGAATAACACATCAGCATGGAGCGGGGCACTCTGAGGCCCAGCACCACCTGGGGCACCACATACCTGGGAGACAGCTACAATGTTGGCAGCATAGGGGGGCAGGTCATATTTGCACTCCCGGCAGATCTTTTTGAGGGTAGACACGGAAGAGACAGATAGCTCAGGATTGCCGAGGGCATGCAGCACAAGGGGCAGAACACTGTTGATCATGACGGGGTGGTCAGCCAACCACTCAGACAGAGCTCCTGGAGGAAAAGGCAAAGAGAAGACCCTCTGAGGCAGGCAAAGCTTTAGGAATGGTGAAGTTACAGCCCCGGTCCATCCAGAGTGCGCGGAGGACCGTGAGGCCATAAAGGCATTAGTGCTCAGACATGAGCCTCATGGCTGAAAAGCAGAAAGGGATTACTCAACAGAGGCCCAGCACTGCTGCTCCACTGACTGACAGCAAGCGAGCATCATAAGATGCAGCTCAGGGCACTGCAGAAAAGATTTGCCAGGACAGTTAGTTGGCTGCAATGTTGACTGTGTTGGGGGGAGATGTATCTCTCTCAGTCATGCTTAGGGATGGGTGCTGGAGCTCTAAGAATGTGGCCATGGATGTATGCCAGGTCTCACCAATGGTGAACATGACAGTATCTGCCAGCTGCACGTTGCTGATGCTGATCCGTGGGATGAGGCCAATGAGCCCGGGCACCACATCAGAATAGTTGACATCGATGGTCTCCGCGATGGATTGGAAGCCATAGAGCAGGGCCTCTGTGTGCTGGGGAAAGAGGGTGCCACTGGCTTGACTTAGGAGGAGGGTGTCACAAGTTAGGGAGGGCAGAAGGAATCAGGTTTGGGAGATACCTGCCAGGAGTAGGGCTCCTCTGAGCTGGTGAGCAGACGACCCAGCTTGTCATAGAGGTTGCTAAGCAGCTCAGCCCCCAGCATCTCATAGACATACATGAGCGTGTCTGAGATGTCCACCCTGAAAAGCAGACGAAGGCCTTTTATAGTGCTTGGATCTTTAACATAAGCCAGGAACCTACCCATGGACCCTCACAACACTGCAAAATTGCCTAAAAGCTAGAGAAAGGAGCCCCAGAAGGCAGTAAGCCTGGCTGATTGCCTCTTCCCTTACTGCATTACTTAGGACTGTTCAGAGCGAGGTTTGGCCTGCTACCATCACCTGTAAATCCGGAACTGCTCCTTCTCATCTGAGGACCAGAATCCGTATTCCTCATCAGAAGGGAACTGGGCCTTATGCAGAAGCACATCCACCAGCTGGAAGTAGACTGGCCGGTACACCTGCTGGTATACGGCCTGCTTCTCTGCCTCAAAGGACAGAATGTCATCCTGAGAGAGCCAGGGAAGACAGTTAGCCACCTCACCGGCAACCACAGAAGCATGATCCACCTTCCTGAAGGCCCAGTCTGACCGATGGTCACACAGACATACCTGCAGTGTGTACCAGAAGGTGAGAGTGAGGGAGCTGGTGGTCTCATTGACAGGATAATGGCCGGGGATGCCCGTGCAGAACATGATCATGTTGACGAGTGCCAGGAAGCTCTGCCAGTGCTCTACTTGATCTAGCAAGGCCCTGGGGTGGGGGAAGAGTTAGCTCATCGTACCTCCCCAGTGAGGGTCCGTGACTTTAACCTTTAACGGGCCCTGCCATCCCACCAGCGCTGCCCCACTCCCTACCGAGAGTGATTCTCGCCCAGGGCCACAGCAATGCGACAGATGCCGTGGGAGGTCTCCATGTCCCCATTCTGAACTGCCTGTCGCAATTGTTCCTGCAGTCCCAGAACCAGCGGAATGAGTTTCAGGAGTGTGTTCACATACCTAGAGGCATGAGGTAAGGTCACCCATCAGGGCTGTCTGCCCAACCCCAGCCCACCAGCTTTGAGAGAAAGGCACAATTTCCCTGCCTTCCACCAAAGCCTTCCTATCCAAAAGAGGCCAAGGCTGCTTTGATGCTGCTCATGCTGAGAACACTGGGTCAGAGATCTTCGGGAGAGCTCTGGGCAGGAAGCACAAGAAAGTCCAAGCTACAGGTTGAAGTACTTCCTCCAGCAGGACTGGAAGCTGATGCTGGGATGGTTAACACTCGGAGGGAACTAGGATGAAGAGAAGGCATTTTTGTGTGAGAGTGACATGAATTCTGGAGGCCCAGAGGACAGATTGTTATGAGTTGAAGTGTACATCTCCTAACAAGATATGTTGAAGGACTGGGGAGATAGTTCATGTCATACAATCATGAAAACATGAATTTGATCCCTATAACCTATGCCAAAAAAGCTGGGTGTACTTGTGATGCCAGTCCTGGGGAGATCTCTGTCTCTACAGGCGGATTCTAGAGGCTTGCTGGCCTGCCAGTCTAGCCAATTGGTAAGCTCCAGCCAGTGAGAGGTCCAGTGTCAAAACACAAGGTGCACGGCTCCTTAGGAACACCGAGGCTGTTGTGAGTGTGCACAGACAATGACGGCACCCTATCCCCCAGGACCCGAAAACGCGGCCCTACTTGGAAAAGGCATCGTTGCAGATAAAAAACATACTAGAAATGTGCTCCTAATCCAGTATGACTCGTGTCCTTACAAGACAGCCATGTGATGACAGAGATGTCACGGGACAATGCCAAGTAAAGAGAAAGGTAAGCACAGGAGCTGGCACCTGCAAGCCAAGGAATGCCAAGCTGCCAGCCAACCACCAGGCAGGAAGCGGCTGGGAAGAAATCTCCTACAGGTTTCAGAGGAAGCAGAGTCCTGATGACACCTTGCTTTCAGACTTCTAGCCTCCACAACTGTCAGGGCGCTACTGTCATTCGAAGCCATCCATTTGTGGTACTGTGTTATTGTGGCCCCAGAAAGGAATGTGGTCAGTGACAGGAGACACTGGACAAGGGTGGTCATGTCAGGAACACTAACTATTAAAGAAGACTTTGGAAGGTCATAAGGGCATCGGTTCCCCCTGGCTGCCCAAGTCCTGTGTCTGGTGGCAGCAGGATGGGGTGAACAAGATGATGAACTTAGAGCTGACAGGTAAAGTGGACAGTACGTGATGACTGGCTGATTAAAAAGACAACTCTCCATGTAAGTACAGCGTGGAGTCACTGAGACACAGAGAAGAAACGGACACCTTAACAAGAGGTGAAGTTTTAGACAGGATGTGCAAGTAGAAGTTTAGAAAGAATAGGTCATAAAACTCTGAGAGGTCAGAGCAAGACACAGATTTGGGAGTCTCCTGCTGGAAAGTGAAGATACAGGAGTCAGTAAGAGCTGACCAGGAGGAAAGTATGGAGCAAGAGAAATGGACTGTCCAGGCCAGAGTCCTGAAGTACAGGACAGGCAGGGAAAGCCAGGACACAAAGGGGATGGGGACGACGGTAACAACCTCCACTCTGTGGCGACAGGACGAAGCAGAGGAACCATATTCTAAGAGAAGGTCAGATGCTCGGGACCTCTCAGATGTCAACCAGTGTCACAATTTATGTTGGCAGGAAAGGGGACTGAAGGTCCCTGTTACCTGGAATTGCCCTAAGCAAGTTGCTAGGCAACATCATCTGGACCTCAGTGAGAAGATGAAAGGACATAAAGTGGCAGCAAGACCAGGAATGTTGACATCCTTCTCCACACCCCCATTCTAGAGTCTGCCAGCAAAAGTTGTCCACCCCAGGATACCCCCAGTTCAGAGACAGCCCCAAGGGGTATCGCCTGGAGACAGCTGGGATAGCTTCAGTCTCAGGATCCTGACACAGGCTGCACCATCAGACAATGGGTACCTTCAGGCCAGGCTCTAGCACAAAGAGTCAGGGGCAGGGCCAAGGCTATGACCCAGAAGCTCCCCAGCAGCTGAGATGGAGGCTATCTCCATAGCATCTCTGCTGTCTTCCGAAGTATCCTCTACCTGCCTGCATTCATGCAGACAGAAGGTAGGTAGTGAAGGCTCTTAGCATGTTTTATCTGAGCCTCGAATAGGATAAATCAAGGACAACACAGCCCAGAAGGGCTCAGAGTACTGCTCAAGGTCAAACAGCTACTCAGACCCAGATCAGACTGAGATAGTCTTACACTGCTACAGGTCTGCTTCCCTTTCCTGCAAAGGATCTGTGCAGATCTGGGTGTGAATCTCCAGTCCTTATGATGGGAGCCCCAACATCCTATCCAGTTCACTTCCTCTACCCCCAGTTCCCTATGAGCAGTTATTCCAGTATTAAAAACGTATTTCAAAAGCTGGGCGTAGTGATGCACACCTTTAATCCCAATATTTAGGAGGCAGAGACAGGCGGGTCTCTGAGTTCAGGGCCAGCCTGATCTACAGAGTGAGTTCCAGGACAGTGAGGGCTGTTACACAGAGAAAGCCTGTCTTGAAAAACAAAC
Source organism: Peromyscus eremicus (assembly GCF_949786415.1). Classification (NCBI taxonomy): domain Eukaryota; kingdom Metazoa; phylum Chordata; class Mammalia; order Rodentia; family Cricetidae; genus Peromyscus; species Peromyscus eremicus. Next base: position 130,626,138 of record NC_081417.1, read on the forward strand.
AAACAAAATGTATTTCAGGGGAAAAAAAATCAAAGGAGAGAGCCAGGAAGCAGGAGCAAGTGCAGAGGAACAGAAAAAAAGAGGACTCTGGGCTGGAGGGAAGGCAATTATCAGGACACCTAGGAATCAGTCACTGAAGGTGACTTTCTTAACCTAAATATAGCAAACAAGCCTGGACAGAGCAGATCCCCGGTGCCAACTCCTGGCTTGTTGTACCACCCATAGGGAAATTGCCTGTGTAGATTTCCTACCACACATGCTGGAGACCTCTGAGCAAACAGAACAAGCCTGCAGCCTCAGAGGTTTCTAGACTTGCTATGGGAAGGCTGAGAGGATGTCTTTAGGACCATGGTTAAGGGTGCATTCAAGAGGCCTGGCTTGAGATGGTCAGCTCCTGCAGCTGGAGCAGAGCTGTTGGGGATGTCTTGGCTGCCGCTCACACTGAGCTCAGCCCAGACCTACAATTAGAGCTCTGGGAGCAGAGCTGAGAAAATGGGAAGAGTTGCTAAGCAACCAAGGGGCTGCAACCAATGGGCGCCCAGGAGGCTATGGGTTCCCTCACTGGCCCCTTGCTTGCTCATTCGTTCAGAAGAGAAGGGGCATCAATTACTTGCTAAAGCCCTTGAGACAGATGGGTGGGTGAACTTGGATGTATCCAAGGATACCCCACATCACCCTGGTACTTGCCCTGACAATTCTCCTTAGCCACTATCTAAGCCCATCCAGCACTTGAGTCTCATGCTGCCACAAGAGCTCTGACTTGAGACTTGGTATCCACATTATGCTAGGGACCCAGGGATATCTTACTAACTGCCCCTGCAAAGGAAACAGCAAATATTAGCGAATACACAGGATATTAAGGAGTCCATGGGAACCACACTAAACATCTCATGTTCTTTTATTTAACCTTCAACCAAAAAATGTTTTCAACCAACACTCTTTTTTTTTTTTTTTTTTTTTTTTAATCTTTAGTAGTGGGGTTGAACCTAGGGGCTTATGCGTGTTCAGCAAGCACTCTGCTCCTGAGCCTTGCAGGTTTTAAAGAACAGTGATTAACCACATTCCCTATGTGTGTGCATGTGTACTTGTATGGGAGCTCTAGCTCACTGCTTGTAACAGTTTCTACCTCTTACCACCAATTCTAAAAGTGAACAGCTTTAATCAGTTTAACAGTAGCTTTCTGTTTCTCTCTTAAAAAATAAGGTTACTATTAAACTTAGTCACAAATGGTAGGATAAAAACATCATACACAGAGTCCCTAATTTAAAGCACATGGCACGTGCATAGCATATATGTACTAACAGGTGCTCCTGACCTCCCACTCTGAGTAAAAGCCACAAAAGAGCCGCCATCACTCAAGGGATTGAAATTTTTTTTTTTTTTTTTTTTTTTTTTGGTTTTTGGTTTTTGGTTTTTTCGAGACAGGGTTTCTTTGTGTAGTTTTGCGCCTTTCCTGGAACTCGCTTTGTAGACCAGGCTGGCCTCGAACTCACAGAGATCCGCCTGGCTCTGCCTCCCGAGTGCTGGGATTAAAGGCGTGCGCCACCACCGCCTGGCTAAATATTCTTTACTGAATACCAAGGGCTGCCCCTGTGCACAGCATACTGTTCTAGCATTACAATTACTCCTTACGTCTTGTATGATTGCCTCCATTTTTGCTTAGAAGTGGTTTACCCAAGGTCTCATATTTAGTAAACGAACTCTGAAGTTCACACTCAGACATGACTATCACCAAAGCTTGTGCTGTTAGCCACTCCTCCACACAGCCTTCAGTGGTGTTCCCCTCCATGTCTACCCAGGATTTCCAAAATCCTATCAGGGTTAGGTTTAAGTCTTGTTCTTTGTGGCCCAACTTACACCCAAAAGAATCTCAACTTTATACCAGCCTCAGGATGAAAAAAAAAAAAATTCTCAAGCTTGGCTAACAAGGTCCTTCATGATTTGAACCTGGTCCTCCTACAAGTCTGGCCTTTAAATCCTGCTATCTAATCAGACCTAATGATTCACAAGCCACCACTAATTCCTTCCCACCTTTCACCTTTCATGCTTTCATCTGTCTGGAGTTTTCTCCCCAAATCCATCAACTGCACCTGACTAACTTTCCAAGTACGGCTTGGCTATCGTTTCCTGTGGGCAGGCTTTCACCCACCCCAGCCTGAGTTAAGTGCCTCCACTGGGTTCTTAGAGGCTCTGCTCTCTCCATTAATACTGACCGGCAGTTGATGGTATTTGTCGACTCATGTGCTCACCAGACTGTGAGCAGCAGACGTGAGTTAAAGCCTTCACCTGTGCGCTCCAAGTGCCCAGCACAGGGCCCAACCCAGCAAGTCCCTGTCGGCTGTTGGACAAACACACACTTCCCTGCCTTCACCTTCTTTCTGGTCTTTCAAAGTGCTGTGGCAATGTCCACTCGGGGCTTTGTACCTGTTGTGGTTCCAGAAGCTAAAAGCATGCCTTCTCCTCCCCCAATCTCCTCTATCTCCGACACTTCCCCCCCACATCCATCAGGCAACTCCCATTTTTTTAAGCCATTCAAAAACTGGTAGATACTCCATTTCCCAGGCACAATGAGATAAAGTAAAATGTCCTTGCAGTTGAGGACTCAGGGGGAGATGCACACTGATTTATAAAGGAATCTTCCATTGCAGGCTAGGAAGGAAAACCAGGAACATCACTAAGAGCTCTAAAAGAATACAGCAGGGAGGACCAGGCTTGCTCTGAAGAACGCTTGGAACCTCTCTGTGGAAGTGAGATGAAATCTAAGTGGGAGCAGAGGTGATGTGCCTCCTCTTCAGGGGCTGGACGGAGCAGAAAGGAACAGTATAGAAGCACAGAAAGTCAGCAGAGTGGCATGAGATAAGCTGGTGTGCCTCACTGTGGAGGCCTCTTTATGAGTTAGACTCAATTCTGAACTTTAAACACAGAGAAAGTCACTGGTCAGATAGGAAAGCTTAGATCCTCATTTTCAGGAGGTCCCTCTGACTGTGGGGATGACGAAGGGTACAAGAGAGAAAAAGCAGGAGATTGGTAAGAAAGCTCTGCTAAAATCTGGGAATGACAGCTGGGACTAGGGTGGCAGCAGAAACTGAAAACAATCGATCTGCAATATGGTCGGGAGCAGCACAGCCAGGACTTAGCGACTGGCTGAGGGAGAGAGAGGAGGCAAATATTTTAATAGTCTACCAGATAATTAGTTGTTTAATGTCTGCTTCGCTGTCTCAACCACGAGGACAGGGGCTGTGTCTCACCGGCATCCTTGTTTTTGTCTCCAGTATAAGAGAAAGGGTGTGACAGAGCAGTCCGTTAATGTTCACTGGACGGATGGGGCTGTCCCTCTCGGGAAGCCGGAGACAGACTCACCTTTGGGCATCGGGCTGGGAGATGGCATTGACAATGGCCTCCACACTGCTGTCAAAGAGCTCTGAGTCCTGCAGAGCGGCGAAGGCAGCCTGAATGAGCGCCTCACAGTCCTGCAGGGGTACTTCCAGCTGCACCCAGCTGGAGAAGCACTTGAGCACCTTCTGACGCACACAGCTGGGCGAGCTGGGCTGTTGTAGCAGTTGCTCCAGCAGTGGAAAGACAGCCCCACACTCCACAGCCAGGCTGGCCCGCACCAGGCCTTTGCGGTACTGGGGCAAGCGGCTGGTCTGGAACTCCTCGGGCAGTACCGTCAGCAGCTCAAGCAGGGCCAGACAGCGGCCCTGGCCATCCACCGGCGAGTCCTCGGCCTGGAAGAGCCGAACCATATCTGCCACAGCACATGGCCAAGCGTCAGGCATCATGCTGAGAGCCAGTGAGGCCAGTGCCACGCAGAGCCGAGTCAGCACAATTTTGGAGCCCCTGGCAAAGCGGGTAATCTGGGTGAAGAGCTGTGCCTTCAGGCTTTCATACTGGTCAGTGGGGATGTCACTCCAATAGCGAGAGATCTTGATGTGCAGGGCACTGGCCCCAAAGTACTGAATCTCAGGCACCTTGTCCGGCTGTAGGAGCTGCCAGCTGAAATGCCAGGCCTGTGGAGAGACCTGGGCCTGCATCAGCCACTTCTGAGCCAGGTTCTTGTTCTCAATATTGGGGTCGTAGTAGAGCTGGTGCAGCGCCTGCAGGACAGCACAGGACTGAGCAGGGGCTGGCCACTCTGGATGCTGCCAGAGCCCAGAACAGAGGGTGTGACTTGCTTCTGCAAGACGCTGCCTCTCCCTGACTCGGGGGGGAGAGGGAGTGAGCAGGAAGGGAGAGCTCAGGGTTCGGCTGACCTCTTGAGAGCCTGAGTCTTGCCCATGCTCTATCATATCCTCTTCTCATAGTACAAATGGGTTCTGAGAGGGGTTCTCCACGGGAAAGCAGAAAAAGTGGGGGCTGGGCTCTTCCCATAGGGAGGTATGTGAGGGCAAGACCTAGGAGGAAGGAATGGCTCCATAGGGATAAATGTAAGCTTGAGACAAGTACAGAACAGCCTGAGGGGGCCTGGCCCTTTCAGATACAGCTGCTCCCATTGACTCCAACAAGCAAATTCCATTTGCTCCCCAGGATCATCCCGAGGTCACTCCGGAGGCTGGCACTAAAGCCAGTGTGGAATCTGAGAAGGACTGCTTCGGGCCAGGTAGCCCTGGAATAGAGATACACTGGAAGGGAGGGCGAGAACATCTTCACAGAGCACATGTAAGCCTCCAATCAGATGATGCAGAGAAGCCGTGGCCAGAAGCAGTCCAAGCAAGTGCCTACCCAGGAGCTGTCAGGAGCAGAACCCCCAGGGCCCCAACTCCAATGAGACTTCATGTAGTAAGAAAACAATGGCTCATCTCCCTGGTAGCATATGGAAGCATGTGCCGCCATGCCAACACTGCCCAGCCCCAAGGGCCAGGTTCCCTAAATGGACTCCATCCAATTAGGATTAACCGTTATCTATAACCCCCGAAAGCCAGTTATGTCCCTTGTTCAGCCATCAGGGACGCAAGAGGGGACACAAAACAGAAACAGAGGGGATGCATGATCAACATTTGTTGGGGCAAACGGGGCTCAAGAATAACCAATGAGTTTCTACAAGTGCCCCTGGCTTTCCAGCTAGGTATCCTTAGCTCTCTCTTCATCTCTAGAGGTATGGGGGAGGGGACGCATTCCTGCATTCCAGGCTGCGGGGAGAAGCACAGAATCAAAAAAGATGGCCTGGGCAATGGAGAAGTCTGGGAGGAGGCCATGGCAGAAAGCCATGTGGGCAGGTAAGGAAGGAAGGGCCTGTTTCAGTTGCCAGCAGAGCCAAGCCCCTTGGATCCAGCACAAAGCAAGAGAGCCAGACACACTCCTGCCTGCCCAGGTCGGGCTTGACTTCCATCCAACAAGTAAAAGACCCTTTTCTGAAGATGAATGAAAACATAACCCAGATGGTTTTAGTTCCAAATATTATTTTTGTGAGCCTTTGACTGAACAAAGTGAGTCAGGTCCAGGATGGTTCAGCATCAGTGTGGTTTCTAAGGTGGAGGTGGGGGGTGGCTGAGTGGCAGGTATTGTGAGTTCCTGGTTCCCTCCAGCACTGCTCCTGCCTTTCTCCTGGAGCTGGACAGGAGCCAAGCTGGCTATAGGTCTAAGCTATCAGCACCCTGGAGGGAACAACCTAAGACCCTAGAGTATCTGTCCGAAAGGGGACTGTGTCTACAGAAAGCCAAAAATAGCCCATTAGGCACTGCAACGCTGCCGTCCAAGCCTGCCGAGAGACGGTAAATACCAGGTGCTCTAGGGGCATCATCCCAGCGGGCGCTGAGCCCAGGCCTGAGCTCTGGCATCAGTGTCAGTCCCCAGAACTTCTGCTCTGTCACTTTGTGCCCACCCCGAGGCCCTCATACCTTCTCCACGTTCTCCACAGTGAAGTCCAAGGCTGGTGCTGCTCCAGCCCCTGCAGCCCCCAGCTGCTCCTCCCGCCGCCGCTCCATCTTTGCTCCCTGCCTGGCAGGGAGGTGGACCCTGATCTGTCTCTTGCCTCAGCCCTTTGGCTGTCGGCCCCCTGCTAGACCCCGGCTTGAGTACCCAGGAAGCGGTGGGATGAGGGGATGCCCAGGGCGGGCATGGCTGCCGAGGCCTCCCCACCTCGTTTGGGTTGTGGGGGGCTTTGCAGAGGTCAAAAGATGTGCTCTTCGGAGGGAACCCACTCAGGCGGCTCCCAAAAGGGAGGCGTCAGTGAGGCGCTGCCAGGCAAGGGTCCTAATGGGAGGTCACGGTCTCTCCCTTGAATCAGAAGTCATAGGGGAGGGAGGCCTATGGGGGAAACCGAGGCCCTGGCCCGTGAGGGGTCACAGGGTCAACGGCCCGTACCCACAACACCCCAGTCTGGGTGAGCTCCTAGATGCTGTGAGGTCAAGGGGCTGGGAGATCACCCGGGAGTGAGCCCTTCGCGGGATACGGAGGCGTCCAAGGAAGCGCCGGGTTGCAGTTTCGCGAGTCTGGGGCAGAGTCGGTGGAGTTGAGGGGCTGAGCTAGGTCCCTCCGTTGGCCTGGCCCGCGATCTGTTCGCCTCCCGGCTCTGGCCCCGCTATGGTCGCTGCCTCCGCCCCAGTGACTGACAGACGGGCCGGCCCGGCCGGGACGGGGCGGGGACCTCTGTAAGATGCGGGCTGTCCTGAGCGCCTGACCCCAGTACCACTAACTCAGGCCTCCACCCATGCCTGTCCTGGCCCGGCACGGCCAAGCACATCCAGGCACGGCCCAGCGGAACTACGCGGAAACTCATTCCGGGTCTTTGGCCCTGTCCTCGTGCCAGCCCGCGCGCCCCCGAACAGGCGACAGAACGGCGCGCCGCCAGGGGCCCCTGCCCAAAGCAAGGACCCGCCTCTATGCACCCTGGGAAGTGTAGTTTTCGCTGGGCCGGAAGGCGGCGCCTGATGAGGGAGCTCGGAGCACGTGGGTTGGGGTTCTGCGGAGCCCTAACCTATTCCCGGCTTACCACGGAGGACCGTCGTGCTCAGTCACATTGCCCAGGAATGCAACTCCTGCGAAGACGTGATTCTTGGGGCCTGCGGATGGAGCTGGAAGCCAGGGCTGGAGAAGGGAGGGGAGAGGGTCAAGTTCTACCAGTGCTCACTGCAAGGACATGGGTCCGGTCCAGGGAACTGGCTGTGTTGGTGAACCATCGGTACCCGCCAGAGAAGAGATAGGGGTTAAGGGGTTACTTGGTTCCCCACAGTTAAAAAAAAAAAAAAAAAGGCGCTGCGGATCAGCAACCAGGAAATCACATACCCACTGTGTGTGTGTGTGTGTGTGTGTGTGTGTGTGTGTGTGTGTGAGAGAGAGAGAGAGAGAGAGAGAGAGAGAGAGAGAGAGAGAGAGAGAGAGAGAGAGAGAAGAGGAGAGGGGGAACTCATAAGGTTTTCGTTATTTTTTTATTTTTATTTATTTGTCTGTCTGACTGTTTTGTTTCGAGACAGGGTTTCTCTGTGTAGCTTTGAAGCCTGTCCTGGAACTCGCTTTGTAGACCAGGCTGCCACGGCTTTCATTATATATCATATGAGTAAGAGTAGCTCACAGCTTTACCTTAGGTTCTGCTCTCTTCTCTCTGCTGTGGTGGGTTAGTTTGTTTTGAGATGGAGTCTCTGGCCGCCGGCTTGATGGCACAGGCTTTTAATCCCATTGCTCGGGTGGCAGACAGAGGCAGGCGGGTCTTTTGAGTTCAAGGCCAGCCTGGTCTACAGAGCAAGTTCCAAGACAGCCAGGTCTACACAGGGAAACTGTTTCAGAAGAGAGAGGGAAAAAAAAAAAAAAAAAAAAAAAAAAGGAAGAGGGAGAGAGAGGGTCTCTGGCCACCCAGGCCAGCTTCAAATTGACTAGTAGCGGAAATATCTTTGACCTGACCCTCCTACCTCCATCTGCAGAGGGCCCTGGTTATGTGAGTGTGCCACCAAGCTGGGGGTACGAGGTGCTGCGGATTGGACCGAAACACCCTATCTACTGAACCACATCCTCAACCTTGTTTGTTTTTGAGACAGGATCTCACCATGTAGTCCAGGCTTGTGGTGAGTATTTTTATTCATTATTTCCATTTAGACTTGGTTGAAAAATTTACCTGTCTTTCTAGCCATGAGGTCTTGGCTTCTTTTGGAGACAGGTAAGAAACTGAGAGATTTGTTCAGTGAAGCACAAACTGAAATAATTCATGAGTAGGGCCTGGCCCACAAGCCACAGCATGGCTGCTGTCTTTTCCTGTTTGCAGTTAAGGACTCATTCACCTCACCATCCCCTCTTACTGTTAAGGTACCTAGACAGTCATTTGCAGGCCTGGAGACCAGTAAGGGTAAGTCCCTTCCTCATAATATGCTCTGGGCCCCACCTCCTATGTCCTGTAACACTGGGAAGTGTCACAAATGTCCCCTCCTTAAGATTTAAAATGCTGGGGCTGGAGAGATGGCTCAGCAGTTAAGAGCACTGGTTGCCCTTCCAGAGGACCCGGGTTCAATTCCCAGCACCCATACTGCAGCTCACAACTAACTCCAGGGAACAGACATACATGCACGCAAAACACCAATTCACTATATATATTATGAATGGGTCTGGAGATGGCTCAGTAGTTAAGAGCACTGGCTCCTCTTAGGACCTGGGTTCAATTCCCAGCACTCACATGGTGGTTCACAGCTATCTGTAGCTCTGGTTCCAGGGGATCTGACACCTTCCTCTGGTCTCCACTTGTACAAGGCACACTGTGGTGCACACTCAAGCAAAACATCCATACATATAAAATAAATTAAATAAAATGTCAAATGAAAAAGTGAAGGTATCAGGGTTTTGTTGAGGCCCGTTAAAGAAAAGCTCCCTCCTGGTCAAAAGACTGGACTCTGCCTTCTCTCCTGGCTCTGGGCAGAGACATGACATTTTGATCTGACTCAGCAGGTAAAGGCACTTTCTGTCAAGCCTGAGGATTTGAGTTCAATTCTGGGGACCCACATAGTGGAAGATAACTGACTCCCCAAACTTGTCCTCTGCTGTCCATGTGTGTCCATGTGCCCCCCAACACATACACATAATGAATGAATCAATAAGTGGGACTTTCAGAAAGTTGATCTAATTGGACCGCCCCTCAGGAAAGCTGATTCACCTGAAGACACGCTAAGGCGGTGGGAGGAATAATTATCTCCTTAGTGGGATAATGTCCTCAGCCCTCCAAGAAGCTTCTCTCACGGCAGTTGCTTGTGGATCTTGTCAATTTGACATTTGTGTCTAGGTTTACTTAGATAAATCTGAGAAAGGAGACTCCATTGAGGACTTGCCTCCTCAGATTGTCCTGTGGGCATGTCTGCCCAGCCTGCCTATTGGAGTTGTAACTCAGAAAGTGTGACTCCTTTTGTATCTCGTTTTCAGATACTGGCCAAAAGCCTAAGCATGCTTTCTCTGAGGCTCTGGACTTCCTCACTGTTTCTCTGAAGATACCCCGCCTTGCCTCGGCTGCTTGCCAGCCTCCTTGCCTAACTCAAAAGGCATAACTGTGTCTGCTCTTCGGCTCCCTCCTCCCAGCAGTGGTCGAGACTGTCAGCTTCTCTCCCATTGCTTTTCTCTCCGAAGTCCCCAAGCTTCCTTCTGTGTCTGTTTTAACATGATTTTTTTTTTTTTTTTTTTTTTTTTTTGAGCTGAGTACCGAACCCAGGGCCTTGTGCTTGCTAGGCAAGCACTCTACCACTGAGCTAAATCCCCAACCCCTGTTTTAACATGATTTTATCAATGAGAGTAAGACCTCAAAAAACATTCCCATCACATTACACAGGAGCCAGTGATCCATCAGAAGCATACTGTCTTGGCTTCCTTTTCTGTTGCTATGATAAATACCATGGCTTAGACGTTCTGATCATAGTCCATCATAGAAGTCAAGGCAGGAGTAGAAGCAGGAACCTAGAGGCAGAAACTGAAGAAATCACAGAAGAGCACTGCTTCCTGGCTCAATTTCCATTGCTCACTTGCTAATACAACCCAGGACCACTTGCCCTGGGGGTGGCACCACCCACATCAGTCATTAATCAAGAAAATGCCCCACAGACATGCCCACAGGACAATCTGATGGAGGCAATTACTCAACTGAGTCTCTTTCCCCAGATTTGTCTAGGTAAACCTAGACATAAATGTCAAATTGACAAAAACCAAGCAAGACACTCCTTAATCAAACCCACAGGAAACCCTTCAGTGGTCCCAAGGGACAAAGCCCAAGAGCAATGGTATAACATTTAGAGCCTTGTGAGGTGTCTCCAGCCCTTGTCTTAATGTGTATCCTCCCAGGTTTACAAATCCCTCATCGTCCTGATGGCATGCCAGCCTGTCTCAAAATTCCCTAACTGTGCTACTGCTAGAAGGCTCTGTGTTGGGAAAAGTGCAGTCAATGAGGGGAGAAGCTAGGCAGTAAGCCGAAACCGAGTGTAATACAGATAAACTTAAAAAAAAATGGTTTAGGCTGGGTATGGTGGCACATACCTTTAATCCCAGGCTTCAGGAGGCAGAGGCAGGTGGATCTCTCTAAATCTGAGATCAGCCTGATCTACTTAGTGAGTTCCAGGACAGCCAGAGCTATGTAGAGATGCCCCATCTCAAGAAACAAAAATAAATAAGTAAAAATAAAAATGTTTTATTAGCATATATTAGTTATATATAATGGACTTCATTGTGACATTTATATACATTCATAATGTTATAATGTATTTTAATCATATTCATCTCTTGTCCCCCTCCCAGTGATATCCTTTCCTTTCCCAACTAATCCCCTTTGTATTTTCATGCTGTGTTGGTGTGTGTGTGTGTGTGTGTCCGTGTGTGTCCCTATATATTCCACTAGGGTTGGTTACAGGAACATGGACACCTTACCACTGAAGAAACTGTCTCTCCCTCCCCCATGGACCATTAGCTATCTATAAATCCTCACAGGGAAATGGAGCATCATGAGCCCCCCTCCATGATCCTCAATTGACGGACCCAGTCTTGTGCAGATAATCACAGCTGCTGACTTGCATTCTCTGCTCCCCTTCTGCTCTTCCCCGAGCCTTGGAGGGTGTGATACAGATGACCCACTTAGGGCTGGGCATTCAACAGTCCTATTCTCATCACTGGCCCATTATAAGTCTCTGCAGTTACTGCTGCCCACTACAAAAAGAAGCTTCTCTGACCTTAACCAACAGCAGCACTAATCCGGGGACATGCATATAGCTATTTAGAAGGCAATTTGCTGGGCATACCGTGTCAATTTAGTAAAACAACAGACAGACATAGGTTTCCCATTGTTTTACTATGACTTTCCAGCTATGAATTTTTGACTAGGTTTACAATACCAGATATGAATTCCCCTAAGTGCAGTGGACCTCAAGTTCAATCAGGAAGTGAGTGGTTACCCCTATACCAAGTTTGCCACTATTTCACCAATCTTGCCTGGCAGGTCAACAGTGCCACATGCGGGCTCACAACTAAGGGACACTGTGGATGATAATTCTCTTCCAGCTGCCTGCACAGAACTGTTTGGTACTAGCAAGGAAGGAAGCTTTATTCCTCTATGTCCTCCAAGCCAGAGTGCATGCTGTCTTCAGCAATGGAGTTTTAGAGACCATCAACAGAAGCAGCAATGATTGATTTAGGACCAATGGATGAGCTCAGGGAGTTAGGGATGTTGCCCAAGTTTCTGTCTTGTGTCATCAGGTAGAGGTTGCTGAGGAGGGACTACTGTAGTAGGTAGGGAAGCTGGAAGAAGGAAAGGCTATCCATGGGAAGCATGGAGGGTGGGCAAAGATGGAGAGCAAAGCTGAAGCTATCAGGAAGCTCTGTGCCCCTTGAAGGTACACGGATAATCATTAGATCATTGGCTTAGGGCTCAGAAGGGTCTAGGTGAAAATAAAGTGTGAGCACTGTTAGCATGGAGGTGGGAACTGAAACCCTGAGTGTAGATAATGCTGGTGGGGGCGGGCTCAGTTTCAAAGCCCTAGGGCCACATAAAATGCAGAGGAAGAGGAACACAAACATAGAGCAGTTGGAGTAGTGGAAGGAAACTGGAGAGTGGAGGGTCCAGTTAAGGCGAGTTTTCTAGGAAGTGGCCATTGAGGTCCCTGAGACCTCAGTAAAGTCTCTTTTAGAGAAGTCAGAGCAAATAGCCCACCCCTACACCCCATAGTTCGAACATCAGTTCTTGCTTTTTTATAATGTGATTCTATTCAAGTCAGTATGAATACAGAGAAGGAGATGTGAAACAGAGAAAGGTCGAAGTGTGGCGTGTATTGTAAATAATTGACAAAGTCCTGATATTGGAGCCTCAGTACATTCAGAGGAATCAATCCAGCTACAGGAGGTACCTAGAATAGGGCATCACATGGGGGCCAAGGACTCCATGGGACCTCTAAATGAGCTTCAGAAGGTGTCCTCTGCTCCCCCGATCCCACCTTAAGCGTATTGACTGGATTTACAAATCAGCAACCTTTTCAGCATGTGGTGTGGGGAGACAGCCGTAGCTTTCACAGGGGCTTCTTAGAAGGCTCTACTTCCAAGGTAGGTTGAGACCCTTCGAGAACAAAGGTACAATTGTGGGACACAGTCTCTTCAATCTTTTTCTCAACTTACTTTCCAACCTCTCCTTTTCAAGATGAGACCCCAGTCAGTCCCCAGACACTACACCACAGCAATCTATGGCCAGGGATAAGTTAGAGTCACTGCCAAGGGCCATCTGCCAGAGCAGGTAACTGTGGGCAGTGGGCGGTGGGGGGGGGGGGTTAGGGGAAGAGGGAGTGGAACCAAGAACCACACATTCCAGATGAAATGAACCTAGAGGAAGTGTGTAGAAAAACACTTCAAAGTTGCTTATAATTTTCTGATTGACACGCTTTCAGAAGAGACCATTCAATGGGAAGTGTAGTTATGTAAGTGTAAAACAGAGACCAGAATCAGAATGCACGCCTCCAGGTGTCTGGGTGTGCTGCCTAGGCTGGTCACGTGACTGGTTATCTCGACTCGCTAGTAATAAATCAGGTACAGCCCTGCGGTCTGTTTCTTTGAGGAGAAAGCATCCTTTCAAGACTGACTTGGTAGTTGGACTTGGAAAGGAATGCTGACTTCTTGTGGGAATGGAGAAGATGTTAGACTGTAAGCACAATGCACCTTCCAGCTGGAGGCGGGTCCTATTCCCTTGAGGATTGGCAGTTTGGGGCATGTCGAGAGACAGCACTTAGCCAGGCATGGCTGATCATGCCTGTTACCCTTGGGGAGGCTGAGGCAGGAGGACTGCTACAAGTATGAAGCAAGACTGAGGTAGAGGGGGCTGGAGAGATGTCTCAGAGGTTAAGAGCACTGGCTGCTCTTCCAGAGGTCCTGAGTTCAGGTCCCAGCAACCACATGGTGGCTCACAACCATCTATAATCTGGCGCCCTCTTCTGGCCTGCAGGTATGCATGCAGGCAGGATACTGTATGCATAATAAATAAATAAATCTTTAAAAAAAAAGATTGAGGTAGAGTAAGAACTTATCTCAACAAACAAACACCCTCCCCCAGCCCCCCCCCAAAAAAAAGAAAAAAAAGAAAAGAGAAAAAGAAAAAGCAACAAGAGCTGGCACTTGGCTTGGGTTGAAATCTGGTCCCCTCACTGTGAGCATCTTCATGAATGACCCAGAACAGCGGTACCCAGGGAAGGCTTTAGGCTCAAAGTCTTATTAGCAGGGTTCTCCCTAACCCAAATCACCTTAGAACTGATGGAATGTTCCCAGGCCCTTCAACCAGCCCCTTGTGAGCGGTAAGGCTCTGTTGCTCTGTGTGTATGTGTGTGTGTGTGTAAACCGAGGAATTTCAGTTTGGAGGCAGAGAAGGGCTAAGAGCGTGTCTGTGGGTGCAAACCCCCCAAAGTCTGGGGAGCGTATAGACCTGTGGCAGATCCTGCAGAAGAGCACAGGCCTGGATTGCCTGCCTCATTGGCCCAGAACAGGCCTGGTCCTGTAAACTTTTGCTCTTTCCTTGCAGGCCGGGTGAAGGGCTCCTGTGGCAAAGCTGGCAGGCTCGCAGGCAGATGTGAAGGACGGGCCCTGCAGACAAGGTTAAAGGGCTGGCATCCTACCTTCAACCTGACCTTGCCTGTGGGATCTCCTGTACCCCTGGCCGTAGCCTCGGTGTTGACAGCTCTCAAGTCTCTGCCAGCCAGGCCCCCCTGCTCTGCTCCAGACAAGCGTGTCTCTGCCTTCCAACAACCCCTGTGTTGTAATCCCTCAGACATAGCACCTTTCCCAAATGTCCCCATCTTGGAGGCCCACCCAGGAGCTGGACAGTGGCTAAAGTACTTTGGCACAAACATGAGGAGTGAGGACCTGAATTTTATCATCAGCACCCACATTAAAGCCCAGTGCTGAGGCTGAGCAAGATGGCTCCATGGGTAAAGGACCTGCCACCAAGCCTAATGGTCTTAGTTTGATCCCCATGACCCGACAGCGGAAGGAGGGAGCTGACTCCTATAAGTTGTTCCCTGGCCTCTAAATGTGTGCATGTTCACCCACACACACAACTAAGATAAACAAAATGCAATTACATTTAAAAAATTATATGCCTGTAATTCCAGAGCTGGGGAGGTAGGAACAGGAGGGCCCCTGGGTTTTCTGGCCAGCCAGCTTGCCAAATCGCCAGCTTAGGATTCAGAGAGAGACTATGTCTCAAAAGTTAAGGCAGAAAGCAACTGAGGAAAGGAGACACAGGGTGATAACCTCTGGCTACCACACATACATGCATGCCCGTCCACACAAAAATAAAAAAAGGGTCCTGTCGTGTTTTAAAGGCGAAAAATCACACTGGCCTTTTCAATATAAATGCCTAGGACCAGGGAAACAGTTTTCCTTCCTTCTCCCTTTCTTTTTCTCTTTCGGACAGGGTCTCATGTAGCTCACGATGGACTGGAACTTGCTGTGTAGCTGAGGATGACCTTGAACTTATCCTCCTGCCTCCATACCTCAAGTGCTGGATTACAAGTACGCACCATGACACCTGCTTTAAAACACTGTTTCCAAAGCCACACAGAAAAGCTCAGATGGTTGCCTTGACGTTTTGGAGATGACCTGAGGACAGTGTGAAAGGCCAGGGACAATGCTGACTTTCCTTCCAGGAGAAAATGTGTTCCTCTTAGCTTCCATTGTTTCTCATACCATTAGCCACATTGAACTTAAATGATTACGTACATCATTGCTTGTTTATTATCTGTCTTTCCTGGGGAGAGCTTAAGGACAGAGATTATGTTCCTTTCACTTCTCTATCTTTTTTTTTTTTTTCTCTTTTGAGACAGACTGTCATGTAGCCCAGGCTAGCCTGGAACTCAATATGTAGCTGAGGATGCCCTTGAATATTTGATCCTTCTGCTTCTGCCTCTTGAGTGCTGGTATTACAGGCATGTGTGCCATATATCGTTTATGTGGTGCTGGAAACCAAACCAAGGGCTTCGAGCACACGAGGCAAGCACCTTACCAACTGAGCCACATCTCCAGCCAGCCTCACTTCTGCATCTTTAGTGTCTACATAGTAGCTGATGTTTCACTGTCCATGTTTGTTGGGTGAATATATGAATATGCTTGTTCATCACCCAAAATTCACGAGCTGCTGAGACCCTCAGCGCCTTCCTGTCTTCCTAGACCCACGAAGCTCTGTGCTTCCTTCCCATGAACAAGCACCCTGGTGCCCCTCTCCCATCCTTAGCCCTTCAGATGTTCTCTTCCCCTGGCCTGCTTCAAGGGATGACTACCTGTAAAAGGAAGCAGCATGTGCACCTGTCAGGGAGCCTTCAAGACAGGTCCTTGCCTGGTAAGATGCCGACATTGATGGAGTGGGGCAAAGCATGGTTTTCGTTGTCTTTACCCACTAAGCAGGGGCCTCAAAGGTCACAGGGCAGCCTTTCTCCCCAGAAGGCTATATAGTTTGTTTTTTCCACAGGTACCCAGGCCCCAAGTGCTGAAGACTGTGCATCTTGGTCACCCATCTGTGCCTCCCATGCAGGTCAACACTGTGATTGCCGAGTGTGAACTGTGGAAGCGGAGAGGTGGGCACATCTTCATCCAGCCTCTTCTACCCATCCCCCGTGTCCAGGAAAAAAATCTGACAAACCAGCAAAGTAAATAAATAATTTAGAAATAATAAATAGGGCTTCAGCGTTAGCACAGGCTCTTCCAGCAACATGAGTACAATGTATCTTCTCAAGATTCATTCCCTAGGGCCTGGGGCCATTTCTGGATGCTCCCAGAGGAGTTCTCCTTAGCTGAGGTTTCTGGTGTCTGTAGAGCTGGGATCCATGAGCGCCTTAGAGCTGTTGGTCAGTGGTTAGGTCATCTCTCCCGGCTTCATGCCTGCCACTCACCGGCCTGGAGCCTGAGCTCTGCAGCTTCCATTTCCGGCTGAGGTTCCTGGCTAATGAGGCCGGGTGAGTTTGTTCCAGGCAGGGCAACACATGGGTAAAGGTCCAGTGTGCAAAGGCTTGGAGATCATCCTCAACCCAGACAGCCGCAGGCCGTGGCGGAGAGGTGGTCCACGGTCCTCCAGGTGCTGTTCACGTCCATGAAGGAGACGGCCTCATAGCGAGTGGGTCGGCAGCAGGGCTGACTGATCGGCCGGGATCCGGGGGGCGACCGCAGGGCCCCGGCGCCCAGTAGGCTGGCCAGGCTGAGGTCGTGCGGGGAGCGTGCTCTGCGGCACGAGCCGCTGCAGAAGCGGAAACGAACCAGCTCGTCGGAGCTGTGGCCCAGGCCGAGCGCGCTCACCCGCACCAGCTGCGAGCGCAAGCGACAGCCGTGCGCATCCGAGGCCCGCGCGCGGCTGCTTCGGGTCCCCGCACGCGCGGCGCGTACCCCGCGGAGCGCAGCGGGAGGAGACTGGAGCGCGGGCCCCGGCGGTGGGGGTGCGGGCTGGGGAGACTGCGGCGGTGGTGGCAGGGCTCTTTCGCTGCACAAATGCGTAGTGCGTCCCCCTGGAAGGAGACTTGGTCACTTTCAGGGCGTGGGGGAAGGTCTAGGGCTAGCCTCGCCCCTGCTCCGCCCTGTCGCGCTCTCACCTACCAGGCAGGTGGCCGGTTGGGGGCGCCAGGACCGGCGAGGGACCATCACGAGTGGAGGGGTTGCGGGACATGGGGTCCAGGGAGGCTTCTGTGACGCTGCTCAACAGGGCAAGAGCAGCTAGGGTTGGCCACAAAGCTGGCTGCACAGAGAAAAGAGGAGGCTCAGGGAGCAATAGGGCACTCTGGGGGACTGTCTTGTCTGTAGCCCAGAGCAGAGACCGCTCCAGTCGGGTTCCTAGCTGGGTGGCTGAGTGTAAGGAAGGGCTTAGGTTTAATAGGCATTTGTTGCTTCCTGAGGACACTGATCATCCAGAGAAATCCTATTCCTTTCCACCTATGACTGGCTCCTCCCTCTTTTATTTATTTATTTATTTATTTATTTATTTATTTATTTATTTATTGAGACAGGATTTCTCTGTTTCTCTGTGTAGCTTTGGAGCCTGTCCTGGATCTTGCTCTGTAGCCCAGGCTGGCCTCGAACTCACGGAGATACGCCTGGCTCTGCCCCCCGAGTGCTGGGATTTAAGGCACGAGCCACCACTGCCTGGCGCACCTCCCTCTTGATAGTTCCTCTTTCATATCTGACCGCTGCCTAGGCTGTGTTCCACGCTCTTTTTCCCAATTAAAGTCAGCTGGGAAATGCAAGGGAGTGACTCACCTGCCACCTAGGCCGGAGGCAGTGGGGCAATGCAGTAGGGTCTCCAAGTCCCGGTTCCATCTCTGTCAACACCAGGAGCTCCCATCAGCCTTCATGGGCCTGCTTCCCCACCCTCTTTTTCAGGCAGCTGCAAACTGAAAGCGGGCTTTGTTATCTTTGGGGTATTCGTTCTTCCACTTCAGTTTCTCAAAGCTGCCCTGGAGCGTAGGTAACTAGAGTCAGCCCAGAGGCAGTAGCTGCATGGAGAAGCTACTCCATGATTGGTGCTTCGCAGTATTTCCTCCTTCCCAATTCCACAAGGTCCACGGCTCACTTTTCCAGATTGGCAAACGAGGCTTGGCTGATCTCAAAGACTGTCTAAGGTCACAGGGGGAGACTCACACAGCCGTGGTCCTGTCTTCTAGGACCCTTCTGTTCTGTACTTCAGGGCTGAAGGTACCAGAGTGGTTGGAGGAAGAAGTAACTGGACACCCTTAGTTCCATACTGAGTATTTGCTCCAAACCCCGGGGGAGGAAGCAGAGCCCTGGAGAATTAGAGTGCCAGTTGGTCACTCTGAGTTGTCTGGTGACTGGGAGCCTAGGCCTCCTGCAATCTCTGTTCTGGGGCCAGAGTCACCGGAGTTCTCTCTTAGGGACACAGATGACCCCAAGAGCCTGCCTATTATCTCGGGGAGTGATGTGCCTTCTGCAAACACCATGCCTGGACCATGGTTTCCTGTGGCCACCAGGGGGCAGAGTTTGCAAGCCTGCGGACTTAAGAGGAGGGTGTGCTTTTCCACATCCTCTGCACGTTCGTTCAGTTCTGAGCCCTTCCCAGGAGGACCAGCCAGTCCTCCACATCAGCCTGGTCTCAGAGGGCTGAATCACTGAGAGCTGGCCATCTGGGCTCTCAGCCTTCTGTGGCTCTGGCACTCTAGCCTTGCTCCTACAAGTTTCACCCGTGAACCATCATCCTTCCAGACCCCAGCCGGCTTTACTGAACACCAAGTCTTTGTGAGCCACACCTCTGGGGCCCTCAGAACCTTTAAGAGTCCTCATTAGCTAAACTCCTCTTGGGTCCCAGATGTTATCCTCCATCCTTCTGCCTGCACACAGAATACATCGACAAGGACACATACCTTCCAGGCCTTTGCCCAGGAAGTAGTCCTCCAGGGCTAGTTGTGAACCTGTTGGCTAACTAGATTCAGATCCCTAGAGACCAGGCTAGTGACTATTCTCCCCGATGGAGGGCAAGTCAGACAAGGCAGCCTTAGGGGTATCTGCGCTAGGGGGAGCCCAGGAGCAAGTCCTTCGAGGGCAGCTCAGACCAGTCTACTTCTTGCCATCTGGGATATTTGGCCCTCCAGCCCTTGCCACCCCTATCCACCGGCTCTATACTCACCAAGGGGGTCCTGCACCGAGTCCTTCTAGGCACCTTTCCTGGGACCAGTGCTGAGCTTTCCCTCGAAGCTCAAATGGATCATGCCCAGAGTTGTGCACCTGGCAGCGTCTCTTTTAGCCAAAAGCGGGGCCTTGGCAGCCGGTCTGTGCCCTGTGGCGGCAGCGGGAGCCTCATATTACAGCTAGCCAGGAGAGCTAACACAGTCCAACACGCTAGCGACAAAAGGGACTGGAAGGACTGAGAGGGACAGAAAGCTGCGCTGAGGGCCCAGAAGAGAGAAGCTGAGAGAAACGGGGGAGGAAGAAGACCTTTCTGGCCCTTCTCCTGCCCTTAGGAGCGTCCGTCAGGGGATGGGCAAGAAGGCTGGCTTACCTCGGGTGCAGGGCTCCAAGCCCCAGTCGCAACGAAGGCTGGGGCCCGAGGGACTTGTTGCTGGCAGAGCCCGCGGGCCGCATCTGGGGGCCGAGCCCAACTCCATCCCTCAGCAGCCTCCTGCCCGCCGCCGTCCGGTGTCAAATTCCAGGCCCGGCGTCACCAGATCCCGGGGTGGGGCCCAGAGCGCCCCCGCCCCGCCCCACCTTTCAGGGCTCACCTGGCCGCTCCACCCTTCAGATCCGGTCCCCACTGGCTCGGCTAGATCCCCTTAGGTGGGGGCTAGACATTGGGAGAAGACCCCAGGAGGCAGAGTAGAGATTCGCGGGCGGCCCCGAGGCGCTGAAACTGGGAATTCGAAGTTGGTAGACACGCAAAAGTAGGGAACTGGGAGGCCTGGCCGAGGGCGGAGAGAGCGAGGGAGGGCGGCGAAGGAGGGGCAGCCTGGAGGAGAGTTCCAGCTTGGGTCGTGCAGATATAGGGGTGCTGGCTAGCTACCTTGCAACGTCAACTGGTGGCTCCAGGACCCCCCAGAAGGCTCAGCTGCCTCGAAGCGGCAGGTCTCTGCATTGGGCTCCCACGGTCCAAGGATAGTCTGTTTCACTGCTCAGTTTCAGGGTCTCGGAGCTCAAAGGAACTCATGCACACTGTCTTAATGAAGGCACTGATTGTGTGTGTGTGTGTGTGTGTGTGTGTGTGTGTGTGTGTGTGTGTGTGTGTGTGTGGTATGTGTGAGGGGGAGCAGGGGGCCAGAATCGGAGGGCCACAGAGTTGAACTGGGTTTTGAGGTGCTCTAAGGTAATTTGACAGGTGTCTGGGGGGTGGTTGAGGGCTATGATTGGAAAGGTCTAATTCGTCTGCAGCTCATCGAAAGATGCTGGGGACCACTGACCTGGTCTGAGTGTGGTCAGACACGCATTTCATTGAAGGACTGCACCGAAGAGAGTGTGGTTTCGAGACAGGCAAGACAGAAAAGGGGGTGCAGGCTGCTGGGGACAAAAAGATAAATCCTGAGCAGGGTTGTGGGGACCTAGGGGCTGCAGGGACCCAGCCTCCATCACCTCCTTTTGCCTGCTTGATTGGACAAGGTGAGGTGGTAAAGCGGACAAAGGCGTGCCACAGAAGGATGGATTCTAGGAACTGACACTCCCTGGGGGACGTTCAGGTGTGTGTGTGGGGGGGGGGAATGGCGAGTGCATGAATTCAGTGTTGGGCATGTTGAATTAGAAAGAAGGGTCTGAGGACTCTCCTGCTGGAATCGCCCTGGAGGCGGCTGAATTTGTAGCCAGGAGCAAAGTGAAGGCGGCTGGGCTAGTGATGGCAATTTGGTATTTGCTGACCAATACACATGTAACTAGATGCTGGGAGTGAGGAAGAATCCCCGGGGGGATGTGTATGGTCTAGATGTACCCTGGCTATGTATCAGCACCTCTGTGGACCTTTAAGAACTACCCACATCCGGGCCCCATCCCAGATCTGAATCAGAATGCTGGTGTGGGCAGGTGCAAATTTCCATGTTTCCTTTACCTGTGATTCTGGTACACAGCCAGGATCCATAACCACGAGTTTTGAGGGGGCAGTTTTGTGCAGTGTTTGAGGCTGAAGTCCGACTGCAGACACAGCGCCGCTGCTGCCTGTGAGGACTGTCCCCAGGCTCCACAGGACTGCATGGGATGGGAGGATGTACGCAGAACAGCTTGCTCGCTTTTCTCATGTAACTGGCTGCTAAACTGAAGCAGTCTTTTCAGCCAGGGATTCTACTGGCAGGCATGTAGTTTAGGCTACCTGTGGGAGCACTGTGGGCCTTGGGATGGCCAGGTCTTTGTAGGCAGGCCTGCAGGTAGGAGGGCCAAGGCATGTCTAGGCCCTGGGATTGGTTGAGGTAGGAGAGGTAAGGGGACAGCTGTCCCACTTACAGCCATGGTAGCCAGTGTCTGGCAGGAATCTACCTCCATGATTGCAGGTCAGGGTGTACCAATGAACAGTCTCAGACCTGCCTGAAGTTGCTTCAAGTGGGGTCAGAATCCAGAGCTCTAAGGAAGTAAAATAGGTTATGGATGTCCTTTGTAAAGTTCCCAGAGGTGCCTAGGGCTGGGCTGGGGGCTTTCCTGTTTTCTGTTGAGAAGGGTAGAGTGCTAATGGGGAGTGGGCCATATCCATTTCAAAGTGGAGCCATGGGTGACAGGAATGGAGGTATGTGGGTTTCTCTGTGCCCCGTGGGCCTCTTCTGCTGGTCTTATTTATTTTGTGTTTGTGTGTTTGAGTGTATGCATACCACAGGAGCCTTGGAGGTCAGAAGAGGGCGTCAGATCCCCTGGAACTGGAGTTACAGGTGATTGTGGGTGCTGGGAACTGAACCTGGGTCCTCTGCAAGAGCAGTAAGCACTCTTAACCACTGAGCAGGATGCCTCAAAGGTCCTGTACTTGAATGGAAAGTGAAAGGGACCCAGGAGTCTGTGGGCTGGAGAGAAGACCCTTGAGTTCAGTGCAGTTGTTTAGGCCCCATGTTTCTGTTTCTTCCAGAAGAGTTAGAGAACACAGGAGACCAGATTCAGGGGATAGCTTTATTGCTTCCATGAGGGCTGCCTGGGACGGCTGTCGCAGCCTGGGTAAGGTCCTTGATCCTCACTTCCCTCTGGTCCTGGGTAAGACCTACAGAGCTGATAATCTCAGCAAGAAATCCAGACCATCTGACAGCTGGTCAGTCCAGGAAGGAGCACTGCTCCCACAGATCGGGGACAGCTATGGAGAGGAGCCATTCCCCTCAGGCTGGGCCTTGCCTCCTGAGTTCTCTCTGCTCTCGTCCAAGAGCAGTCCTGTTGGCTTTAAAGGAATGGCTCTGGGGTTCCCCTGGGGGACACTGGGGGCTGGTGAGAGGGAGTACTCCATCTTCTCCCCACGGAAGGCCAAAACGTGTCATGAGCTGGAGATGGCTGACATGAGATACTACCCACCTCCCTGTGGCCCTGAAGCATGGTCTGATACTTCCATCCTTCAGGGAGCTCACTGGTACCACTGCCTGATGGGCCCTCTAGTGGACCTCTTTCTGCACAGCAAGTGGACCAAATGTGACATCTTATTTAAAAATAAATTATCCCTCCCCTCCCCACACCCCAATTCACAAAATGATAATACACCAAACACTGCTTAGAGAAATGATTCTGGAAGCACTCTTGCTACCAAATGTCCCACCTCCTGCATGCTGGGCCTGCTGGCCACAGCCAGTGGCCTCCTGGCCCTCTGGCTTCATCGACCCAGGCTGCAAGGCAGAGTGCTGGTCTCTGAAGCTGGCCCGGAGCAGGCACAGCTCTGGTTGCCTTGCCACGGCCTCACTGGCCCTCGGTCCCTTGGCACTGTCCTTCTCTGGGTCGGAAGACACCTGTGCAGGTGGCAGCTGCTTGTTCCTGGCTTGAGCCTCGATGGCCCGGTGTTGGGCCTACTCAGATGCCACTGCTTAGGTCAGTGATGACACGGGCTTTCACCAGCTTCCGTAGAAACTCTTTTTCTCGCTGGATGTTGTGTGTCCAGGACTAGAAGGGGAGAGACGGAGAAGTTATGAAGTGGGCAGTCTATGAAGAGGGCTCCTGGGCCACAGCCTGCCTTAAAACTGGGCCGCTGTCCTCTTCCAGTCATTGCCCTCGGAAAGGCTGTGACTGGGAACGTACAGGCACACATTGGTCCAGTGTCTCCCTACAAGACCACAATACCCTGGTAATGAATGCCACAACTCTTCCCTCAGCAAGCGAGCCTGGCACCCCATCATCACGCCAGAGGAACTCTGCCCCGGCTTTCTCCAAGTCTTGAGTAATCTCAGAGCTTCCCAGTCCTCAGTGCTCAGAATCTCCTTCCTTCAGACGGCAGCCCACAGCTCCTTGGCAGCAGCACTCAGGTTCTAGACACCCCGAGGGCAAGGGGGTGAGTCACCGGACCGCACAGCAAGGGGCATGGGCTGCTTCTCTGACGCAATCCATTCTCCAGGCCTTAGGCAGCTCATGAAAGCCTTCCTCCCTTGCATAGGAACCAGGGAACCTGAGGAGCACAGCTCATCTTTCTTTTAAAAGTGTTATCTTTGTCTAAACTAAACATTAAAATTTTATTTATTTATGATGGGTGGCGGTGGCGGCACACATCTTTAAGCACTTGGGAGGCAGAGGCAGGCGGATCTTTGAGTTCGAGGCTAGCCTGGTCTACAGAGCAAGTTCCAGGACAGCCAGGGCTACAGAGAAACCTTGTCTTGGAAAAAAAAGTTCGTTTTTAATGTATTACTACTCTGTGTGTGCATGTATATACGATGTGTGCATCTCTGAGTGTGGAAGTGGAAGTCAGATGATGACTCTTGGCAGTGGGTCTCCTTCTGTGGGTTCCAGGGATTGGATTCAGGTCATCAGGTTTGTATGGCTAGTGCCTTTACCCACTGAGCCATCCTACCTGCCCTGTGGTTTCGAGACTGAGTCTCACTTAGCAGCTTGGGCTGGCCTGAAATGAATGTACGTACGTACGTACGTACGTACGTACGTACGTATGTATGTATGTATGTATGTATGTATGTTATGTATGTAGCCTAGGCTGGTCTCCAACTCATGATCTTTGTACCCCAGCTTCCCACATGCTGGATTACAGGTGTGAACCACTATACCCATCTGCTCTATCATTGGAAGCAGCATCTCACTATGTAGCTCATGTTGGCTTTGAACCCCTTATCTTTCTGACTCCATCTCCCAAGACCATTCTTCCAGGCTGGCACCCAATGGCTAAGGGCACTTCCCCACCATACTTGATTTCTCTCTGTCTTAACAAATAAAACAAACAAAGAGTGCTATATACTTAAAATTGCATCCTTAGTAAGTCAGAGAAGATGCCACCATCCAGGGCTTATGGGATTAGATTCCTTCTGATTCTCAGAAATCTCCCCAGGAAGCTTCAATGACTAAAGCCTCTCAAACAAGGAAAAGGCTTGACTGAATGAAGGGATGAGTGTCATCAGCCTCATGGCTTATCTCCAGCTGGCCTCTGCTGTGTGTCAGCATGGGCCACTCCATGTCTGTACTCACAGCCACTATCACTGGGACAAAGGAGAGGGGCTGTCCAGCCCTTGTTTTGATTCCTCCAACCCTCTCCAACCTTCCAAATCTCTGTAATCTAAAACTCAGAGTCATTAACCAGAGCCCCTGTGTCCCACCGCTCTCGAGCTTCCTTGAAGCCTCTGGTGTGAACCACAAACCCAAATCCCCAAGTAGTAATGGTTTCCTCCCTCACAATCCACAGCACAGTGCCTGAGGTGGGCCGGTCTCCCCCAGTCTTCCTGTTTCCACCATCTGTCCCCTCAAACTCCTAGAGAAACACAGGCCTGGTCATTCCACTCTACTGTTGCCTCTGCAAGTTGTTCTCCTTGTCTCAGACCCCTGGGGGACTCATGTCCATTCTTTGAAGATTCAATCATCTTTCCAGAAGTTTCTGTGGATAGGGATGGTTAGACACAGAGTAGGCACTCCATGATATTTATTTAATGAAATTAGATTGAATTTCTTTCTAATCTTGAGTGTGTGTGTGTGTGTGTGTGTGTGTAGAGGGGAAAGGATGATGTTACTGTCTTGGTCTACTGCTCTATCTTATTCTCTGAAGACAGGGTCTCTCACTGATCCCTGAGCTAAGCTGGTGCTCAGCAAACCCCAGAGACCTCTTGTCTGGTACTTGTGCAGCCATGCCTGACTACTACTTCTTTTTTAGAATTAAAGATATTATTTTTATTTATTTTTTGGTTTTTCAAGACAGGGTTTCTCTGTGTAGCCCTGGCTGTCCTGGAACTAGCTCTGTAGCCCAGGCTGGCCTCGAACTCACAGAGATCCACCTGCCTCTGCCTCCCGAATGCTGGAATTAAAGGTGTGCACTATCACCTGTCTGTCTCCACTGCCCCAGATGAGGACCCAACCCAGTGCCACTTAGCTAAATCCCCAACCCGCTTGATTTTATTTTATTTTAAATGATTTATTTATTCTCATCTGTTGTGGTGGTTTGAAAAAAAATAGCTCCCATAGTGAGTGGCACTAATAGGTGTGGCCTTGTTGGGAGTAGCTGTGGCCTTGTTGGAAGAAATATGTCACTGTGGGGGTGGGCTTTGAGGTCTTCTATGTTCAAGCTAAGCACAGTGTGGCATTTACTTCACTTCCTGCTGCCTTCGGATCAAGATGCAGAACTCTCAGCTCCTTCTCCAGCACCATGTCTGTCTGCATGCCACCATGTCCCACCATTACGATAATGGACTGAACCTCTGAACTGTAAGCCAGCCCCAATGAAATGCTTTCCTTTATAAGTGTTGCAGTGGTCATTGTGTCTCTTCACAGCAATAGAAACTCTAACTAAGACATGTGCATTGGTTTTTTGCCTGCATATATGACTGTGTGAGGCTGTTGGATCCCCCGGAACTGGAGTTACAGACAGTTGTGAGTTAGGTGCTAGGAACTGAACCCGGGTCCTCTGGAAGAGCAGCCAGTGCTCTTAACTTCTCAGCCATCTCTCCAGCTCCCAGACTTAAAGGTTTTAGTTTCATCATTACTTAATACAAATAGCACAACTACAAATATAAAGACTTGTAACTAACTTGTTAGAGCCCACAGGTTTTATGAATACAAAACAGAAATTCCAAACAAATTGACTTTGACTTCTCTTAAGAATTTCTTCCTTGGCTTAGAAACTGAAAATCCTGGAATGAAGCACAGTCCTCTCCTTGGCTGCCTGTCCTGATCTTGCTGCCTTTCACATTTGATGGGTGTTAAGGGTGAAGCTTTGAATGAGCTGACGACTTGGAATCTGTGCTACAAATCGAAGGGAAACTTCAAACACAGGGTTTGTCTCATAGGAGAAACTCCGTCAAAAAGGCTTTCATCCTGGTGGAACCTCTCAACTAAGGAGACCTGACGTCAGACCCAGGACAGGAAAATTACTAGAGAATAACAAGAATTAGTTTATAAGCTATGGGGAAAAAACTTGTTGCTCTCTGACTTTTATTACACTCCCTTATTTCTGGCAAAAAAGATGGAGATGATCCCCCCTTTTGCCTCAAGGATAGAGGAATGCAGAGAACTCTTGGGGTGCATCTTGTGCAGTTTGCAAACAATAATATGAAGACCAGGGAGACAGGCTGAGTGCCCTCGTAGGGGAATAACAGGGAACTGCTAGAAGCTGATCTTTCCGTGGTTGGCTAGAATTTGCATGACTCTTTTACCTTGGGAAAGAGTCAAACTGCATAGAAGAGTGAGTCTTGAGCTTTTTAAAGTTTTACCCCAGAAAAATGACGGACACTGTACCAGGCTCTAGAGACAGTAGCTAAAGGAAGGATTCTAGAAATCTAAGAGCAAGTATTTCAGCTATGAAGACATCACTGTCCTCGGAAGATTCCAGATGCGGCAGTGGTAGAGGGCAATCTCTTCCCATTTAGGCTACACTTACACTAGCAGACTCCGTCTGATGTAACCGTGTGGAACTCCAGAGTCTGCTGAAGGAATAAACTTTCAGAGGAGAACTGAAAAGGCTGGGTGGGGCTGGCGTGCTGCTCAGCCAGTACAGACACTTGCTGCTCAAGCCTGACTACCTTAGCAGTCACATAAAGCCTGATTCGACATTCTGACTTCTTGGGATTCAAACTCAGGTCCTCATGCTTGCGCAGCCATTTCCCAGACAGAAATTAGCAAAGCAAAACAACAGCACAACAAGAAACAGGCTCAGAAGAATGGCAGGATGGGGATCCAAGGAAACAGAGGCATTCGTAAAACTGTTTATCCCACGCCTTCCCCTTCCTCTAGAAGAAGTAACCAATGGATGTGTTTGTTTTGAGAGCACCCACTAGGAGTCACTGAGGGTTAACATGTCAATAGAGAACTGGATATTCCACAGTACTAGGAAATGATTAACTTTTTGAGGTGTGATATCAAAATAGTCCTTATCTTTTAGAGTTACTGAACTTATGGCCATAATGCCATGTCTAAATGCTGTTTCCCAGCAGTCACTGGGGTGGGGAGCATGAGAGGAACCACAGGGGAATCTGGGAGCTCTGTACTCTCCATCAGCGTATGCTCATAAAATGCTGGACCATTTGCTCTCCTAATGAAAAAGTAGGCATGGGGCTGGAGAGATGGCTCAGTGGTTAAGAACATATAACTGTTCCTGCAGAGGACAAGAGTTCAATTCCCAGCAATGGTTGTCAGTGGCTCTCAACCACCTGTAACTTCAGCTCTACGAGATCTGATGCCCTCTTCTGGCCTTGGTGGAAACTTGCATTCATGTGTGCATACTCACATACACACACACATATACATAATTAAAACTTAAATCTTGAAAAAAAAAGTGTTGCAATCCACTAGGTTTTCTAGTAGCTGTACCCAGCAGGACTGCATAAGAGGTTGACTGGACCACGGGTCTGAGTATCAGGTGCTTGTAATGTCTACACTTGACTGTAACTAGCAAGGGGGAAGTCTTTTGCTCCACCCCTTGGCATTGTTATAAACAGACCTTTGGAATAAAGTTCTGGGCCGGTGGATAAGGATCCAGGCCCTCCCAAGTCTATCCTGTGTTTCTCTCCCCTCTTTATTTCTAACTAAGTCTCTATCCCTCACTCCTCAAGAGTCCCTGGGGTAAATAAATGTGGGGGCTGGTTCACCACAAAAGAGAAGGTGCAAAAGTTTGTCCTGGATGTAGCTCTTAGGCCAGGCCTTGCCCTACTCAGGTGCTCTTTCCTAATCCCTCCTTCCATGCAGGAAAACTGGGAGCCTCCTGTGGGCTGAGGCAGGGCATGACCAGACTTGTCCATCTACTGCAGTCCACATTTTCGGCAGAGTTTCCTCTGATACTTTTTTCTTTTAAATAAGATTTTTCTTTTTTTAAGATTTATGTATTTTTAGGCAGGGCATGGTGGCACATGCCTTTAATTCCAGCACTTGGGGGCAGAGGCTGGCCGATCTCTGAATTCAAGGCCAGCTTGGTCTACAGAGTGAGTTCTAGGACAGCTGGGGTTACACAGAGAAAACATATAAAAAAATTTTAAAGTGTGTGTGTGTGTGTGTGTGTGTGTGTGTGTTTGCGCAGTTCGTGCATGCGTGTGTATACACTACTTCTGTATGCATGAATATGCAATGTGTGTGCTGTATGTACTCAACTGCTGATCCATTCATTTCTCTCTGGCCCTACAGCTGCTTCTTTGTTTCTTCTATTGAGACAGGGTCTCACTGTAGCCCTGGCTGGCCTAGAACTCACTCTGTAGATCAGGCTGGCCTTAAACTCACAGAGACCCGCCTGCCCCTGTCTCCCTCATGCAGAGATTAAAGGCATGTGTCACCTGTCACCATGCCTAGCCTAATGCTGACTATTAAGAGTTAGACCAAAGCTGAAGAATGAGGGGAAAAAAAGAGAGAGAGAGAGAAGGGGGCTGGAGAGATGGCTCAGAAGTTAAAAGCACTGGCTGCTCTTCCAGAGGTCCTGCGTTCAATTCCCAGCACCCACATGTTGGATCACAACCATCTATAATGAGATCTGGTGCCCTCTTCTGGCCTGCAGGGATACATGCAGGCAGAACACTGTGTACATAATAAATAAACAAATAAACAAACAAACAAACAAATAAATAAATCTTAAAAATAAAAAGAATGAAAGAAAAGAGAGAAGGGTGGGTGAAATAAGAAACATTAGAAGTTAGGGGACCCTAAGCAGGAAGAAGTGGTCAATATAAAAAAAGGTTTCTGAGCAATCAGAAAAACTGACCCACGGATGGAGAATAAAAAAGCACTTGTCTCATAAGCCTTGGTGGCCCGAGTTTGAGCCCCAGAACCCACGGTGGGAGGAGAGAACTGCCCAAAAAGTCGTCCTCTGACTTGCACACATGTACCATGGTACAATGTACCACCCCCCTCCATAATAAATAAAAGAAAACACGTGGCATTTGTCCATTCGATTTAGCTTTCTGAGATAGGGCACTGGTAACTTTGAGGGACGTGAAGTCAGGTGATGCAGTGAAGGGCTGAGTGGGAGTGAACAGTGGAAAGGGGGTGCTCCATAAGGGGGTCCTTCAAGTCCCCTGTGTGTCTTCAGTTTTCTCACTGGAGGAGGGAGGGTGGCTGGGAGCTTTCACTGTGTAAGGCTCAGCAGCGGTGTGCTGAGGGCTGGGGAGGTGCAGGTAAAAAGGCCGCTGAGCAGCAATGGGGGCTGGTGGCCACCAGAGCCCCTGGATTCCTACCCTCCTGCTCATCAGGCTTCAGGCATGGCTCAGCGAGAGGCTGTAGCAGAAACTGATGCATGGGAAGGGTTCAGTCGTTCCCGGTCCCCATCCTTGTTGTGGGGTGCAGAGGCCTGGAGAGCTAGAAGCTACCTGTACAGATAGATGGGTTGCCTGGGAGCATGCTGGGTGAGGTCTGTGGTTGGTGGAGAAAAGAGTGGAGGGGATATGAGAGTCTTTCTGGGAGCATTGTTCACTTGTGGGTTGTGTGAAGGGCGGGGGATCTTCCCAGGGAAAGCAGGGTCTGTGGAAGAGGATGATTGGAGCTGTGGACAAGAAGAGAGTGTGAGGCCAGGTGTATCAAGGAGGGTCAAGGGCCAGGGCCAGGGCAGGAGGGCCATGGAGGGAGTGTTCAGGAAGAAAGCCAAAGAAAGGGGCTCTGGGCTCGGAGGAAGGCTTGGGAAGAGGACGCACAGATGGCCAGTGGCCTGCATGCAAGCTAGACTACAGTGGCTGCTTAACCCAGGGTGGTCCTTTGGGGAATTCTGGGTAACAGCAGCGGCTGGTTCCCCCTTCCTATTTGTACAGATGCTGGAGTCCATCCCTCGTGCCGGAAGCCCCGCCCCCCGGCTCCACCCAAAGACTGCCCCCTTGCCCAGTTCTCACCTCTTGGATGGCTGCCATGCGCACAGTTTCGTAGTAGTGCAGGGGCGCGTTGGGTGTGTTCATGTCGTAGCCAAAGCCTGCGACTGCCACTTCATCACAGCCATGGAGAGCCATGGTCACTGCCACACTGCCAAGGGTTGGAATGTTCTGGAAGAGAAGAGCGGAGGGAGGCGTGTAGAGTTCTGTGTGTGTGTGGGGGGTGTGTGTGTGGCTGAGACCTTCTGAGCTAATTGGCCCATTTCCAAGGATGGGCCTTCCTCCCCACAGAGCCTCCTTCCCCACCCATTTCCCTTCCAAGGCTCCCCTGCCAAATTCCCCTCCTCCCTGCCCTGGAGTCTCACCCCCCTGCCCATGAGGCCGTTGTTGAAGGGCAGTCCAATGAGAGTGAAGGCAGCCTCCTGGATGAAGTACGGATTGAGGATGCGGATCTCAGGGGGCTCCTTGGGCACTCGCGTGGCCACAGACTTCCAGAAGCCATCGGATGCACTCTGTAGACACAGCATAAGAGGACACGAGCTGGGCACCTGATCATGTGTCCAGATGCATGGAAAGGACCCACACTGTACACAGAGAAATGAGCAATGAGGAGAGGGGACACGTGTGGAAAGGCAACTTGAGGTCCGTGGCATAAACCAGCTAACACTGGAAGGCTTTGGTATGTGAGGGCTCGTGGGATGTGTGCCAGACACAGGTATGTGTTCGGGAAGGGTGACCATGTGGTGGGACCAAGGTGAGTAATGGGGGTCACAAAATGAGCTCTGAGGCGGGGGACAGAGTGTGGGACACTTTTAGGAGTGCTGCTCTGTCCTGAGTGCAGGGGCGGGGTGTCCTTGGGACAAGAGGAAAACCCCCAGGCCCAGCTGTCCCACCTCCCCGCTATAGGTGGGGCCCACCAGCGGCTTGCCCTCATTCGCCTATCTGCTCTGCTGAGCTGGCCTCCTTTCCCTTCTGTCTGTCTGTCCTGGCTCTCAGTCAACTGTCCTAAAGTAGACCTGGAAAATAAAGACATTTCGTGAGCCGTCACAGAGCAGCAGAATGACACTCAGATCTCAGTCCTGCCCCTGACCAGAACTGGGTGGCTTCGGGCCTGTTGTGTGTAGAACAGTTCATTCTCTCTCATGGAGCTTGGTTCCAAATGTGGAAGCATTGCTTCTGAAACATATCCCAGCGTCCGACTCTGGGCCACGGGGCCTCTCCTCTTCGGCCTTCCCCTTCTTCCTGTCCAACCTCACAGAGCCTTTCCTGGTCTAGATCCCCAAATCAGTCACTTGAGCTGCTCTTTCATGGACTCCCTTTTCTGTACCCTACAGCAAGGGCTCTTCAGAACGCCAGAGGAAGCTGTGAGCCAAGCAGCATTGGAACCATTACCACGGCCTCCAAAGTAGCAAATTTGTTACTTGTCTAGGAGACACACACACAAACACACACACACACACACACACACACACAAAAAAAAAAAAAAAAAATCAACTAAACTTAGAGTGGAAAAGTACTGAGCATGCCAAGAGGAAATGATCACTGGGTGCGAGAAGAGAAAAGAAGCCCCGGGGCCAGCGAGATGGCTCTGTGGGTAAAGGTGCTTCTCCCTAGTCTGATGACTTGGGTTTGATCCCAACCCACATGGAAGGAGAGAACCAAGTTGTCCTTTGAGCTCCACACATGTGCTCACACATATGTACATGTGTCAAACACATAAAAAATAAACAAGTACATGTAAACAAAACCCAAGAGATTTCCATTTGCAAGTGCCTTTACCTGCTGATTCATCTCATTAGCCCTAAAAAGATTTCTACTTTCCCCCCAGCCTTGGGGATCAAATCCAGAGCCTCAAGCATTCCAGTAAACACCCTACTACATCCTCAGCCCAACCTCACAAACATTCTTATGAATGTACTTCAGAACACACACAGAGTGTACACAAACACTGAGTTTAAAATAAACGAATCTCAAAAAAAAATTAAAACAAGACAAGCAAATGTAAGAGAGAAACAAAACTGTGGAGAAAAGTTTGTCGCAAAAAATACATTCTTGTTTTAAAAGCTCATGAAAAGTAGCCAGGCACGGTGATAATATTCTTGTAATCCCAGCATCTGTGAGGCTGAGCAGAAGGATGTCCTAGGTCTCGAGGGAAGCTAGACTACAGCAAGACCCTGTCTCAACAGCACCCTAGCTCCAACAGACAAACAAAACCCCAAAATTATGAAAAAAAAAATCAATGAGATCTCATAGAATTGGGCAAAGGATGTAAGAGAAAGTTAAGTGGCAACCTGGGGCCATCCTCATGCTAGTCAAGCATGCGACCAATTACTCACACCCCCAGGCTGCAAGCCTGCTTATTACAGCGCTACTTAGGAATGCGAAATGCCAGGAAAATCCCAAAAGTTTACAAAAGCAGTTCAGCTAAGTGATACCGGATACAGGCCCAGAAAAGAAACGCCAGGCATCAGAATTATGTATTCTGAGAATTTTGTCACATAGATATAACTTATTTAACACCTGTGTTGTCCACATCTTTTCCTCTACTGTCCATCCATCTTTCACAAACAAGAAACCTGGGAGTACACATCAGATTCTCCTCCATCCCTCACCCATTCTGGCCCCCTACTTCTTACATCTTATCCCATAGATCCACGCCTCTCTCCCAAAGCCACTGTTACCACCTCAGGTCCCTGTCTTATTACTGTCCGTCAGGACTACCATAACAACTGGCCCATTCTACGCCAGCTTAACACTCCAGAGCCCTGTAGAGTGAATGGAAAATACGAGCCACATGAAAATGATTGTTGAGTTCCAGCTGCTTATTTAACACACATGGAACTGAGTATCCAGAAGGGCTGCCTCTGCTTCCCAAGCCGTATCACCCTGCCACAATGATCTTTCCAAATACACACCAGCTTATATCACATCTGGCTGCCTCCGTTCACACCACAAGCCCTCTGAACCACTGCCAGCCAACTCCTCCATGCTCCTGGCTACTTATCTCTAATGCCCCCATCCCCCCACCCATACAACGCATCTTGCTCATCTTTCCTGATCTCCTGCACCCCAAGGAAGAAGTGCCTACTAGCCTTTGAGAAGTGATAAAACAGAGCTAAGAGCCTTGGTCCTGGGATTCAGCTTCAGCTCTGTTCAATGGGGACTCTGAGCAAGGAAGATTCCTTATGGACAAATCGGGGACACTCAATACTTACAATGTGGGCCACTGTGAGACTTATACAGGGCCGGGCTCCTTTTTGATTCATTTCTGTAGCCCAGGACCCAGCCCAGCTGGGGCAGGGCATAGTACTGAAGGAGCTACGACATTCTTCCAAAGCTCCTCCATTGGCCAGTACCTCCCCAGCCCTGTCTCTGCTCCAACCACATTCTCCTGTCTTCCTCCGAAGGCGACCTCTCCTTCTCTGGCAGCTGTTTTCTGTCCTTTCATGGGTCAGATCAACTTCTGGGTCTCAACCTATTAGATTAATCAAGTAGGCACCAGTCCTGTGGCTTCTGCACCCCACCCCCAGGTCTGTGGCTGTGTATGTAAAGGAGATAAAGGTGGGGATCGGAGGATGACATAGGACCAGCATGGAGGAGAGAACAGGCTGAGCCATTATACAGAGTTATGGAGAAGCCCCTCCTGGATGGGCCTGGCTGTGACAGATGTCCAGGAGTAGGAGATGTCCTGGTCACATGCCTCAGACCCATCTCTTCTCCAGGGCCCAGTAGGCCCCAACGACCCACCCCCAGGCTTCTGTCTGTGCCTGTTCTCATACACCTCAAGAGGAGACTGAAAACACAGGTCGTGTCGGCCCCCCCCCCCCCCCCCCCCCGCTCCCAGAGCTGCAAGGGTGTGGGGAATGGGCACAGTAGGGCGAGGGGAGGTCACAACCCTTGAGGCCGTGCCTAGACTGAAACCGAGTGTCTTGGTCCCAAGACAGGTCTTTCCAGGGTATCCTAGCTTCCCACTGCTGTTCACATCTGGAGTCTGAAGCACAGGAGAAAGATGCCTCTAGCCTTGCAAGAGCTCCGAGGTGAGTCAGGGGTCACTCAGTGCCCCATGACCTACACATAATTCTACACAGGGAACATGCCGGGGCATACACACGGCTGGCACAGTGGAACACATCTAAGCTGGATTCCACTCCAGAATCCAGAATCTACCCATGAGCTGAGGCACTGTCATCGAAACCATCATTCATAGCCTTCCCGTGTTGTAAAGGTCCAGGATCTAACCACTATGTGAAACTACAGGGAATTAGCTTATTGCAAATCCCTCTAAGAATCAGAAAAGAGGCGCCAGGGGGAAGGGCGGGCCAGCCTTGCTTCCCCCGGCTAATCTTCTGAAAGGAGGAACGAGTGCCCCATTTCCAGTAAGAAGTGAGTAGTCTCTTACACACTAATACACACATGCATACGTGCAGATGTGCACACATACGTGCACAGCTCCTCCTGACTTCCTGCTTCTGTGCAGCAGAGGGTAAGCTGAGGCAGGGCCTGTGTCCTGGGAGCAGGTGAGCACTTTCTGCCCCAGCCCCAAATTCATGCAAGCTCTGATGTCTATTCCACCTTGGGGCAGCCAGAAGTGGCTAAAGGTAGTGCTGGGACCCTGGGGGAAGTGTCCCATGCTTAGGTCCCAAGTCCCAGGGAGCCCCACATTGGAGGAGCAGGCAGTGGCATAGTCAATATTTCAGCCTTTCTTCTGCTTCTTGTCCTGTTGTAGAGCTTCCTTGAGAATTCAGGGAAAAGCAGAGTATCAAGAACAAGGTGTGAGGCCGGGCAATGGTGGCGTACACCTTTGATCCCAGCACTCAGAAGCAGAGGCAGATGGATCTCTGTGAGTTCGAGACCAGCCTGGTCTACAGATCGAGTTCCAGAACAACCAGAGCTACACAGAGAAAAACAAAAACAAACAAACAAACCAACCAAACAAACAAAAGAACTTCAAGTATGATGTTAGCTTTTGTTTCCCCAGCTATAAGATACATATTGGGGCTGGAGAGGTAGCTCAGTGGTTAAGAAGGGCAGCTGCTCTTCCAGAGGACCTAGGTTCAGTTCCCATGGCTGCTCACAACTGTCTGTAACTCCAGTCTCAGGGATCCAACATCCTCTTCTGGCCTTTTTGGGTACCAGGCATAAATGTGGTACCCAGATATACATACAGGCAAAATGCCCATACACATATACATAAATAAGTTAAATAAAAAAATAAATCAGGTACCAACCAAATCTCAGCCTGTCTCCTAGCATCAAGCAGGCAAACAAACACCCCACGGCTGCTCTTCTCAGATGTGTACACGGGACAGATCTTTCCAGGGCAGAAAACTGAGGCTCAGATCCCAATTCCACATCTCTGTGACCTGGGGGCACATCACGTCATCTGTCTAAGCCTCAGGTTCCTCTTGCATAAAACAGATGACAAGACCGACTTCCCAGAAAACTGAAGGGATTAAAAGAGATGCTGGGTTTGATAGCATCTGGCAGTGTCTGGTATACAGAAAGAACTCAATAAATCTTTCCTATTATGACTGAGTGTTGCAGAAGCCAAGAGATTGAAACAGAGGGTGTGGCTGGAGGTGTCAGCCACCACAGAGAGGCCAGCACGCATGCACACTTGCACAGGTCCACACCTGCACCCGTTCAGACACGGGAGTGTGGAGCTAGCTTTTCCCGCTGGTTCCTGCAGGCAGGCAGCGGGTGCCGGAGGCCTGCCGGATGCTGGGTGCACTGCCCAGCCCACCGGGGGCAGGCGGGCTGTTTCCATCTCACTTCTCCCACCCCCAGGACCCAGAGGCCAGTCAGTGCCACCACACCTCTCCTGGAGGACAGCTGTGGGCTGCCTTTCTCGTCACTCCCTCCTCCAGGAATGTCCCTGCCTCAGTCAAGTCTGGGCTGGCTCCCGTGTGGGGAGCTGCCAGGCTCCTGTTAACACAACCTGCTCTGCTCTTCTCGGCATAGCCAGAACCAAGTGGAAGAAGATCTGGGAAGAAAAGAAGGCAGTGCCCCCTCCCCCTCAGGGTCCTGCTACTGAGATATTTCTTAATCCCTGTGGTCCTCAGTGCCCCATGACCTACACATAATTCTACACAGGGCACATGCCAGGGCATGCATACGGCCTCTTGGGAGGCGTCTGAGGGCAGTGATGATGGTCTGACTTTCAGCAGCCACTGCTAGGGCAGATGTGCCCACGGCCATTGCCCCGGGCTTGGTCACCAGTTCTCCTGGGATCTTTGTTTTGGCCACCATCTTGCCGTGCTTCAGTTCCCTGCATGAGTCCGGTTTAACATCCTTCTCAGGTTTAACATCCTCAGTGGCTCCCACTGCCCTCTGGGATGGCTGGTGTCTACAGGTAAGACTTGTGGGTCTAAGATTCAACCCAAACGCCCAGCGGCTCACTCTATGCCCTGAGGCAGCTCACTACCCTTTTGAGGGCTCCTATCTTCAACTGCGGGATAAGAATACCAGTTTCAGCCTTAGAGTGGTTGGTTGTTTTGACAGTTAGAAGCCACACGTCCAAAATGTTTGGCTCAAAGCCAGCCCCTGCTAGCTTCTGTTGTTAAGGCTTTAAGATCCTAAGCGCAGAGACTGGAGAGGTGGCCTGTGGGTAAGAACATTTCCTACTTTGCCACAGGGGGACAGCTCAGAGGTAAAGCACTTGCCTAGTATGACCAAGGCCCCGGGCTTGATCTTCAGCACTGTAACAGTAAGTGAGAAAATAAGATACAAATCAGTCTATCAAGTTGTTAAATAAAACACAGTCTACCTTTCCTTTAAAAAGTGCCATGGAGCCGGGTGGTGGTGGTGGTGGTGGTGGCGGCGGCGGCGGCGGCGGTGGCGGCGGCGGCGGCGGCGCACGCCTTTGATCCCAGCACCTGGGAGGCAGAGGCAGGTGGATCTCTGTGAGTTTGAGGCCAGTCTGGTCTACAAATTGAGTTTCAGGACAACCAGAGTTGTTACACAGAGAAACTCTGTCTTGAAAAACAAAAACAAATGAAAGAAGAAAGTACCATGGAGGGCAGAGTTGGAATCCGGAATTCAGACCTGAGACCTATACTGACCATGACGCTGTCGGAAAAGCTGGCCAAAGCCCTCCTCCTGCCCAGGCCCCTGGTAAGGCCTGCTCCTGTTCATTGTCTCCTCACTCTGTATATCCAAACTCTGCTTGTAGCCCCTGCAAACAGCCTTCCCGGGCTTCAAGAGTAGGCTCAGAACAACACTCTACCCTTAAGGATGGAAGTGGCCTTGGCCCTGTTAGGGTGGAAGATATGGAGGAAGATATGGTCTCCAGAATATGAAAACGGACTCAAAAGGGTTGGATCTTCCATAGTTTTCTTCACTCCATCTCATTGGATGTGGCCGGAATATGGTGAAGACATACACTTCTTTACTCACTCTGAGGGCAGCAATTTCCTGACATCATTACCAGTTGAATAGAATTGTTTTTTTGACATAGGATTTCTCTGTGTAGCCCTGGTTGTCCTGGAACTCACTCTGTAGACCAGCTGGCCTCGACTCACAGAGATCCACCTACCTCTGTCTCCCAAGTGCTGGGACTAAAGGTGCATGCCACCACTACCTGGCTGAATGGAATGGTTTTTAATTCGCTAAGTAGCACATACCTTGCCAATGTCATTCTCTGTGCCCAAAACTTCACTCATCTGGCCTGCCTCTACATGAGGCTAGAGACTAAAAAGCAGCCAGTTAGGACCTGGAACTTATATTAAGCACCCCGGGGCTGACAGATGAGGCAGTGGGACCCCTCTGACCAGGGTAGGATCTGTTGCCAGACCTGGTTGCTTGCCCTGACTCAGCTACTCTTGGCCCTGAGCCCGGGCATTCTTTCCAGTGGGCTCAGTCTCACTTCTCAGGAGGTAACTGGTCCTGCAGATGAGTACAGGATGTCAAGGGTTGCCATGCTCACGGTCCCACTGGGTCTCTACAGCTGGGTGACAGGTGACTGAGGCAGAGGAAGAGGACAGCTTCGTTCCTAACACTGAATCTAGCTCTACGTCCACCAGACTTCCTCACATGCAAAGGACAGGAGGATGACCGTGATGGCGGGTCCAGATGTCCATTCCACTGTAGGCTGGCTATGTTGCTGCTCAGTGCTCCATTCAGCAGTGACAACCATAATTTGCGTAACTAATCCCTTGGGTCATATTTGGGTGTGGCTACTATAAAGACCACCGTGATAAAAATCTTGCACGCAGGTTTTCCCTTCCTCTTGGCACTATGTACCACTTCCTTTCCCAAACCCATGCCCCCACTGGTACAACCTGAGAGTCCCGTCCTCCACTCTTGCCAGTGTTCTGTGTTATAATTTCATATCTCCTTTGAAAATGTGACAGGTGACACATGCCACCCTGCTGCCCGCACATGCATGTCTCCAACTGCTAGGGAGGCCGCACACATCTCTGTGGTAGTCTCTTTCTCATTTCTCCTCTGCAATCCATGTACCCCTCCCTCTCTCGGCTGCTGGGCTCTGATGGCGTCCCCGACAGCCCTCAGAATAATAAACCTCTGTCTATCATATTTTCTAGACATACTTTCAAAATGTTTGATAGAATATTTTTGTTTGGTTTGAATTGATATCGCCAAGTTTCTTCTGGCACTTCTGTGCCTTAAAAGTTTGTCCCTTCCTGCCAAGCATGGTGGCTCAAACTTGTAATCTAAGCACTTGGGAGGGAGATGCAGGGAGACTGTCCCCTAATAGCTTCAGTTAGGGAATTTAATTCCGTTTCAAAACGTAAAAAAAAGAAAAAAAAAAAAAAGAGGAAGGAGGAGGAGGAGGAGGAGGTGTGGGAGGGCTGGGGGTGGTGGCACATACCCTTAATCCCAGCACCAGGGAGGCAGAGGCAGGTGAATGTTGCTGAGTCAGGACAACATAATCAGAACCTGTCTCCAGAAAAAGGATGTGGTTGTGGGGTGGGGCGGAAAGATGCTCGGCAGGTAAAGATGCTCGCTGCCAAGTCTGACTTGAGATTGATCTCTAGAACCCACACAACGCAAAGAGAGAACTCATTCTTGGAAGTTGTCTTCTGACGGTTACGTGAGAGCTGCGGTGCATAGCCCCACCCCCAATAAATAAATAAAAATAATTTTTAAAGTCTTTTTTTTAAAGTTTGGTATCCTATTTTCTTCAAGATTTCCAGCTAGATGTGGTGTTTCATGCAATCTCAGAATCTGGGAGGCTGATCTGGGCAGATTGCTACAAGTTCAAGCCCAGCCTGGGCTACATAGTTCCGGGACAGCCTGGGCAGCAGTGAGACCTGGTGTGTGTGTGTGTGTGTGTGTGTGTATACATACATACATACATACATATATATATATATATATATATATATATATATATATATATGTGTGTGTGTGTGTGTGTGTCTATCTATCTATCTATCTATCTATCTATCTATCTATCTATCTATCTATCTATCTATCTATCCTCTAGTCTGCTTGGGGTTTATTTTGATGTGAAGAGAGGGTCAAAAAAACCTATCTGAAAGCTATATTTGGGAAAAGCCAAGAACAGAAAGAAGAGCCAGTGTGAGGCAGCCAGGGGACACCAACACTCAGGCAGGGAGCCAGGGCAGCTTAGTTTTCATATCCTTTATCAAGGAATCTTCTTGGAACCAGGAAAGAAAATCAAACACAGTAAAGAGGATCCCCAGGAGAAGCAAGAGATCAGGAGGATACAAGGGTCCAGAGCCCAGAACAATCATCTCCTGGGGCAGTGATAGCAAGAGGAGCAATCCAGACGGAGAGCCCCACGTCCTGGTTAAAATCCTGACTCCTCGGAAGCGACCAGCCTCAGTTTCCATGTTTATTCCTTTAAGTGTGTCAGCTGTGATCCAACATTGCTCAAGGGCCTGGGCTTGCAATACACAAGACGGTTCCTGCCTACAGGGGCTGGAGAGAGGATTTCTAACAGCCCTGGATGGTGCAGGCTGAACGCAGGGGTGGGAAACAGGATGCACGTGTTGGTTGCTGCCAGGATGGAGTGCACGTGTTGGGGATGAGAAAGTGGCAGAGACAAGGGAGGTTCTGAAGATGTCAGGGTTTAGATTTGATCCTGTAGGCCAGTGGTTCTTCCGCTTACTTCTGGGGGACTCATTCTAACAGACACTGCCCAACCCCCGAGCTTCGAATTCAGAAGTTCTAAAGTGGACCTCCCCCAAACGGCGAGATTCCAGGTGATACTGATGATGTCCGTCTGAGACCTCACACAAACGTCGGTAGCCATTAAGCAAGAGAACAAGCTAGCCATAGGGATGCTTCAGCATGGTCCTGAAGGCACACGTGGTGAGCGGACTGGAGGAAACTTAGCCGGCAGCAGAGAGCTAGGAAGCTGCTGAAATCACCGGAGCAAGCCATTTTCAGAAGGGCTTGTGGATCTGGGTGATGAGTGACTGAATACACAGGGCAAAGAGAGCGGAAAGAATCGAGGCTTCCAGGGTTCTGGTCACTGGCTTGTGAAAACCAGAGACTGCCCTGAGACTCTCCCACTGCCTGGTCACAATACGTGCCCTGAGGATACCAGCCGGTGGGTGAGTTGTCCCTTTAAAGTGAGGGCAGAGGTCGAGTCCCTGCATTTACAATCAGAAAGTCAGACCAACAGAGGGGTGGGTGCTGGATGCCAGGCTGGAGGGGCTGGGAAGCCAAAGGGGTCGCCTCTTCCAGCTGCCTGAGACCGAAAGTGAGAGGGTGGGTGAGACAATGGAAGAGCTTAAATTGGTTTATTGTGTGTTTATATATTCATGTAGTGTGTGTGTGTGTGTGTGTGTGTGTGTGTGTGTGTGTGTGTAACTCAGAAATGGAACCCAGCCATGAGGTACTAGTAAAGGAACATCATGGGCTACCTCACCACAGCTTGTATCAGGGGGATCAGATGACACCTTGTGGGAAGCGGTTTTCTCTCCTCACACCATGCGGTTTCTGGGAGCAACCTCCGGTTGGCAGGCTTGATGGCAGTTGCCCTTACTCACTGAGCCACACTGCCAGCTCACAGGCTTATTTTTAAGGAGAGAAAGACCTGGACAGATAGATGTGAGAAGAGGCTCGGCAACAGAGGTGAGGAGGAGGGGGTGGGGGAAGGCCACCTCAGGAGATCCAGGGAGAGGGCCTCTTGGTTCAGGAGAAAACGGCTAGGGATGGAGGAAGAAGAGCAGAGGCAGATGTGGATTTTATTGTGGTAGTCTGAGTCAGAGTGGTCCTCAGAGGCTCAGATGTTTAAATACCTGGTCCCCAGTGGGTGGAGCTGTTTGGGTAGGCTTAGGAGGCGTGGCCTTGCTGGAGGGAGTGTATCACTGGGGGTGGGCTTTGGGTTTTAAAAGCCTCAAAACACCGCTAGTATACTCTCTGCTTCCTGCTTGTGGTTAGGGGGATGAGCTCTCAGATGTTCCTTGGCTGCTGTCTACTGTCACGATTTCCTGCCGTGATGGACTCCTAGCCCTCTGGAACCGGAAGCACAGTAAGCCCTTCCTTCTATAAGTTGCCACAGTCATGGTGTTTCAGCACAGCAATAGGAAAGTAACTAATACACATGTGTGGACTGGAGGCTGGGAAGTTCACTGATGGTGGCCTTTATCTGCCCTGCATGACGGATGGGAGATTTCTCCCTGCCACACACACAGGTCCAGAAGATCTGCAGTGGTGAGTCAGAGCATCTGATTGACAACTAGGGACAGGGTGCTGGCAAAGTGACATCGCGAGTTACAACCGTGGCCGCAGTTTCTGTCTCTCTACGGTGCCACTCAGTCCCTGGTACTGGGCTGACTGGATGCGGAGAAAGGGTGTGGTAGTGTTGTCAAGTAAAATGGGGTGACGATGGCTTTGGTGACGGGTCTGACTTTGAATGAATGGACATAATGGAGTAAATAAGAAAGGCCATAGTGAACAGTCACAATGACACAGCTTTGACTCACAATACGGCGCTACCACTTAACAGCACCTGCCTCAGCCAGCCAGCCAACAGCTGTGAGGCAGGCATCCCTGGGGCCTGTTATGAGCGAGAACTCAGTAGGAAGGGGTCTCCGAGGCCATGGCAGGAAGCGGCTGAAATGGAGGATTCTAGGCAGGAAGGTATGTGGACAGGCTCCTCACGGGGATTCCTGGGGCAGTCAGATGTGGGTTCTACACCCAATTCTAGCTACTGCTTCACTAGCAGCATTACCTCAACCAGTACTTCATTGTCTTGGTGCCTTGGTTTGCTCGTCTCTACATCGAGGACGGTAACAGTACCTGTCTAACAGGGTTATTAGGAGAACCGAATTAAGGGGTTCAAGGAAGCTGGGAACTGAGGGCTTTGATAACGATGATGACGATGATGATGATATGATGGGAAAAGAAAGAGAAGGAAAAGAAGCAACAGGGCACAGAAGGAAGTAATGATGAAAAGCAGAAGCAGCGACGAGCAGTCTGGCGCCTGAGCATTGGAATCTGCTGCAGAGCAAGCAATGGGGAGCAGCACGGGCAGGGAGAAGGAAGGCCTTCGACTCCTGCGTGGAACAGTGCCTGGGGCAACAGTATGGTTGCTGGTGATGGCTGCAAAGGAAAACAGTGTTACCACAGGCTCATGGCACAGGCCTGGAGAGGAGTCTGTGACCACTTGCTCTCCAGGTGAGCAAAGTTCTCTCAGGTCGGAACAGAGTAGAGGCTCTTAGTATAGATAACATCCAACCCCCAACTTGGGCCCTGTCCAGCAAGGCCTCGTACTTGGAGACCTGATGGGCCTGCCTGCCCTGGGGAGTTTCCAGACTACTCTCTTGCTCTGATCTGCTGCTGCTCTACGGGGTTTCCTCTCCTCTGGACCTGGCCTCTGACTCCTCTTTTTGAGTCACTATCTAGGCCAGACCCCACAGCCTAGACAGAAAAACACTTCACTTTCTCGTGCAAGGGGGGCTCTTCTAACAGCAACCACCAGTCAAAAGTAACCGGTAAGAAAGCCAGAGAGGTGGGGTCTCAGCACTCGGGAGGCTGTGGCCAGAACATCGGCAACCGTTTGAGCCAGCCAGGGCAACAGAGTGAACCTCGTCCCATGAAAACAAATACTAGGAACGGCCTGCGGCTGGGAACTTACTGCGATTTTTTTGTGCTAGGTTTCATCTCTATTTCATCTTAATTTTTAAAAACATTAGCTGAGCATGGTGACTTACA
Organism: Peromyscus eremicus; assembly: GCF_949786415.1. Taxonomy (NCBI): domain Eukaryota; kingdom Metazoa; phylum Chordata; class Mammalia; order Rodentia; family Cricetidae; genus Peromyscus; species Peromyscus eremicus. The sequence goes on from NC_081417.1 coordinate 130,669,544, forward strand.
TCTATAATCCTAACACTTGGGAGAAAGAGGCAGAAGGACTGCCCTGAGTTCAAGGCAAGCCTGGGCTACAAAGTGAGCTCCAGGCCAGCCTATCTAAAACAAACAAACAAACAAACAAACAGAGGTCACCTCTTGACCATGAATGTGGGACCCTGGCTGGCCTATGAAAACCTCCCCTCCCTCCTTCCCCAGGGAAAGAATGTACCGCTGTATGGTCAAGCCTGTGGTGACTGTCCAAGGGCTATCTCAAGCCTTATTCTTTCTCTTCCCTCTGCATGTTGGGCCCACAGCTTCACTGGCCCAGTCCAGACAGGGGCTTCTCAGCAGATGTCAGCTTCCCAGCGTCGGTGGGAAGCTGATGGGGAAGGAAGAAAAGGCCGCACAGGCACTCTGTAGCCCTGGGCCACCAGGCATCCTGGGGCACAGCTGGGAAGGCTGGCAGATGCACAAGGTGGGGGCCTGAGTGACCAGAAGAGGTGCCCTGTCCTTCACATGTCCTGTCCTCTCCAGTCTTCATCTAGGGACTGAATGACAGGTAATGGCACCCGGGACCCTGGGCCTCATGTTCTGACTTATCAATGGCTATGTGCATTTTCCATATAGTCTCAGAGCGTCCTAAATGGAGCATGGCCTCCTGGGATCTCCACACTTATGGTTCCTTTTGTTTGGAAAGCCGGACTCGCTCCCAGCTCTTCCTTCCCATCCTGTTAGGCAGTGTTTCTTGGGAGGCCTTCTCTTGGCCTTTCCTGTCCGCCCCAGCTGCTTTAGGAGGCACTTCCTGCACTGAGCAATAATTCTAGTTTGGGGACCGTGTCTCCCGTTAGACTGTGAGTGGCTTCTGCTCTACAGCAGAACTGAATTTGTCTTTGAAGTCCGAGGGGCTGGCTCAGGCCTTGTACCTCACGAATGCCTGGCCAACAGGCTAGTGCACAGGGGAGGCCGCAGTCTGCCTCTGAGAAGAGCTTTACCGAGCTGCATCTCTCGTTATAGACTTAACCACTGGCTGCTTCTCCCTCTCCCAGGCTTCGCCCTCCTTCTTGGCCTTACTTCCCTCCTCAGTATCCACCAGCGCTTTGCTGGACATGCAGTCTGTGGGGAGACCCATTAGACGTCCTTGCTGGCTTAATCAAGGCTCCTGGGACCAGGGAGGTACAAGGTCTTTTGGTAATTAGTTTGGAGCTATCTGGGCCACCGTCCAATGTATTAGAGAACCAAGGGGTCACACACGGGGAAGGGCAGGGCCATCAACCATCTTCCTTTCCCACATCTTCCCTGCTCCCAGTGTTCACCAGGACTCCTGGGTACCAGAAAGGTATGTGCCATAAGCAGCACAGCAGCAACTGTCTGAGTCTCATACCTGCTCCAGCCCTACCCGGCCAGCCCCGGGCCCGGAGCAGAGCTATTTCCAGCCAGAACTCTGCAGGTGAAACTCTAGACAGGTTTAGAGCTTGCTAGCAGCCGGAGGCTGAGCAGCCAGAAACATCACCGCAGGAGTAGGTCGAGGCCCAGAGGGAGGACTGGAAGGGCAACCTGATTCACATCTACCCGACCTGGGTCTTAGAGGCCAGGGAGGTGATGAGCAGCCTAGAGATGTCCCAGGAGGGCACCAACCTCAGGCTTGGGAAAGGGACACTCAAGAATGGGCCTCTGGAGGTTCATCTCATGTGGTGGTTTGATAAAAATAGCCCTCATAAGTTTACAGAAAGACTGGTCATCGGGGAGTGGCACTCTTTGAAAGGATTAGGAGGTGTGGCCTTGTTGGAGGAAGTGTGTTTCTAGGGGTGGGCTTTGAGGTTTCAAGGGCCCAATTCAGGCCCAGTAGCCCTCTCTCTTCCTGCTGCCTGCAGACCCTGATGTAGACCTCTCAGCTCCTTCTCCAGCACCATGTCTGCCTGCATGCTGCCATGCTTCCCATCATGATGATAACGGACTAAACCTCGGAAACTGTAAACAAGTCCCAATTAGATGTTTTCTTTTATAAGAGTTGCCATGATCACGGTGCCCCTTCACAGCAAACAGAACACTGACTAAGACACTTGGGATGCTGAGAAGGCATGGATATCTCTGGTGTTACTGGTGGATTACTCAGAAGTCCAGAGCCACCCTTGACTGTGGTACCACAGAAAGCCCACAGGACTTCAGAAGACTCCTTGCCATCCTCCCTCTCCCCATCACACTCAGAAGGTGTTCTCCCTGACACAGGCTGGCCATGTGTGCCCAGGACGGGGTTGAGCGAGGCCCTGATCATACCTCATAGTGCCTCACTCACTGTGCCAGGATCTTGACCCACTGGCTGCCAAGGCCAGGCCACCAGACCAAGTGGCGAGCTCCTCAGTCTTCTTGGGAGCAGCTCCCCCACTTCCACTGACTCTCCTGCCTGCCTTGGGGAGACAGGATGAGCTTTGACTCCACTGACCTTGGTGCTCTTGGAGGCAGAGGCGACTACATGCATCTCTGGTCTGCTGTCCCCAAGGAATCTGGACTGCCTCACTTCTCCCACACTGCCCCTCAGGAAGCAGGAACTGGTTTAAGCTAATTCCAGATCATGTGCAGTGAATGGGCACCATGGGGGGAAAACCCTATGGGGTCAGGGCCCTACCCTCTGGCTCTCCTGCCCTGAGAAAGCCATGAAGGCTTTGCTAGGTGTCTACGGACTAAGAGCATGTGGGCTGATGAGCAGAGGGCGTATATGAGAAGAGTTCACCACGGCAGGTCCAGTTCACTCCCATGTCTCCCTCTGAAGTGCTTGCCTGTTACCTTAAGGCAAATAGAAAGGCTGTAGGGGTTCCGAAAAGAGAGGGGGCCTCCCCCAGCCCCATTCCTCCCTAGTCTGGTAGACAAGAGGCTTGCTTGATGCCAGACCAATCACCTGCTTCTTTGTCCTTTCCTTCCCTTTGGAAACCTGGGCTGCACCCAGCACAGCCGGCTGCCAGCCTGGCTCTGAGTCGGGCTCCCGTCCCCGCTGCCCCACCTACCTGAGCTTCTGAACCTGACTTCTGTCTTCGCTCCTGCTTGCTATCTACTTGACACTGCCTGCACTTGGCCTTGCTTGGAAGGGGCTGTGGAGTCAAACTAAATTGCACTGAGACCCTCAGAGGTAAGCGAAGCTATTCTCGCCCCCAACTTCTACATCTAAAGGGACAGCTAGCTCCTTACTGAAGGCAGAGGGCAATCTGTCATCGGTCTCCGGGAAGAGGCTTGGGCACTGGGAGATGAATGGCCTGAGCCCTGCACACCCCTCCCCCGGGTGACGGATGACAGCTGGAGGGGAGGAGACTAGAGTCGAGAGTCGTGAGTGGGAGACAGACTCAGACAAGTTGGCAGGTGTCCCTGCAGGCCCAGAACTGGGAAACAGGTCTCAGGAGCGGCCCCAGTCAGTGGTCTACTAATGGGCAATCTGACCCTACGCTACCACATACACTCCCTAAACACATGGGCCCAGATCCTAGCCAGCTTAGAGCAGTCAACATGAATCTGATCACACCCAAAGAGAAGAACCAGACTTAGTGGCAGGCTGGAGACCAACCTACAGGGTAGCACTGAAAATCTGAGGTCAAAAATGGTCTGGATTCATGCGTTTGGGAGCTAGAACCCTTGCACTGAGAATGGCCTGCAGAATCCACTGTCCCTGCAGAATGGCCCCAGGGTCTCTAGAAGGCTTTCTTTCTCTGTTGAGAATGAGGTGAGGCCCTAAGAGCAGTCAGAACGGCCTCGTGGAAGGGAAGTTGGGCCAGGGAGGTAGCTACAGACCGGGGCATGAGCCTGTCAAAGCTGCGAGTCGCACTGGGGCTGCCCACAGGAATCAGAGCTTTGCTTCCTTGGGATCTGAGACACGAAGGCTGAGAAAGCACCAGCCCCCCCCCCCCCCCCCCCCCCCCCCCCCCCCGGCTATCTGGAGGGAGGTAGCAGAAAGCAGGCATTTCAGCTCCAGGAGCCCGTTAGGCACCCTGCCATCATTTGGCCTCGGTCCCTTGCTGGATTTGCTGCCTTTTAGCTTCGGGTCATTTTGAAGTTTCCTATTTGTTCTTTGTGGGGTCCAGTGGGAGGGACTGCCTGGGAAGCCGGGAGGCTGGAGGCGGGGGAAGGGATGCTTGTAGTAGGGAGCTCACCACTCTCTCCTTGTAGACGATGTACTTGAGCCATTTGAAGTCCTGCCACTTGAAGCCAGCAAGGACAAAGAGAGAGTCTCGTTCATACTGCTCAGGCCGCTGCATGGCACCCTCGGGGTAGGTGATGCGCAGGGTGGTCTTGCTGCCCACGTCCCTCTCAAAGCCCTTCACAGGTGCTGAATTCAGTCTACAAAGAGCCAGTGGAGTCAGAGCTGGCCTTGGGCCTGTGTCTGGGGAAGGACCCTGAGCCCCAAACACCCCGGGGTGCAGAGTAGGTTTTAAAACCCTCCAACCCAGCAGCATTCTTGAGGCTTCTGTTAACCCTCGGGCTAGGTGACCGGACGGCGAGACAGTTCTCAGTGCGTGCGCGTAGGGCTCAGGATTTGGTCCACAGCATGCATGTGCCCAAGGTGTTGTTCAGGGGAGCTCACCTGACCACGATGTCATAGTCGTCAATTCGTGACCCCAGAGACTTGTTGGCAAGGACCCCTCCGTTGCCCACAATGATGCAGCGGCGGCAGTGGAGGCTGGGGGAGAGAGAGCAGAGGTCTGTGAAGGTGGTCCCCCGCTGTTCCCCTTTGTCTCGCTGCCCTCGACTCTACTGTAACTTTGGTCAGGTCCAGGCAGCACTCCGGAAGGAGGCCAGTGCCACACCTCAGGAGCTGGACCCTGGGACACTCGACACCTGCTGGGTCTGACACTTCTAAGGGGAGGTTTGGGGAGCGGCCCAGGAAGCAAGGAGGGGGCTCTGGTAAGACTGGGTTCTAGGCAGAGGTGAGGGAGGCTTGGTGGCCTTAGAGGACAGCGAGGGAAGCTTGAAGATCTCTCAGAAGAGCAAGGGCAGGGAAACGAAGCTGGGCGCTTCAGGACTTAAGACCGGGCTTAATTTCAACTCAGGCCTCTAGGCTCCGATAGCCACTGATGGCCTTGCTCACTTGATGTCTTGTCTCCTACCCTGACCGGAGGCGTTCCCTCCAGGGCTTCAGAGCTGTCGTTACCTTGGACTCAAGCTCTGTCCCTGTCAGCTGCCTCTGGCACCCCATCCCCTTCAGTTCTTGTTCCCAAACCACGGATGTGTGAGGACTGAGAAGCCTTGCCAAGTGCTGTACTCGGCAGGTGCCCGTCCAGAAGAGCTGTCCTGCTCATACACTCTACCCACACCGTGTGTACTGTGTGTGCACGGGGAGGTGTGGAGAGCCCCTGTCCAAACCCGGCCAAGAGCCTGGGGAAGGGGGCGGGCTCACCTGTCCAAGGCAGGGGTCAGGCGGTACTCTTTGGTGACTGACAAGATGGCTTTGATCAGATTGTCTGTGGACAGAGGAGGAAGGTTACTGTTAGCGGGTCTCTTAAATTCCCAGAATACATTTGCTAGTAATCATCCTGGGAGGCCTAGGAGTGGGACAGAGCGGAAGTGGGGGTGGGTGGAGGGAGCTGCGGGCACAAGGCTGGGCTAGACCTCTGCTTTCACTTTTCCCTTGAGCCAGGAGACAGAGGTAGGGAAGGAGGCAGATCTAGCCCTGCTGGGAGCCAGGCTCTCACCCCAGCATGTACCTTCCTCCCACGACCCTTCACCTTCCTTCGAGACTCATCTGTTTTCCCCATAGTTAGACCCTAGGACATATCAGAGCCTTGTTTGGAATGGGAATCTCTAGATGGAGACAGACCATGTTTTACCATTGTGTCTCATGGAGCAGAGTCCAGGAAACAAGTCAGACAACCAATGGCTGAAGAGTTCACTCCAGTAGATCGTACAGCCTGCTCACTTTACCCCACTCTGCACTGCCCATCCCGACCCTGCTCTTTGCCAGGCTGCCTCTTCTTCCTCACCCATCACACCCTGCAGCCAGGCATCTGCCCGCCAGGACCCCTCTCAGCCAGGACCCTGAGACCTTTGCTCTCGGGGCCTGAACCACGACTCATCTCCTTGGCCTTTGGATGACCACCCTCTTTTAGACTCTGGCTCAGTGAGAACTTTATACTGTAATGGAGAAGAAGCTGTTGGCTCCGTCAGATCTGGTTCTGCTACTCAACACTCTGTGACCTGCCGCAAACGGCCACCTTCCTTTGAACTCATTCCCTTGCCTCTGAAAAAAACATAGCAAGCCCTGCTTAGCTCAGTTGTTGGGGAGATGCGAGATATATAAAGGTCTGTAGACAAGCAGCTTGGTACTACCACGACAGAAAGCATCTTTGTAAGAAAATAAGGGTGCGGCGTACAGACAGAACCCTGAGGCTATCCTCCAAGGGCACGGCACTGAAATGTTCACACAAGGAGACACGCTCGAGAATCTTCAACACACAATTGCAAAGTGCTAGAGGCAGCTGAAACATCCACCAAAAAGGAAAAGGACATGTGGAACATGAACTACTATGTGGCAAACAACAAAAACCCATCAATGATGTATAGCTACATGTACCAACACAGATAAAGCTAAAGTATATATGCAAAATATCATTCTAAAGAACATACACACATACACACATATATGATACATGAGAATTTTAAACACTTAAAAAAATCAACACACAAACACACACACAGATACATACTTTTTTTTTTTTTTGAGATAAAGTCTAAAGGCCTAAAACTCAGAGATCAGCCTGCCTCTGCTCCCCCAACCCCAGTACTGGGATTAAAGGCACTCACTACCATGCCCCATAAAGAAAAATTGGTTTATGTTTAATGGATATGTAAATATGTCACAAAAATAAAAATCAAGACAAAGAAACACTAAATGCCAAGATCTGATCAAGGACAGTGGTGCTGGGGAGGGGCAGTGGGCGGGGAGCAACCAGAAGCTCTCTGCAGCTCTGGCTTTATTTCTTTTCATATATAGGTGTTTTGTATACCCTCTGTGTGTCTGGTGCCCATGGGGGCCAGAACAGGGCCTGGGATGCCCTAGGACTGGGGTTACAGACAGTTGTGAGCTGCCATGTGGGTGCTGGGAATTGAACCCGGGTCCTCTGGAAGAGCAGCCAGTGCTCTTAACCTCTGAGCCATTCTCTAGCCCCACCATGCTTTATTTTATACATTAGGAAGACAGTGCATGGTGCCCATTACAATATTTTATTAATTTTGAGACATGGTCTTATGAATCAGCCTCAACCTTCATTTGTGGCTGAAAGTGACCTTGAACTTGTGACTCTTCTGCCTTCACCTCCCGAGCTCTAGGATTTCAGGCATGAGCCACCATGCCTAGTTATATGTGGTCCTGGGGTCAAATATATGCATGTCAGGTAAACACTCTATCAATTCAGCTCTACCACTAGCCCTTCATTGTATTATTCTAACATTATTTTTTGGGTGTTTGAGACATTTCATGTAATGAAGACTCCAAAATAAAAAAAATAAAAAAAAACAAAACCACAAAACCTTTTGTCTTTTTGTTTTGTTTGGTTTTGTTGTGGTAGGGATTGAACCTAGAGCCTTACATATGATATGTCAGCACTCTACTACTGAGCTACACCTCAGCCCTCACATAATTCCTTCAAAAGGGGGTAAACTGGGCATGGTGGCACACATACTTTTCATCCCAATACACAGGAGGCAGAGGCAGGTGGATTTCTCTAAGTTTTTGGTCAGTTAAGGCTACATGGTGAGACTGTCTCAGAAACACACACACACACACACACCTTTGGGTACAGCAAGGGGTCACGTGATTGACCGGAAAGTATCCTTTACATCCCACAGAGGCGGGCCTGGGCCTGGGCAGGCTCTCCAGAGGCTCCATGGGAGAGGGCCGAGGAGCAAACCTTTATTAAGGTTCTACACTAAGTGCCTCCAGATACACCTTCAAGTGGGGACACCTCTCATTCCCTTCTTGTCTCACCTCCAAATCTGCCTCAGAGGAAGAGCTCATCACTATCAGTGACAAGGACAGGGGCACAGACGGGGCTTTGCTTTCTGTGACGGGACCTTTGACAGAAAGGCACGGGTGAGGAGCTGCTCTCTCCTCGTTGGCTGAGGACGCTAATGGCCTTCGCTGGCCTTTGGAGCTACACAGTCAGTCCTGAGTGAGGATTCAGGAGGAAGGAGTCATCTGCCTGGATACAAGCATGGAGGAAGGGAGTCTACACATGGCTTAAACTAACCCATTGGATGTGCCCACTGGAGGCTTGAGGTCAGAGGCCCAGTTCAACAGTATGTTTGCTGGCTTTTGTCTTCTTCCCAGGGAGGACTGGGCTAGCAGAGTAGAGGGCTAAGTCTCCCGGCCAAATGTTAGCACCCTGTATCAGTTCCCTTCTTAATTCTGACTGTAACCTTGTAACACGGCACCGTTTCTATTTAGCTGACAAAAAGACCAAAGCGCAGACAGGTTAAGAAAGCTGTGCAAGGTCACAGCTAGTCAGAAGTAAGTGGAGGGATCTGACGCCCTACCTGACCCTCCCACCAAGCCAGGAAGCAGCCAGGCACTTGACAGAGAAGCAGGGCTGTGTGGAAGGGAAAGTGGAGAGAGAGAAAAGCTAGCTTGGGGCAGAAAAAGGACAATTAGAGGGAGGCCAAGTCAGCATGAAAGATCTTGGGCAGGGATTACAGGAGCCGTGTGTGTGTGTGTGTGTGTGTGTGTGTGTGTGTGTGTGTGTGTGTGTTTATGTGGTCTCCAGGAACTTTTCCATGTAGCCGCAGCACTATGGCAATGTCCCTAGAGCATCTCTTCTGCAATCTCATGGTGCCGGATCTGGCCCCTGCTCCTTCACTAGACTAGAGCTTTGAACAAAGGGACTGTATACACACATCACTGTAGCAGAGCCAGCTCTGGCCAGTGCACAACAATCTCCAGCAGAGAACTGTTTTGTTTATTTTGAGACAGGGTCTCATTATGTAGCCCTGGCTGTCCTGGAACTCACTCTGTAGACCAGGCTGGCCTCGAACTCAGAGATCAGCCTCCTCTGCCTCTGTGATTAAAGGTATAAAGGTATGCACTGCACCACAGTCTGTCTGTCTGTTTGTCTGTTTGTCTGTCTCTCTCTCTCTCACACACACATACACACTTATTTGTGTGTGTGCACATGTGCACACTCACTTACAAATGGGTACCATGGAGTCAGAGAACAATTTATTATGACTGGCTCCCCTTTCCACCATGTGGATGGCAGACATTGGACTTACTAGGTAGCAAATACCTTCACCCATTGAACCATCTCACCAGCCCCCAGTGCGGAACTTCTAAAGACACAATCCTGTCTTGAAGTATAGGGAAATACCATGGGAAAATGGGGTGTTTAATGTTTAAAGGGTTCCCAACATACCTTGACCTTTGATTCCAAAAGGTGGCACGAACTCCCGGATCCTAGCCCACTTGCGAAAGGAGTCATCCAGGAACATGGGTGCTGGCTTGGAGAACCTGGAACACACCAAAAAGTGCTGGTTGGCTCTGGGTACATAGCCTTGGTGATGGGTCTGTGAAGCACCCTCCACATTCCAGTCCACCCGCCCCCCACCTCCCCAACCTTTTAACTGGGTAGTTGCTGATTTTATTGAGTAGAACTTGAGTCTGGAAAGCAGGCCTGGTTAGTCTTTATTTGGCTGCGGGAGTGGAGGGACAAGGTCTGCTCAGCAAGGATTAATGTCCGAGAGCTGGAAGCTCTCTGGAAGGTTATCCAGGCATCCATCTCCACTCTGCTGCCCACTATGTTCCTCCAATCTGGGAACATGGGGATAAGACAGTGCCAGCGGAGGACAAAAGTATCCAAAAATCCAGCCGGTACTACGGGGAGACAGAATGCTGGAGAGGATTCTGGGAGTCAGACCACCCAGGGTGAGGAGGAAGGCAGATTCACAGTGACACAGCAAAGTGGGGAAAGTATGGGAGCGAGAACTGTGCTCGAAAAAGAGAAAGAAAAAGCCGAGTCTGTGATTAGGGTGCAGGGCTGAGAGGAGAGGTCAGATTAGCTAGAACTGGGGTGCACTTGTTGGTGGACCCTAAGTTCCTATGGAGGTGGGGAAGTGGTTAACAGTTTAAGGCGTTTCACTTGGGCTCACAGGAAAGATAGAAAGGAAAGGAGGAGAGAGGGGAGGGGAGAGAGGGGGTGAGGGAGGAAGGGAGGGAGGGAGGGACGGACGGACGGACGGATGGAGGGATGCTGAGCTGGGAGGAGGAAATGGCAAAATACTCCTCTTCTTGAGCAGGGCAGGCTGAGGCTTGGGGATGACTGTACATGTGACAAGAATTGTAAGGGGAAGTGGGGACAATGGACAATGCCACAGGAGTTAAGCTCTTTGGAGAAGCCTGGAGGACACTTCACAAGGAACCGAGCACCCTGGTTTGAGACCCCGCACAGGCTGGCAGCCTTGGAGGTGGACAGCACACTGACTGGGCTGGGAATCCCGCTGTGGGCCCTCCTGATCAAGAGGGACCACGTGGAGGCCTAGGCCTTCAGTGACCCACAAACCTTTGCTTCTGACTCAACCCCAGTTAGCTCACAGCGCAGCTGAGGCTACAGGAAAGCATGCCCTCCCCATACCGCCCAGAAGCTAGACCATTCCCCTCTTCACAACCTGTAACCTTAAGCATCCATTTCTCACCCCCATCACTACTAACTCCATTATCCCACCATCCCAGGAGGAATAAGCTAGTCAGTCACTCAGAGGCCTAATATTAGAGACGTTGACATGAACTTGAAAGGGACGGGAAACACTCAGTCCTGCGCTCTCCGCCACAATTACGAAGATGGCCACACCACACTCACGGCCATGACGGTCTGCCTACAACACTCTCCTTCAGACTTGCAGGTCCCAGCAGGAGTCAGCACTTTCCTTTGTTCAATTTCTCACATATAAAATCCAAGTAAATTGATAGCATATTTGAAGCTTTACTGAAGGCAAGCATTTGGCCAAGGTCTACGAGAAACAGCAATGGGAACAGGTCTCTGGATGCACACACTGTCTCCCTCTGTCTCAGGACAGATCCTACCGAATTTTTGTAACGTTCCAGAGTCAAGCTTGGACGGGATTTTATCTACTTCCCAGTATGTACAGGGTGCCATATGCTAATAAAACCTCAGATCTGCCCTAGTGACCTGCATGCATTTCCCCCCTTCTCTTCCTTTTCCCATTTGTCCCCCAGATCATCACAACTTTCTTATCAGTTCTACTCTGAAGAACACCATATTTGGAGGGCTGGAGAGACAAGCTTAATGGTGAAGAGAGCTTGCTGCTTTTCCAGAGGACCCAAGTTCAGTTTCCAGCACTCACACCAGGGGGCTCACAACCACCTGTAACTCTAGCTTCAGGGCATCTGGGACCCTCTTCTGGCCTTCACAGGTACCCCCACCACATTCATAACATGCACACATAAATAAAAATAACTTTTTTTTTTTTTTTTTTTTTTAAAGATAGGTTCCTACTGTGTAGCCCTGACTGGCCTTGATCTTACAGAGATTCTTTGCCTCCCAAGTGCACCACCCACCCAGAAATACCATAGTTTAATTTTTTTTAAAACAATTTTTTTTTCAGGCTGAGCGGTGGTGGCGAACACTTTTAATCCCAGCACTCGGGAGGCAGAGGCAGGCGGATCTCTGTGAGTTCGAGGCCAGATGGGCTATAGAGTGAGTTCCAGGAAAGGTGCCAAAGCTACACAGAGAAACCCTCTCTCGGGGGAAAAAAAAAAAAAAAAAACCAACCAAGAAACCAAAAAATAAACCACCATATTTTTTTCCTATGTGATTTATTTTTGCCTCTTGTTTTATATGAGTGGTGTAGGTCCAGTAATGAAGGAGCAGCTCTGCGTGTGTGTGTGTGTGTGTGTGTGTGTGTGTGTGTGTTGTGTTACATGAACACACACATACATTTGTGGGGTCAGAGGCTGACACTGGCTGTCCTCCTCCATGGTTCTCCACCCATGAACCTGGAGATACTAGCCCTGGAGATCCACCCACCTGCCTTCCCAGTTCAGGGATGACAGACAGACACAACGGGAGGACAGACACAACGGGAGGACAGACACAAGGGGATGATTGACAGGTATGCTGCTTCAGGTTTTTTGGCTGTGCTGAGGATGCAAAGTCAGGTCCTCAGGTCTGCACAAACACTTTACCAACCGACCACCTCCTCAGCCTCTGAAATTATGAAAATGGTTTTAAAATGGCTTTTTTTGTGACTTGTAATATGTGCTAATTTGGGGAAACGTGCAGGCAAGCACACATGTACCCCTATCCTGTACCACAGACACAATTACCCCTTTCGGCACATGTCAAAACTGATGCTCCCTTGCACATACAATTTTGTAGACTTCTTTCTCCTAACTCAGAGAGACTGGGTCCATTTACAAAACCTGGAAGCTGTTGATAACGTGACCCATTTTAGTCCCTAAAAGTGAAACAGAAAAGAAGGGACAAATGAAAATGTGACCAAGGAAAGCAGGAGTTTCCAAATTAATAAAGAGTCAAAAAAAGTTCACAGGACAGACTGTGGAAAATCCATTAAATGGGCCAGATAAGGCCTCATAAAAACTGTCCGTTTTCTGACTGTAACCTACTCCTTTCCTGCTTTTATGATGTTTTCAAACACCTGCCACTCCGTCTCATCCTTTTACTGGGCCTTCGTGTTTCAGATGCTCACTCTGTAGCCTATTTTTATATCCCTTCAAAAAAATGAGCCAGCTCCTCTAGGGTTTCTCGCTGCGGGGTGGCTGCACCCCTTTACAAGCAGGGCCCCTCCCCTTGCAGTGGATATACTCTTAAACTTAATTTTTTTTTCTTGTTATGCTGTGGGTACAAACCAGGTCTTCGTGTCTGGCAGACAAGTACTCTATCAATAAGCTACATCCTCAGCCCTGATTTTTCTTTTTGCAACACGGTATCTCTATGTAGTCCTGGCTACCCTGGAACTCGCTCTGTAGACCAGGATGGCCTTGAACTCAGAGATCTGCCTGCCTGCCTCCCCAGTGCTGGGATTAAAGGTGTACACCACCACTGCCCAGCTAATTTATCTTTTTTTAATTCTTACATTAATTTTATCTATCTATCTATCTATCTATCTATCTATCTATCTATCTATCTATCTGTCTGTCTGTCTGTCTGTCTGTCTGTCTGTCTGTCTATCTATCGTGTGTCTGCATGCGTGTGGAGGTCAGAGAACAGCTTGTAGGATTTGTTCTCTCCTTCCACCCCGTGGGTCCCAGGGGTAGAACGCAAGTCTTCAGGCTTGGTGGCCGGTACCTTTATCCACTGAGCCATCTCACTGACCCATCTTCTTCCCCTCTTGTTTTTTAATTAGTTCTTTGAGAATTTGTACATATTCACCTCTCCCCCAGTTCCTCCCAGATTCAACTCCTCCCCAAGTTCCCTACCCACCCAACCTTGTACTTTTTTTTTTTTTTTTTTTTTTTTAACCCATCAAGTACACGTTGCATTCTCTCGGATGTGAGGCCTTCCAAGGGAGCACGGTCTGTCTACCAGGAGCAATGTCTTTAAATAAAACCAACTCCCTCCTGGGAGTTATCAGTTATCAATAGCTCCTCAGCCAGGAGTGGGACCTGGTGCCCCGTGCCCTCTCCATGCTGGGACAGAATCTGGCTCGCGCTTGCTCAGGTCTGTGCACGCTGTCACACCACTGTGAGTTCACGTGTGCTGCTGCCCTGCCGTGTCTGGCAAACCTGTTCCCTGCAGTCACCCACTGCCTCTGGCTCTCAGACTCTTCCCAACCCCTCCTTCCCAGTGATTCCTGAGCCTCGGGAGAAGGGGGGTGACACAGACATTGCATTAGGAGCTAAGCACCACGGTCTTTCTCTGCTGGACCAGTTTAGATCTTTGTGATCTTTTGTCTTTTTGAGGCAGGGTCTCACGTAGCCAAGACTAGCCTGGAACTCCTGACCTTACAGCTTCCACTTCTGGGATTATAAGCATGACCCACCACACCAAGTTCCCAGACCTAGATTTTTTTTTTTAAATAAAACATTACATTTTTCTCTGCCCCTTCCTCCCTCTAATTCCTCCCAAGTACCCCCTAGCTCCCTCTCAAAATTAAAGCCTCTTTCTAATTGTTATTGTTTTACACACACACACACACACACACACACACACACACACACATACACATGCCTAAGTATATAAATACAACCTGCTCCGTCTGTTTAGTGTTGCCTATATGTATATGATTTCAGGGCTAACCACTTGGCATTAGATAGCCAATCAGGGGCTCATCCTTGAGGAAGACTATTTCTCCATCAGTATTCCTTAGTTTGCCTGTAGTTTTCTTCCAGACCTATTTTAAACTGTTTCATTATAAAAGTTTCATGCATATAAAAGTAGGAAAAACTCAAAATAATAAGAGCAGTAGCAATCAGTACAGCGAGCTTCCCACGGACCCATCAGGACCGATCACCTTGACTCGGCAATCATCAGCTTTGGTGATCTATTGTGTACCCTAATAAAGTTGCCTGAGGATCAGAGGACAGAGCCAGCCACTAGATTAGACACAGAGCCAGGCAGTGGTGGCACACACCTTTAACCCCAGCACTTGAGATCTTAGGCCTTTAATCCCAGGAAGTAATATGGCAAGGCAGAGAAAGGTCTATAAGACATGAGGAAACAGGAACTCACTCTTTCTAGGCTGAGGATTTCGTAGAGGTAAGAACTAGTGGCTAGCTGTTCTGCTTCTCTGATCTTTCAGCTTTCACCCTGATACCTGGCTCTGGATTTTTTTTATTAAAAGACATTGAAGATTCGAACAACAATCAACCATCTACTTTTTTCTGTTTCTGTTTGAAAATTCCTAGAAATGATGCCATTTCATCACAAAATAGTTTACCATTAACTTTCTCTCCATATGTATAAATTGGTTGGGAGAGTGTCTCATATAGCTTTTGCTGGTCTTGGATTCTTTTTTAAAAAAATATTTATTTACCTATGAATTTTATGCATATAGGTGTTTTGTCTGCATGCTTGTCTGCACACCAGAAGGGGGCATCTGATCCTACTAGATCACAGTTATAGATGCTTGGGAGCCACCATGTGAGTGCTAGGAATTGAACTCAGGACCCCTGGAAGAGCAGCTAGTACTCTAAACTTGAATTCTTGGTCCTTTAGCCTCCATTTCCCAAGTGTATCACCATGCTTGACATCCCAGCATTAATTAAAAAAATTATTTGTTTATTTATTTTTGAGACAGGGTTTCTGTATGTAACCCTGGCTGTCCTGGATCTCACTTTGTAGACCAGGCTGGCCATGAACTCACAGAAAGCCGCCTGCCTCTGCCTCCCGAGTGCTGGGGTTACAAGTGGGCATCAACCTGCCCACTGGTGCTAGTTCAATAGTTGGGTTTGTTCAGATTTGGATGGAGGTGCAGTCCACACATTGCGCTGATCTCTTTATCTCTTAAATCCATGGTTTGTTCCTTTCTCTCCATTTCAATTTGTGGTGAAGAACATGTCACTTGTCCTACAGACGTATGTTTTCATTATAGAACATATAGGAACATGTCTGTAGGATATATTCTTTCCCTGACTGCATCCAGATATTGTTTGGCATGTTTCTTGTCATTTGCCGCCTGTAAACTGGGCCTAGAGCAGGAGGCTTCATCAGATTCAGGTTCTGTCCTCTAGAAGAAAACCTCTGGGACACACAGACACTCCCTGTGGCATTGAGCTGACAAGGCTTGCATACGGTGCCTTTAGCAGTCTCTGGGTCAGTGCCTAGACCCGCTCATTCTTTAGATGCTGGAAAGTAGCTTTCATTAATGTCTATCAGCATTCATCAGGAACTAGGCAGATGGGAAAGACAAAGAAAATGCCTGATTTTCCCCTTCATTTACCAATTTTCAGGGCAGTGAGATGACTCTTTAGTGCCTTTCAGAGCTGGCTAATGAGATTATTTCCCTCTTTAAATCATTAAGGAGTTATACATCTTATTATATTTGATAATGCCAATTCACTGTAATTATGACTCTCTTTGATGTTTAGAACAAGCTGTCTTTGGCCACTAGGGCCTTTGCAGTTTGGCTGCTGAATTCTTGGGTACACCTTTTCCCAAGTCATTGGCTGCATCCAGCAATCTCTGATAAAGACCTGGCTTTCTTACATCAGAAGATGTCCCAGATTTATTCAGTCCATTTCTTGGTCCCATCTAGACTCCATCATTCGCCCAAGGTGCTGGAAATTATTCAGAGAGATCCCCCTCACAGTGCCAGGATTCTCCTGTGCCTATAGGTTGCTCACTGTCCCCAAACCAGGAAACAGCTTTTTGAACAACAAAAAAATCATTTGTACTGATATTCTCAATTAAAATTTAGACTTACAGGAAATGTGCTTGCTTTCTATTTCAACCATTTTACTTAGATACAACTCTTATAACACAAAATTCATGTTTATTGACCTAATTTGATTTTATACTGTGCTTCTCTCATTTTATTTAATTTTCTTATCTTTCTTACCTCAATATGTAGCCCAGCCTGGACTGGACTATATATACATATACAAACACACACTGGTTTTTTTTTTTTTTTTTTTTTTTTTTTGAGACAGAGTTTCACTATGTAGCTCTGAATTCACTATGTAGTCCTGGAACTCACTACATAGATCAAGCTGGCCTCAAGCTCACAGAGATCCACCTGCCTTTGCCACACAAACGCTGGGATTAAAGGTGTGTACCCACCCAGCTTGGCTCTTTTTTCGTAAAACTATTTTTTTAAAAAATTACATGTATGCTTGTGTGTCCGTGTGTGGGTCTGTGCACGCGGGTGCAGGTGCTTATGGAAGTCAGAAGTGTTGGATCCCCTGGACCTGGAGTTACAGGTAACTGTGAGCTACTCAATGTGGAAGCTGGAAACTGAACTCAGGTTCTCTGCAAGAGCAGTGTGTTCTTAACCAATGAGTCATCGCTCTAGCCCATGATGCCTCTTTGCTGTTAAGTTGAGCTCCTTTCTAGTATCATCAACACATTGAGTTGCTTTATCCTAGCATATACATGCAGGCAAACACAAACACACACACAAACACACACACACACACACACACACACACACGACATTTTCAGAATAGTACTAGCATCATTACTCATGCTAAATTTAAAAAAAATTAAATTGTGTATGTGTCAGAGAACAGCTTGTAGAAGTTGACTCTTCCCTTCCACCATGTGGGTCCTGGGGATTGAGTTCAGGTCTTTAGTTGGCTGCAAGGACCTTTACCCACTGAGCCATCTCTCCAGCCCTGCTCACTCTACAACTCACTCTACAACTCACTCTACAACTCACTCTAAAACACTCTACAACTCACTCTAAAACACTCTACAACTCACTCTAATACCCAAGGAATGCTCAATCATACCACAAGGGCACATGCTCAACTATGTTTATAGCAGCACTATATGTAATAGCCAGAACCTGGAAACAACCTAGATGCCCATCAACTGAAGAATGGATTAAGAAAATGTGGTACATATACACGATGGAGTAGTACTCAGCAGAGAAAAACAATGACAGCATGAGGTTTGCGGGCAAATGGATGGAACTAGAAAAAATCATCCTGAGTGAGGTAACCCAGACTCAGAAGAACAAACATGGTATGTAGTCACTCGTAATTGGATACTAGATATAAAGCAAAGGATAACCAGACTGCAACTCACAACTCCAGGGAGGCTACCTAGTAAAGAGGACCCTAGGAAAGACACAGGGATCGCCCAGCGACAGAGAAATAGATGATGAGATCTACATGAGCAAACTGGAGGCGGGGTGTGTGTGTGTGTGTGTGTGTGTGTGTGTGTGTGTGTGTGTGTGTGTGTGTTAATGGAGGGCAAGGGTCAGGGGAAAGAGAGCTTAGGGGAGCGGGAGGTCCCAGCTGGATCAGGAGCAGAGTGGGAGAACGGGGAGGGAGATACCATGATGAATGAAGACCCCAGGGGAATAGGAAGAAGCAGAGCTAGAGAGGTCCCCAGAAATCCACAAAGACACCTCCACTGTAGACTACTGGCAATGGTTGAGAGAGTGCCTGAGCTGACCTGCTCTGGTGATCAGATAGCCGAACACCCTGGCTGTCATGATAGAACTCTCATCCAGTGTCTGATGGAAGCAGATGCTGAGATCCACGGCCGAGCCCCAGGTGGAGCTCTGGGAGTCCAATCGGCGAGAGAGAGGAGGGATTGTATGAGCGAGAGATGTTGAGACCATGGTTGGAGGAAGCACAGGGACAAATAGCCAAACTAGTGGAAACACATGAACTGTGAACCAATAGCTGAGGAGCCCCCATGGAACTGGACCAGGCCCTCTGGATAAGTGAGACAGTTGATTAGCTTGAACTGTTTGGGAGGCCCCCAGGCAGTGGAGCCAGGACCTGTCCTTGGTGCATGGGCTGACTTTTGGGAGCCTGGGGCCTATGCTGGGACACTTTGCTCAGCCTTGGTGTAGGGAGGAGGGGACTGGACCTGCCTCAGCTGAGTCTGCCAGGCTGGGCTGACTCCTCAGGGGGACCTTGCCTTGGAGGAGGTAGGAGTGGGGGGGGATCTGGGGGGGGAAGGGAGGGCTGGGGAATGGGATGAGGGAGGATGGGGGAATCCGTGGCTGATATGTGAAATTAATTTAATTATAAAATAAAAAAAAACTCACTCTACAACTCACTCTAAAACACTCTACAACTCACTCTACAACTCACTCTAAAACACTCTACAACTCACTCTACAACTCACTCTAAAACACTACAACTCACTCTAAAACACTCTACAACTCACTCTACAACTCACTCTAAAACACTCTACAACTCACTCTACAACTCACTCTAAAACACTACAACTCACTCTAAAACACTCTACAACTCACTCTACAACTCACTCTACAACTCATTCTACAACTCACTCTAAAACACTCTACAACTCACTCTAAAACACTACAACTCACTCTAAAACACTCTACAACTCACTCTACAACTCACTCTACAACTCACTCTAAAACACTCTACAACTCACTCTACAACTCATTCTAAAACACTCTACAACTCACTCTACAACTCACTCTAAAACACTACAACTCACTCTAAAACACTACAACTCACTCTAAAACACTCTACAACTCACTCTAAAACACTCTACAACTCACTCTACAACTCACTCTACAGCACTCTAAAATGCACCCTAAATCTAAGAGCACTTAAGCTCCCCCTGCATCTTTTTCTCCATAGGGAACACTTGTACACAGCACGACAAGTGCTTTTGCCACTTGAAATAATTCAGATGAGTTGAATTCATGAGTTGGGTTTTGTTTCGTTTTGTTTTTTATAGGGGCTGCTTTCCTGTCCTGTTAGTTGAATTTTATCTTTTGATGTCATAAAGCTTTATATAGTTCCCAAATTAAATTCACAAAACAAAATATTCAGAGAAGCCAGCTTTTACCTGTGCCGATCTCTTAGTATCACTTCTAATGCCTCATGGTTCATTCTGTCTTGGTCTCTGTCTCTCTCCTTCCTTCTTCCTCCTCCTCTTCTTCCTCCTCCTCCTTTTCTTTCTTCATTATCCCCCCTTTCCTTCTTCCTCCTTCACACTTGCCTCAGCTTCTGCTGGAGTTACTGACACAAGCCATTCTATTCCCAAAGGTAACTTATCATACACATTTGGACTATTGATTGTTTTGTTTGTTTGCTTTTTGTTATTGATTTTTTTTGTTTGTTTTTTTGTTTTTTGAGACAGGGTTTCTCTGTGTAGACCAGGCTGTCCTGGAACTCTCAGAAATATTCCTGCCTCTCCTCCAGAGTGCTGGAATTAAAGGCGTGTGCAACCACTGCCAAGCCTATTGATTTTTATAATAATAATAAAAAACCACAATATATCCTGGTGTCATCCCATAACATATGCTGGATAATACTCCTTGACAATTATGTATCATGTAAAATGCAGTCAGTCTCTTTGTTTCTTATGTTTTATGAAACAGATTCCAACAGCAGTTGCTATCAACAGCTTCATATGGTTTTTTTTCTTTTCTTTTGGAGACATCTTCTCACTGTGTCCCAGCTAGCCTGGAACCTGTAACCCTCCTGTTTCCGATTCTTGAGATAACAGGTGTTTACCAGCGCACCTGGCCCCGTGTATCTTTTCTGTTTGCCAATAAATAGTCCCAGGAGGGGGTCTGCTGAATTAAAAGCAAACTGTGTCAGAGTACTGTTGCTTCATATTGCCAAACTGTTCTCCACAGAGACTGTGACATTTTGTGACACCCATTGGCAATATATAAAGTTCCATCCCCCAAACTGATGTACTGGAAGAGGACATTGCTAAACTTCAGTTTTACCACTCTGATAGCAATGAAATGCTATCTCACTGTCATTTTCTTACTTTGGGGTTTTTATAATTTTATTATTTTATGTGCCC
Source organism: Peromyscus eremicus (assembly GCF_949786415.1). Classification (NCBI taxonomy): domain Eukaryota; kingdom Metazoa; phylum Chordata; class Mammalia; order Rodentia; family Cricetidae; genus Peromyscus; species Peromyscus eremicus. Next base: position 130,689,940 of record NC_081417.1, read on the forward strand.
AAGTGTTTGTCTGCATGTATGTCTATGCACCACATGTATGCTTGGTGCTCACAGAGGCCAGAAGATGGTGTTGGATTCCCCGGGACTGCCATGTGGGTGCTGGGAAGGACCTGGGTCCTCTGGAAGAGCAGCCAGTGCTCTAAACCACCAAGCCATCTTTCTAGTCCCCCATTTTTTTTGAGACAGTGTTTTGCTATGTAGTTTAGGGGAGTCACTATGCAGCCCAGTTTGGCCATGCACTCACAGGAGTCTTCCTGCCTCTTGAATGCTGGGGTGACAGACACATGCCACCACACTGGCCCTCAATGCCACTCTAACCTTACTTCCTCCCCGCTCTCTTTCAATATTCATTGATTTATCATTCTGTGTGTGCACATGCATCCTTCGGGGGACAGCCTGTGGTGTGGATTCTCTCCTTCCACCTTCCCAGGGCTCTGAGGATTGAACTCAGGGTGCCAGGTGTGTGTGGCAAGTGCCTTCACCTCTGAACCAGGACTTTTTCTTCTTCTCCTTTTTTTCTTTTTCTTTTTCTGAGACAGGGTTTCTCTATGTAACAGCTCTGGCTGTCCTGGAACTCACTTTTTGTGGACCAAACTGGCCTTGAACTCACAGAGATCCCCTGCCTCTGCCTCCCAAGTGTTGAAATTAAAAGTGTATTATACCACCATTGCTCGGCTAGCCAGTGCTGTGGGATGGTCTGTATGTCAAGTGTGTTGCTGATTGGTCAATAAATAAATCACTGATTGGCCAGTGGCCAGGCAGGAAGTATAGGCGGGACAAGGAGGAGAATAAAGCTGGGAAGTGGAAGGCTGAGTCAGAGAGACACTGCCAGCCGCCGCGATGACAAACAGCATGTGAAGATGCCGGTAAGCCATGAGCCATGTGGCAAGGTATAGACTTATAGAAATGGATTAATTTAAGATATAAAAACAGTTAGCAAGAAGCCTGCCACGGCCATACAGTTTGTAAGCAATATAAGTCTCTGTGTTTACTTGGTTGGGTCTGAGCGGCTGTGGGACTGGCAGGTGAGAGAGATTTGTCCTGACTGTGGGCCAGGCAGGAAAACTCAAGCTACAAGCCATGACTTTGGGGGGTGGGGGTGGGTTTCGACACAGGGTTTCTCTGTGTAGTTTTGGTGCCTGTCCTGGATCTCGCTCTGTAGACCAGGCTGGCCTTGAACTCACAGAGATCTGCCTTCCTCTGCCTCCTGAGTGCTGGAATTAAAGGCGTGCACCACCACCACCTGGCTCTAGCCATGCCTTTTTAAATGCAGCCTCTAGGGCACTGGGTCAGAGGTCTGCACACCCCAGCTGGTTGCATGTTGTTATGAGTAAGATCCTAATCATTTCATATATGAAAAGGTCATTTGTGGTTTTCTGTGAACTTTGTTTAAACCTCTTGTGTTTCTTTCTACAGGCATTAGTCTTTTCATTTTTTTAAGTCATGAAGTTTTTTACATATTAAATATATAAACCCTCTGAGATAAAATTACATTTCCTCCAGTTCGTTTGTGGCATTTTTCTTGTTTTCTTTTCTTCTTCTTCTTCTTCTTCTTCTTCTTCTTCTTCTTCTTCTTCTTCTTCTTCTTCTTCTTCTTCTTCTTCTTCTTCTTTAGAAATGTAGTCAAGAGTCTGTCAAATCTTTTTATTGTTCTGGGTTTTGAGGCTCAGGACTAAGTCTTCCTCACCCCGAGGTGACAGAGAAACCCATCCATGAGTCTTTCTGCACTTTTTCACATTTAAATGTGATCCATCTTGGTTGGTGTAAAGATTGGATCCATTTTATCTATTTCCAAGTCTATCAACAGACTGTCTCCTTTAGGACTATGCTATGGCTCTTCACTCTTTCTTAGGTGTGCACATGCATGTGTCCATCTGTGTGTGTGTACGCATACACATCTTGGTTTCCCCTTTCTGTACCACTGACATTAGCTGTACAGATTCAAGGGCAGTGCAACCGATCCCTCAGTTCAACCTGTGCCAGCTCAGCCTCCAGCCTTCGTTCCTTAGCTGTGCACAGGCTCTCCTGGTTAGAGGGCTAGAGCTTCAGATGGGAGCAGGGCATGGTACACTCTACATTGTTGTGTGTTCTTCCCTTAGAACTCTCAGAAGAGAAGGTGGATGCTGGAAGTTACAGTAATCACAGCTAACACTCTTAACTTTCATATCACCAATACCACCACCCACCACCACCACCACCACCACCACCAGCAACAACAACAATCCCACCACCACCACCACCACCACCACCATCATCACCACCTAAATCTACTTTTACCAGGCTCAATAAATCACCTACAAATCTGCCATGTGCAGTGAAGATTCAGCATCTGCATCACCTTGCATGTGAATTCAATCTTGGCTCATCATTTTTAGAAACACCAATGTCCTAAAAGCTTCGAGAGAACTTCCTTTGTTCTAGTCACCCTTGTTTCTACTCCACAGCTCAGTTTCTGAGCCGGAATCTTTCAATCTTTCATCACTCTGAAAACATTCATCTCCAACATTCTTCACACACCCTCCTAACATTCCATTTTCTTCTCTCCTCTGTGTTGTTACTCCTGGACCCCTGGGTTTCCAAACACATTTCTAGTCTGTATCTCCCTGGCCAGAGGCCACATCCATCTCTTAAGTGCCTTTCTTGTTCAGGACTACATGCCCTTCCCTCTGCTTCATCTTTTTGTTCCATTCAATGAGGCAAAACCTAACCAGAGATTGATCTAACCCCACACCTTTGTACCTTTTATTATGATATAGGACCAGCAAGGAATTTCAGCCAGAATGTTCCCCCTTCATCCAGAACATCCAGATGCACACACATACAAACACATGAACACACACACACACACATTCAGATGAGTTACATACACATGAACACATCTACATATAGATGAACACACACACACACACACACACACACACACACACACACACACACATACTCACATATAACCACTCACATGAGCATCTACACACAGATAAGCACATGCATCTCCACATAGATGAACATACATATACACACTAGGCAGACACTACCAGTTCATAGACCTGAACCTCGACTTGGCTCAGCAGCTTTCCCAAACATGCTCCACAACTCTGATGGTCCCAGCTTCCTTGGGCAGAATCTCTCTTATTTCAGAGAAAACCCAAGACCATCAAATGGAAACTTCATCAGCTCTTGCTTCCCAGACTCTGCCAGTCTCTTTACCGATCTGTAAGTCTGGTTTCCTTATCCAACCCCTACTCCACCAGAGCTGGTGCCGACTTCATGCTGTGGATTCTTTTCCTGCTCCACAGGTCTTCCTCATGGGAGCAAAATCAATCAATGTTTTCTTCTTTTAAAAATGATTTCTAAAAAATGTTTTAAAATTATGTTTGTGGGCTGGAGAGATGGCTCAGTGATGAAGAGCACCGGCTGCTCTTGCAGAGGACCCAGGTTCGGTTCCCAGTACCCACACGGCAGCTCACGACTATCTGTAACTGCAATCCCAGGGCATTTGATGCCCTCTTCTGGCCTCAGCGGGCACCAGGCACACATATGGCACACAGATACACATACAGACAACACTCATACATATAAAAATATATTTAAAAATAATTTTTTCTTTTATTTGTATGTTTTGTATGTGCACATGTGCGTGTGTATTGGTCAGAGGACGACTTGCGGGAGCTGTTCTCTCCTTCCACCATGTGGGTCCTGGAGATTGAACTCAGGTTACTGGGTTTGACGGCAACCACCTTCCCCCACTGTGTCATCTCGTCAGCCCCTCAACAAACCTTCCTGACCATGTTACCCCCTTTAGCTACAGACATCTTATCCCTAGAACTTTTAGGAAGAGCAGAGGAAATTCTGTCCCCCTTCATCCCATCTGTACTTGAGTCCCGAGACCACTGCCTGGTCATCCTGCATCCGTGGCTCCCTGGTCACACCGGTCCTCACTCGTTTACCTGTGTTGTCTCTCTGCTTTTAACACATGGCCCTCCTCTAGTCTCCAAATCTTGCTTCTCTGTTTAATTGGAAAATTTGATATTTCCTCTAGAAAACCTTCCCGGGCTCCCCCAGGGGGACCTGTCCTCATTGGCACTTTGTTGGGCACCTGTGAGGTGGCTCAGAGCCTGAGAGGCCTTGGAAGCTGAGCCAGGGCACACAACAGGAAACGTGGGGGCGGGCGATACTGAAGGCGGTGTGTGTGTGCCACTCTGAGGTGGCCTGTGGTAGGATCTCACATAACACCCAGAAGAGTACCCAGGGCTCCTCTCCATCCCAGTGTGCCGGTAGGGGGCCTGGCTAGTGTCCTGGTGGCTTTTCAGGTGAGGAATGATTGGTCAGGGTATTAAGGATGTGGGGTGCCTGACCTGTTTGCCCTGGCCTAGTGGGTAGCAGGGCAGGCTGACGCAAGCGCTAGCAAACAGGCCCCAGCCCGCCAGCCCTGCCAGAACCCGGGCACGGAGGCAGCCTCAGGATCGGGTTCCAGCAGGGTGTGTGAGTGCGTGAGAAGGTGCGAGGGAAGGAGGAGGTGGAAGTTGTAGAGACCTGCCTGTTCTTTTTCCTTAGATCTAAGAGCCCAGTGGTTTGGGGGACTTGGGGCCCTAGAAGGGCACTACCTGAAGGTAAATCTGACCTGAGTGCCTCTATGGCAAGTCAGGAGCCAGGAGCATGCCCATCTGTTGGCTTATACACTGAGACAGGACCATGGTGAGGCATCGCAGTCAGCCTGGCAGCCAGGAAAGATATCATGGGACCCTCCTAAAGGATTCTTCAGCTCAGCAGTGTGCCTGAGGTACAGTGAAGGAAGAAAACACTTTCATAAAAATACGTTTAGTGCGTGTGTGTGCGTGTCTACCACCAATATCACAACCCATTTTTGGAGAGCAGAGAACAACCTATAGGAGTCAGTTCTCTCCTTCCACCAAGACAGTTCCTGGGATTAGAACTCAGGTAGTCAGGATTGGTGGCAAACACCTTTACCTGCTGAGCCACAGCACCAGCCCAATCCTAAATACTTTCTAAGGCTGAGAACATCAACCCTATGCCTAGAGGCCAACAGGAAAGTTGACTGGGTCATATTATCATAATGAGTGATGGGTTATGTGTGGGCACCAGCAAACCCCATGTAGATCTTCCTTCCTGCCACTTCCCACCCCCTTGTATCCACATAGAAAAGGTGCCTTTGCATGTGAGCTGGCTGGATTAGAATACTAATCCACTTCAGCTTTGTGTGTGTGTCTGGCGGGTGGCCAGCCTTTTAGCCCTTCTTCTAGAAATAAGATGCAAAGCATGGAAAGCACATGAAGGCAGAGCCTTGCACTGAGGGCTTGGATCAGACATCATAGAACACTGACTGTTAGACTCAGCTGTCACTTTGCGTCACCCCTAGCCTGAAAATGAGACTTACCCAGTAGGGGAAAAGCCAGACCCCACAGAACCACCTTTCGAGAACCCGCAGTGAGAAGGATGGGTACACAAAACAGAGGGACGCAGGTTTCTGAGACCCACCTGGTATTGCTTAGGATCTAATCGCCGCAACTCTGCCGTGAAGGGTCTCGCACGATAAGACCCTAGGATATGTCTAAGCAAGGAAGAGAAATGCTTTCTAAACGCCTTGTCAGCCTTATGCTGCCCTCTTCCATGGGAAAGTAAGAGTCTAAGCAGGAAGGGTGCTTAGGTGGGCATACACCCTTGGAAGGCAAGCTCAGGGGCAAAGGGACAGACAGCAGGTGTCAACCCCCAGTACATTCCACATGACGCTCCTTTCTCCACAGCTTATTCAGGACTAGCTGGAACAGGAGAATACATCTCTGTCCAGCAACTGCTGGCCACCTGATCCTAGGACGTGGATCTAGTGCTAGCTGACAACATAAAGGTAAAGTAGTCCTGGTCATTCTTTCACAAGCTGATGGTAGAGACAAGGAAACAATCACAGGGAACTACATATGTCTCCAGAGCCGGTATTTTGGACACAAAGGTTATAGACCAAATTGGGCACACAGGAAAGATTTCTTGAAAGGAGATGATGACTAAACTGGGTTGGGCTTTGAGTGACAAGTAATCATGAGCCTGGCAAAGAATGCCAGGGAGGGCATTGGAGCAGCAGAGTAGTAGAGACAAAGGCCCCAGGGAAGGAAACCATAGCAACCATTCCTTCAAGGTGAGGCTGGGCAGAATGAAGCCGTGTCTACCCACTTCATTCAGCCTGAGCCCTGCCCCCAGGGACTCTGCCCTCTCTGGTGCCACCTAGGTAGGTAGAGTAGTGCAAGAGGAAGGAGTAAAAAAGTGCACAGGATTTTCTGACTGGGTGCAGTAGAGTTGCCGAGGTGCAAACACTGCCTGTGAGGAAAGGGTAGGCAGGGTGCTCATCAGCAACACAGGGCCGGCCCGGATCCCCAGGGCTGTGTCAGTGTGTTTCGAGCTGCAACATCACTGGAAACTTCAGATGCTCAGTTCAAGTTCTCTCTTATTGGTACTTGGCAGGGGATGTTTGTGTTTCAGTCCCTTTTTATTGTAAGGACATCCAGCTTTTCATCCCAGATGGTCTTAGTTGAGCGCGCGCACACACACACACACACACACACACACACACACACACACACACTCTAAACAAACAAACAAACAAACGTAAGTTAAAAAAAGAATAGGGGCCTGGAGAGCCGGCTCAGCAGTTAAGGGCACGTGTTGCTCTTGCAGGGCCCCTCGCAGCATCCACATAGCAGTTTACACCTGCTATCCATAACTCCGGTTCCAGGGGGACCAGATTCCCTTTTCGGACTTCCAAGGGTATCAGGTACACATGTAATATACATGCAGTCAAAACACACATACGTCTAAAATAAAGCTAAAAATTTATATATAAAAAAAGACTAGGTATTTGGACACTGGGGGAGGTGGGAGCTTTATTTTTCTCTATAAAGATCACAAATCCTAGGAAAGGGATTGGACAAACTATAGCCTCTAAACTAGCTGTCCGTTCCCATAAATAAAGTTTTATTGGAACATGGCCACACCCATTCATTTATACAATAGTCTGTGGTTGCTTCCATGCTCCAATGGCAGAGCCAAACAGATGTGGCAGAGACTATCTAGCCCAAATGCAGCCTAAATTTACCAAAGCCAACTACAGCTGTTGTCTGGCTCTTTTGGAAAAAATGCTGGCCAATCCAGGCTTAGAAGTGCTGGAGCCATCTTGGACAAAGCTGCCATCTGCAGAACGTCCAGAAGGAAGCAGGAACAAACTGCAGGTCTAAGTGGGTCGGGAAGTCCAGCAGCACACCAGGCTCAGTCATCTGATGGACATGTTTCCTTTGTGCTTGGCAGTCCGGTGTGATATCCCACCAGCTGCGACTCCCTGGAAGACGAGTTTCAGCCCTCCAGTCTGGTGTACGTGTTTGCAATCCATCTCCTTCCGACCTCTCTAGTTCTCAGATCCCTGTCTTTCCTTCCTTCCCCTTAGCTCTGGATATTTTATAATTATATAATTAGAGTTTCTAGAATCCACTGGGCTCTTAACACCTCATGTCTTCTGTAACTGTTCCCCTTGCCCAGAAGTCTCTTCCTGCAAAATTCCCATGAACTACTCACTCTCCAAGGCCTGCCTCTAGCATGTCTACCTCTCAGACACCTTCCTTAAGCCAAACTGGGCTGACCGAACCCTTCTGGTCCACCATATTCTTTTTGCTTGTTTGTCTTTTCTTTTTGGTTTTTCCAGACAGGGTTTCTCTGTGTAGTCCTGACTGTCCTGGAACTAGCTCTGTACACCAGGCTGGGCTTGAACTCACAGAGATTCACCTGCCTCTGCCTCCCAGGTGCTGGAATTAAAGGCGTGCGCCACCACTGCCCGGTTTTACCATATTCTTTGTGCATACTATGCTTTTAGCATTTACCAAATACTAATATCATCATTTGGTTCCCTACTAGACTGTGGTGCCCCTAATATAGCCAAGCACACAGCAGGTATTATTTGACCTGCCTCTGCCTCCCACGTGCTGGGATTAAAGGCTTGTACCACCATGCCTGGCTCACACTTGGCTTTCTAATATGGATTCTGGCGATTGAACTCAGGCCTTCACGCTTATGAAGCAAACCCTTTACCAACTGAGCTATCTCCCCAGCTCCTCATGAACATTTTGGTCCCCTTGTTTCAAAGGGCTGGGTTTTCAGTGATGTCTCCATTTTTCAGAACCACCACCCACTCCTCAGATCTGAAAGGCTGCCAATGACTGCCCTCTGCCTGTAGAGGGACTGTGGCCACATCTGTGTCCAGACAGGCTGGAGCCACAGCCTGACATGTATGACAGGCAAGGAAGCCTGTGCTGAAGGAGGCGAGGAGAGTCTGCGCCAGAGGCCCTGGAGGGGCAGTGTCTGAGCTCCTGCTGACAGGCTGGCTCCCTGCAACTCTGATGACAGCCTGTACCTAGTGTGGAGGAGGAGGGAGGAGAGGAGGGAAAGTTATGGGGAGCTGCAGGACAGAATAGAGAGCATGGTAGTTGTTCCTACCCAGGAAGAAGCCCAATGATGGCCAGATGGTCTACACAGGTCACAGAACCCAGAGCCCAAGGCATGGTCCCACTGGTCCCAAGAATCCATCACCTGTCTCTCCAATACACTTAGCGTATTATCCCAGGCATTGTGCTAGTCACTGGGAATATGACATAAAGGACTCAGTCTCTGCCTCTGTGGATCGTGGGTGAGGCAGTCAGGTAGAGAGGCAGCCGTGAAGCACAACAAGCAGCCAGCTAACAGCAAACAGCTCCTGAACTTTCTTCCTGTGTTCCCGGTCCTATGCTGAGGGTGCCACACGCATCATCTTATTTAATCAACGCGGTGACTTCACGGGTCAGCACTATTTACAGCCACATTCTTACTCACTGTGCTGCTTGTGGGAATAGGTGACAGTCACTAGCCCCCTAGGGGACACACTGCTGGGGCTGGAGAGGGGACAGAACCAGAACTGCAGGAGTTGAGGGACACAGAGAAGAAGAAAGTGATAAAGACAGAACTGTTACCACTTGGTAAAGAGCGGAGATGGGGGAGACCAGAGTGGAAGCCGGAGAGAGAGGCCACATGGGAAGAATGCGACGTCTTTATTTGGAAAGGAAAAAGACAAGTGTGATGAGAGAAGGGCTGTAGGGGACAGATGTGACAGTGGAACCTCAGTGGACCTCAGAGGGAGAGGTCTTGTATAATATTAGAGGGACCAGCCTTAATATTATACATCCCAGGGGCTCAGGAGAGAGAACTACTAACAGCGAGGACTATTTTCAGGAAATACAATCTCAGCACACTGAGCTCTATAGTCTACTTGCTTTAATTCCTCTGGCATAACATCCTTTATACACAGCTTCAGTTCTGTTCTCATGTCTAGCTCCTTTCTTGCCTGATTTCTCTCTATATTTATCTACTGATTCCTCTAAGTTCTATCTTAATTCTCTTGTCTTAACTCTGCCTCATCTAGGCCCTTTTCATCTTGTTCTTACCCAGCTAACACTTCCCCATCTGACTCTTCCTCATCTTCCATCTCATTCCCCTGGTGCTCTCCTCTAGCCCTTCAATCTAATTCTTCCCCATCTCAGTTTGTTCCTCTCAAGTTCTTACCCGTCTAGTTCTTCCATTCTCTTTTCTCTTCTCTGTCTCTCTGTGCCCTGGAAGTCCTGGTATATAAAGCCAGGCTTCCCAGGTAAAACGGAGGGGTGATAAGAATCACATAGGGGGGCAATAACTGTTAATTATCATTTGCAACCCCAAAGGGAAGTGACCAATGGGGAAATGAATTAACTAAAGGCTAAACTCGGGTAATATCTAAGAAGAGGGTCTCTTATGTGCTCAACTATAGTCTTAAACGTGATTAGTAGAAAATGTTAAGAATCTATAAGTTACTAGGTCAATGGGAGAAAATAAAACTGTCTTCTTTTTTCCTGTGGCTCCTATCTGTCCAAGCTATCTGCCGTTTTTCTGCAGGGTGGGGGAAAGTGCTCAGTCGCTAGGCAACCTGTGTACAGCTAGATGCCTCTGGTGATAGTTAAAGGAACCAGAGGTAAGGTTTGGGAAAGGAGGAAGTAAAGCTTAATTGGCATATCCGCCAGGCCTTCTCAAATGGGTAGCCTGGATGCTTAAGTCTGTTCTTAGAAAGTACGGAGGTATCTCTGATAAGGTACTTTCCTCCATCTGGGGATGGACCTGGCCAGATGCTGCCAATGATGATAATTACAGGGAGGCTTGAACTGGGGTTTGGGCTGAGCATAGCTGTCAGCACAGAAGGTTATCTAAATATTCCTAGAAGTGGTTAGGTAAGGAGTTCGCGGTCTATAAAGTTAGTAAGGCTGTAAGAAAGGAGGGTCTGAGCTGAACTGTGTAAAGCTACTACTTAACATCCACCTGACCTAGGTGGTGTCTCCTTGTGGAATTTACCTTAAATCAGGAGACTTGCATGTGGACTGTTATTGCTGCTAGTCCTTGAAAGTGGCCAAGGGAGATAACTGATTCCAGAGAAAGCCTTTTCTGAGGCTGTTCTCCAAATACCTGGAATGTGTATGTCCAGAGAGTGATCAGTCCACACTGTTAGCCTTTCTTGGGGAAAAGTCAATTGGGAAAACTATGAAGGCACACATGACTTTCATAACAGAAGACAGCTGATATATAACAAGCCAAGTAACACCAAAAACTCCTTGGGATTTGGCTTCCTCTGGAGGAATTCCCTGATTCCTCCAGGTAGTGACTTTGCCATAACCAGCTGAGTTCTTATAATATATCCCTGCGGCCCGCAGCAGAGGGGCACAGAAACAGATGCAAACTCTGAGGAAGGATGCCATCTGAGACAATGTGAAGACGGCCACGCTTAGCGGTAGAGGGAGCCAAGGGGATGCTCAGCAGACTCTTCTCTGGGGTTGTGGGGTTGTGGTCTGCAGTGACCCGTGAAAGGTAAAGATCTACAATAGTCCCACGACAAGCCAGCCAGGGACAAGGACCTCTGAGTAGCGCCGAGCAGTCCCAAGAGGCTGGGACCATGAAACTATGGCAGCACCAAGGCCGGCACTTGTGTGTGGCCGAGGCAGATGGGCTACATTGCCCAAAAGCACACGCAGGAGAAGTCTCAGATGGGTTCAGCCCAATGTGGGGATTGCTGTGAGGCCAGGAGAGCAATGGACTTAAGCAGCTGGCTGAGCACGGAAGACCACAGGCCTGGGGTGGTGGCAGTCACAGTGAGGAAGGACAGCCTCACGCTGTCGGTCAAGCCCCCAAACCAGGAATCGTTCATTTTCACCTTTTCAGTGCCACTTGCCCAGACCCTCAAATTCTACAGGACGAGTACCTGTTTTACAAACAGATCCCTCTCTAGCCAGCCGGGTAGCATTCCTCCGAGTCACTCCTGACTCATCTCTTTTTCTTGGCTGAGTCTCATCCAGTTCATCAGCAAGTCCTGCTAATACTATCTCTAAACACAGTCTGAGTTGGTCCGGTTGCCTTCCCCATCTCCTACCACCCAGCGTCACTTGACTACTGCAATGGTAGATGGCCAGCTTTGACCTTTGACCTGCTTTCAGACAGGCTCCAGTGGCCCTGCTAAAGCACCCATGTGCCACTCATTCCTCCGACATGAGCGTTCTCACCATCTCCGAGGAAACCCAACCACAGGCCATGGAGTAGAAGCCGCATCCGTTCCCTCATCTCTGATCATCCTTCCTCCTGATCCCATCCGTGTACCGGCAGCCTCTGGTTACCCTTAGATAGAGCAAACTTGCCCAGTGTCAGGACCTTTCTCAAGGCTGGCTCTTGTGTGCACCTCTTTAGAGAGGTCTTGTTGGATTCCACCATCTCAGTAGGCTTCCTACTCACGCTCCAGTACATCCTGTGGTGTCCTCCTGAGCATAGATTACTACGTAAAGCTGGTTCACTGCCCCTCCTTTCCCATGGGCCCTTGCTTGTTATTCTATGGGGACCTAAACTCTGTTTGAACTGTGCACTGCCATGTCCCCCAGCACCAAGGACTGTCTGTGCCCGGCATAGCAGACAGGATCTGGTTGATGAGGTCTGAGCGCCTCCTTGGCCCAAATCTACAAAACCACCTACGTCTCTGTACATCCTTCTCTAGACCTCGTGACAAAATGGATCAAGTCCTTTCCTCCAAGACCAAGCTGTCCACATGCAAGGCCTTCACATCTCATTCAGAGACTCTGCAATGGCCTGTAGGCCTCAGTTTCCCCTCGGACCTAATCTCCTACTAGTTCCTGGTACTATGACCCCACCCTTTGCTGCCTTAGGACCTTAACTTGAACCGTTTCCTTGGCTTGGAATGTTCTTCTTCCACATACACACTGACTTCACCTTCTCCCTCCTTCCAATCTTTATTCAGATCTCACGGAGCGAACCCTGACCAGCCTGCTCCCCGCTGAACCTGTCTGCTCCTGTCCCCCAGCCACACTCCTTTGCTTTCTCCCTCTAGTGTTTACCTTGCTCTTATTTGTGAGGTGACTTACGCATTAGTCGTTTACTGCCTGTGCTGTTTCTCTGGCAGAGACAGACCTTACAAAGCAGGGGCTGTGAGATGGGGAGATCCTGACTCAGTTGGGAGGGCCTGCTCTGCACTCCAGGTAGCTTTAGGTAAGCAAGGCAGAGGGAGGCCTCACTGCACACAGAAGGAGCGACAACATGACTACAGAGCCAAGTGACCACTGGACAAGGAATGCCGTCTGCCCAAGGGCTGGAGGAACCGAGTGACAGGTAATGGTCCCAGGCACGGCGGGGGGAGGGAGGGCATGGCTTAACTGACACTGATTATCAGCTCAGGTGCCTGTTTTCAGTTCCGGCCTCCAGAGCCATGCAGGAGGAACCTTCTAGAGCAGCCCCAAGAACCCAGTGAGCCCCACAGACGTGTTCCAGAGAAAAGGGGTCACAGTTGTATGCTTTCTTCTGTTCAGGATTGATACAAATGGCAATGAATGAGCAGAGGAGACCTTCTACCTTCAGGAAAGAGGCCAGGGTAGGGGCTTGGAGATAAGCATACGGGCATATACCATCTACCCTGCAAGCCCTTATTGTCCACGGTCTAAGAAAGGATGCACTGGGGGGGGGGGGGCTGGGGAGTGTGAGTGGTCAAACATTACAGACACCTAGTCTCCTACACTTAGCTGGTGGCTGCTAAGGACACAATTAACTAGCCACACCCTAAGCATCTTACCCAGATAGCCCATGGGCCACTGGGCTCACCAAATAAGAGATAAGCAATCCACATACCCCACACCTAGCCTCCCTCCACGCCCCTCCCCCCAGTGATAAGCAAGGGAAAGGGCAAGCATGCGGATACCCACTGCCCTAGAGTCTCCAGGGTGGTCTTCGGGGAACAGGGAAGTTGTGCCACTTGTGACAGCCAAAGAAGGTGGCAGCTCCTGTCCCAGGAGACTAGATTACATCATGCTCCGTACCCATGATGCTGGGTTACATCACACTTTGTGACACCACCCCAGGGCAGTAATGCATTAACGCAGGCTGTCCCTGGGATTTCCCATGCAAATTCCCTTGGGGACTGTGCTCCTAGGAAAGTACTCTGGCTGCTTTCTCCTGTTCAGGGGCTCCAGCATTGAGGCTAACTTTGAGTGAGGGCTATAGTGACAGAATTGTCTCTTTCCTAACACCAGATGAGTCACCAAATGGAATGGGAGAAGCTATAATGGGATTCTGGAAGAATCATTTGTCTCAGCGCTTAGGGAGAACTGTTCTACGGTTAGAATTCCAGTCACTGCATGACACAGATGTGGCTCTCCTACCAACTCAGCCCTTCCTCAACCTCTACATATGGCTAGCTCTACAGGGCCTGGTTTTGTTTGTTTGTTTTTGAGACAGAGTTTAATTATGTAGCTCTCTGGCTGTCCTGGAACTCACTCTGTAGACCAGGTTAGCCTTGAACTCATAGAGCTCCACCTGCCTCTACCTCCCAAATGCTGAGATTAAACGTGTTCTGCTGAGCTACACCACTTTACCTTCAACACCACATCCCTCGTACCTAGAACAGTGCTTAGCATACTGGAGACCCTGTGCATGGCACAAGGGCCTGTCATAGCCATACACTACAGGGCTACAGCATTTGATTTCCTTATCCACACCCATCTTTAGCTCTCCCACTCCCTGCTGCAATCTGCACCCCATGCTGTCCCCATCTGGGACTAGAGATTTACTCTGGGTCATTCTAGCCACATAACAGTCAATCCTGGTAGGGACAAATGTTGTGGGGATGAGCAAGTCCCAGCTCACCTTGCCTCCTCTTTGGAAGCCTTAATTAATACTGGTTCATGTGAGAATCCCTTGTCCTTGACGTCCACAGTGTCTTAGGATGGCACGGGAGACCCAGCGTCTCCCACATTACAGCTAGGTCCCCAGTTCTGATTCATATTCGTTCTCCCTCTTTCCCTCTCTCCTGCCTCTCCCCTCTCTCTTTCTCACTCTGCTTTCTGACCTTTCTGAAAGCCGTGGGCCTTTATGACCACAAGGCAGCAGTGACTCATGTGTTTGGTGAAGTTTATCACCCCTTTCTTAGGAGGTGTGTCTCTGTAGGAGCTGTCAATATCAGAGGGCCTGGCTCTAACAGTTATCAGTCTCAATACTTCTAGTGACCTCCCTGCTCAGAAAGTGGGAAACTGGAGGAAAGTTGCCTTCTGAACACAGGAACTGGGAACCTGCAGGCAGATGTACCTGGCCTCGTCTGCTCCAGGCACCTGCTTTTCCCTGCCGGGTCCAGCTACTGTCTCCAGGTAGCCAGCCCATCCATTCTTACAGCGAGATGCAGCTATTTTCAACCCTGGGGTCACCCGCCATCTTTTCAGCGTCCTCTTCCGCTGGCTCACGGCAGTCCTCGGCCTCCTTAAATTCCAAATCTGTAACCATCACCATTGCCCGGCCTTGAGTCTCAGCTTCCTGGCTTTTCTCGACTCTTGTGACCGGGAAACCGGTTAACATCACCTACCCTGCCCACATACCTGCACAGAAAATGTGAAGGGGAGAAGTACACTCTGCTGGGTCTCACTCTGAGTTCACGGGAGGCCCGTATGCTGCTGGCTGTCACCTAACTTTTGAGCCCAGACATTCTCTAGTCTCCTGGATGGCCCGCCAGACTTCCTGCCCACACTTCAGCAGACATCCCACTGCACTGAAGTATCCTCAACAATGGGAAGAGAGTGTCCACCAGCTCCACAGCACTGTTCACCCACATCTCTCCTGCACCCTTCTCGTTCATCTGAGCGGTCCATGCTTGTGACCAGGGTCAACTTCTGTGCTCTCAGGTTTACACTCACCCCCTGCCCCCCAACACCCCGCCGTGTGAAATGGCGGCCCCTGCAGCACCCTCTTCTCCAATCCTCTTTACTTTCCTCCAACACTTCCTGCTGTACAACATCCCGGTGTTACGTATACGTCCTGTTTCTGTGTCTCCACTTAAGCACGCACACCGTGAAGGCAGGGATGTCTGTCAGCTTCCCTCATGGCCAGCAGAGCTTGACATTTCATCGTCACTCACGAAATGCTTGATGAATGAATGGATGCGATGTGGGCTGAGCAGACTGCCTATCTCCCGGTCGCCGCAGAGATGAAATGTGATAAGGCGTAGGAAGTCTTGGCACGCCACATTGCTCAAGCCCTGGCAGCCCCTCTCATCTCCCTTCCTCCCCTCCCAGTTTTGGTATCAGCCATGCCCTTCTCACTCAGGGAGTGCCAGGTCAGAGGCAGGCAGGGGTGACAGCAGCCGCCCAGCAGGCCTCCCTCAGCCCTAGGCCAGGCTCTGCTCCGCACACTGCTTTCTCTGGCTAGGTGTGAGCTATTCTGCTCCAACTCAGGAGTCTGAAGGCTCCAGAGCGACTGGAACACTTCAGCAAGCCCTGTCCTCACAGAAGAGCTTTGGATCGGAGGCCTGGGCACAGCTACGTCGCACAGACCCCACAGACGCGGCGAAGGCTAATGTTCTCGCTGCTCCTACAGTGTCAAGTGTCTGGCCGCATGCCCTCGTCCCCTTTCTCCAGGGCTCTTGATTGGGTTCTGTTGCATCTTTATTCATCATGAGACAAGGTCTCATGTATCGCAGGCTGGCCTTGAACTCACTATGTATGCTCGTGTGTGTTGGTGCATACAGTTGTAAAGGTCAGAGGAGGGCGTTGGGCATCCTGCTTGACCACTCCCCACCTTATTTCTTTGAGATGGAGTCTTTTACTCTAGCTAGTCTGGCAGCCTGCGATTCCCAGCAGTGCTGCCAACTCTGTTCCAGCAACACTGGAGTTAATAGATGCGTATGTTCTCCTGGGACCTCCAGGTTAGTGTCATGTATTCTGGACACTCTCTTCCAACGAAGGCAAGAAGACAGCACCCACCAGAGGATGCTGCTGTCCCTGCATGTAGAGAGGGTCTTGGGAACTAAGCATCCTGGGTTAGTTCCTAACCTGGTGTGACCCATGCTGCATGGCTGTACCCTTCTGGAACAGTTACAAACCCTGAGCATGTTTCTCCTCGCTAGGAACAGACACTGTGTTACTGCGTTTATACAGGAATCCCAACAGGAAGGACAATTATTCTGGCCATGACTTCTGATCTGGGGGCTGGAGAGAACCTGTTCAGGTGCGGGGATGGCATCACCATAGACTAGGGCTCTCCACTTAGCCTGCTTGCTGCTCTCTGAGTTGCCCTAAGAAAATCTCCTCCGTTCTCCACAGTGTCACCTACAGATACCTCTTCTACACTTCTGATCCTGTCACATGGATATGGCTCCAAAGTGGCATCCAGGTTTGGTCTGGGCCCACAAGTTCCATCATACATGCTGAGCAGCTTTAATTAGCAACTTGACACAACCTGGAGTACCTGGGAAGAGAGTCCCAATGAAGTATTGTCTATGTTGGTTTGGGTTGTGGGCATGTCTGTGGGGGACTGTTTTAATTAAGTTAATTGATATTATGGGAGGACCCAGCCCACTGTGGGTGGCACTATTTCCTAGTCAGGATATCCTGGGTTATATGAGAGTGAAGAAATCAAGCTGAGAATATGTCCGCAACAAGGAGGCATGATGCATTCATTTTCTCACTGCTCTTGACCATGGATGTGACCAGCTCCCTCAAGTTCCTACGGCTTTGACTCCCCACACAACGGAGCTAAAAATTAACCCTTTCTCCCCTAGTTTGCATTTTGTCAGGGTATCTTATCACAGCAACAGAAAGAAAACTAAGAGTCCGTGTGACATGATCGCTAAAAAAGCAGCATACTTGGACTGTTGGTTAGTATGAATACCATCCTCTGTCAGGCCACCCCAGGAGGAACGGTAGTAAATGGAACTGACTCAGGAGAGGTCCACCAAGATGGGAAAGGGCTCCTGTGGATGCCTCATGAGGGTAAAGGCTTGAAATCATGTGATCACCAGCTTCAAATCTCTGGACCAATGATGCAGAAGAGAGGCTACGTTTGTTCTGTATGGCTCTGAAGGGCACGGGGAGGGCCACAGGGGAAGTTACAGGCCTGAGGAGTTTGGCTTTTCAGAGTTGAACTCTCCAGTGCCCGAGTGTCTGGAATGGCTGCTCCTGCTGGTCCAGGCTCTCCAGTTTGGGGAAGGGAAATCTGCTAGGGACTCTCCATGATTCTGACCACAGGGACTCTAGATTTACCAAGGTCAGGAGAATGGCATATACCATGTTCTCCCTGGGCTCACTCTGGGCTGACAACTGTCCCAGCTTCCAGCCTGGTCTGGGTGAAACACAGCTTTGTGGGTCATTGGGTCTGGGGTCCAGGAACTTTCTCGCAGGGCTATCCACAGTTTGGATTAGCTGTCTGCTTTCTTTAAAAGGAAAACCCTGGAAGCAGGGGGTGGGGGTGGGGGAAGGGGAAGATTATTTCCATCCTGAAGTCTACCCCAAAGCTCTGGTGGTTTGCCAGGGGTTAAGCATGGTATACACAAGCCTGTTAAAAATAACCCTTTGACTGAACAGAAGGCGTGGGAGAGGGGATGGCCAGGCAACTTTGCTAGAGGGTGGGAGAGGTGGGCAAGGAGAAGAAACTTGTACCCAGAGACCCTGGAAGGGTTTTATTCCAGAAGAGTTATGCAGGCTCAGACTAAGGCCAGGGAAACTCTGCCCCTGACTGTGTCTTTCCAGGAAGAATGCCCCTTAGTGCCTGGTAGGACAGAAATGAGCTGCTGGGTCTGAAGGGTTCTCCCAGGATGGAGTCTGCCATTTTACAGGCCAGGAGACAAAGGTCAGAGAAGACAAGCAACAGGACAGAGGCCACAAAAAGGCCTACTGGATGTAGCCACTGGGGATGCTGGTGATGTGTGTATGAAGACTCCAGACTTCTCTCTCCATAAGTAGACACATAACACAAGTGGCATTACCTTATGTATCTTGTTCCCATAACTCACTTTTAAAATTTTTAACTATAGGGGCTGGAGAGATGGCTCAGAGGTTAAGAGCACTGACTGCTCTTTCAGAGGTCTTGAGTTCAATTCCCAGCAACCACATGGTGGCTCACAACCATCTGTAATGAGATCTGGTGCCCTCTTCTGACTTGCTGTCATATATGCTGTATACATAATAAAAACAAAAAACAAAAAAAAACCCCTTTTAACTATAAACTAAGGGTGATGGCCGTTAGTTTGGACATCATCATTTTTCATGAATATATACTCTTCGTCATATGGACAGACTGCTTGAATCATTCTTGGCTAAGAGACATTCAGTATTTAGGTTATTTCTAATGTTTTGCTGTTATTATAAACACACTGCAAAAGGCCCATTACAGTGATAAATGTACACATAGGATTTCCCCCTTATGTTAATATTTAGAAGTAGATTATTGGATCTAATAAAATCCACAGTTCATATTCTATTATATACTGCCTATGTTGCCTCATCATGTTAGAGAGGACAAAATTCTGTTTCCTCCTAATTTAATCTCTCTGGTCTTTCTGTGTTTCCTCCACTACTCTCCTTCTACACTTAAATTTTTTAAAATTTTTATTATTTTGTAAAGTTTGTGAATGGAGGTGCCTATAGATGCCAGAGGAATTGGATCCCTCTGGAGCTGGAGTTCTGGATAGTTGTGAGTCTCCCAATATGAGCGCTATAATCAGAATTTGGGTCCTTTACAAGAGCAGTACATGTTCTTAGCCGCTAAGCCGTCTCTGCAGCCCCCCCTCCCCCCCCCCCCGTTACTTACAGAATCGTCACAGTTTAATTATGAGGAAACAAAGACATTTATGTAAAATGGCATTCTTAGCACTAATGATTATAAAATCAAAATATTGCTCAACTCTGAAAAATGCTGAAGAGACTCTCTGTCCTGAAGGATGGCATATCCACCTCACTCGTATGGAAATTTGTTTTAATCTTTAATAAATAGCAAAATTATATCTAAGAATTATTTTAACACAAATTTATGATTTACTATCAGCAAATGTTGATTGGTATACCTATTCTCTCTTTTTTTTTTTTTTTTAGCAGATTGAATACAGATTTACTAAGAAAAGTGAGTAGGAACTCCCAATGGTGGGAGGGGCAACAGGGAGGAGGAGTACCTTCTTCATCTGGTTCATATATTACACATGGGGATTACATCAGAGTTTCCTGGGTGAAAAGGAGTCACGAGTGGAAACTTTTAAGAAGCCTTGGGCAACAGCAGTCCTCTGAAAGTGTAAATCCGACCACAGCCTTCTTTCGTCTCTTGCCTCACCCATGTCAATAGTCTTCTAAAAAAATGTGTGTGTGCACAAGTGTGCACATGTGGAGGTCAGAGAACAACCTGTAGGGGTTAGTTCCCCCCTTCCACCATGGGGGGGCCCAGGGACTGAACTCAGATTGTCAGGTTTAGCGGCAAGCATCTCTAGTCACTAAGCCATCCTGCTGACCCAGCCGCCTGTGTCTTTTAGAATGGACTCTAAAATCTTTCTAAGTGGCCTGTAAGCTCTCCCAGGATCTGGCCCTGGGTGACCTCTCCCAGCACTCTAGGATGGGAATGCCACACCCCAAACATGCCCAGCTGCTTGCAGTCCTCGGGACATCTTGTGTGTGTGCATTTTCAGCTTGCACTTCTTGTTCTTCTAGAACATGTGCCCTGCTACCTTCAACAGCCCAAGGTCCTGTGTAATCTTTAAAATATCCTCCAAAAATCCTCTTACCACTTCCGCCCCAAACACAGCTTCCCCCAGGTACTGTCAGCCATTACCGGCGCCCCCCCCCCGCCCTCCCCCCCCCCGCCCCCAGGGCTGCACCCGCCTAGTGGGAAGGAGAGGCAGGGCTGAGAAGACAGAGATGGTCTGGAGGAGGTCAGGAGAACAGAAAAGATACAGCTTGGCTCTGGATGTGTGTGGCCCCGAGAGGCCCAGGAGTGGCTCAGGTCCACACACCCAACACTGACATGTGTAGCTCATTTGCTCACAATTCTAGCACCCACCCCTCCCAAGTGAAGGGCAAAGACAGAAAAAGAAAGACAGCTTCCACTGAACGATGGTGAGACACCACTCACCAGTGTGTCAATGGTCTCCCTTGGCCTTTTAACACCAGAAGCGGACAATCAGAATGGGGCCAAATGGTTCTGTGATGGGTAAGAGCAGCAGAGGTGTGGCTCTGGAAACTCACATTAAGGAAGAAAGCCTTCTTTGGCCCCTGGGTTTAGGCAGGTGTCTCCTGTGTTCCCGGAACCCTGCACCTTCACAGACACAGTCTGCGCTGTGTGATTTTGTTTTTATGTCTGACTCCACTTCGAGAGTGAAGTTTGGTGGTGGGGTTATTCCTTTTCATTGTGCCCAGCATGGTGCCTAGGGCACGGAAATGCTTCTAAAATAAAGAATGAGAGAGGAGAGGGAAAAGGCCTGTGATGATCAGTTTGGTGACAAGAGATGATTATAGTAGAACTACAGGGGCAAGGCCGGCCTTTTACTCTGCCAGGAGGGGCATCAGCACTTAGCTTTGAAAACGTGGTTCATAGTGGTGCTGCTCTCAGCAGAGAGAAACTGGGGAGTCACTCCTTCAGAGGACGAGGGTGCACACATCTCCAGCTCACAGCTGGCTCCAAGGTGCTTTCCTCTGGGTTAGCAACTGGCTTCACGATCTTGCCAGCTGCCCGAAACTGGGGTCCTGGCTCATGCCTCCCTCTCATGCAAACCTGCACCAGCCACCTGCTGTATCCTTCCCTGACCTCCCACAAACCCATCCTTGCCCTGATCACCGCTTCCCAGGGCCTCCTTGCCCAGGCTCACCTCCTGCGATTGTTTCTCTCCATGTTAGGCAGTGACCTTTGAAAAACACACGTCTGATGCCGTCCCCCCCTCCCCGCTTTCAAACCTTGGCTGACTTCATAACACAGTGCAAGTGTCTCAGTATGAAGTTTAGGGCTGGCGGCCACCTGGGACCAACACTCCACTCAGGCCAAATTACTTACACATGTGTCTCCTTCCCTTGGTGTGAGTCCTTTCCTAGATGCTTTGCCTGGAGAGTTTGCTTATTTTATTGTATTCTAATTTTCTTAATTTTTAACATTTCTATATGTGTGGGTGTTTTGCCTGTATGTATGTATATGTATGTCTGCCTGGTATCCTTAGAGGCCAGAAGAGAGTGTCAGATCCCCTGGAACTGGAGTTATAGACCATTGTAAGCTATCACGTGGGTGCTGGGAATTGAGCTCTGGTCCTCTAGAAGACCCATCTCTCCAGCCCTTGCATTTTAATTTTCATGACATATTAGTTGTACATATTTATGGGGTACAGCGTATTTCAGCACATGTGGGAGATATATAACGGTTGGATCAGTGTGACTGCCATACTCCACGAGTCATTGTTTGTATTGGAGTATGTCTTCCTCTCTGCTACAGTAGACATTATTCCTCCTAACAACTACCTGTCTCCATCAATCACCCTCCTTCCCACCTCCGCTCCCTTCCCAAGCTCTGGACACCACTCCCCAGCTCTTTTGCACTGGGATCAGCATTCTAGCTTCCACATGTAAGCGGTGAACACGAACTGTGCCTGAGTCACTCTGTTACCATGGTGTCCTCTACTTCCAGCCAAGTAGCTGCAAATGGTAGGATTTCCCTATTTTTGATGGCTGACTGGTATTCTACTGTGAATATGCCCCACAGTTTATCTGCTCATCCATCGATGGCACCAGTTGCTTTTCCGTTCTGCCCATTGCTGACGATGCCGTAATAAACATGGGAATGGACACGTCTCCGTGGAGTCATACCAGTGGTGGAACTGCTGTGTCGTACAATGGTTCTATTTCTAATTGTTTTTGTTTTAATTTCTTACATCAATTTTTTTTTTTGGGGGGGAGGGGTCTTGACATAGGATTTCTCCATGTAACCCTGGCTGTCCTGGAACTAGCTCTGTAGACCAGGCTGGCCTTGAACTCACAGAGATCCACCTGCCTTTGCCTCCTGTGTGCCGGGGTTGAAGGCATGTGCCGCCACTGCCTGGCTGCCTTTTTTTTTTTTTTTTTTAAACTTCTAGTTCATTTTATTATGTGCAGTGCTAGGCACTTTCTATAAAACATTTATAAAAAGTTGGAGGTAGTTTGCAGCATGGAGGTTGGAAAACAATGGGCCGTTTCTGCTTTCCATATGGGCTGTACTGGTCACATCCCCGTCACAGGAGAGGGAGTCCCTTTATGCCACACTCTCAATAGCACTTGTCATTTCTGTCTTTTTGGTCACAGTCATTCTAAGTGGGGCCAGCAGGCTTCTCCTAGTGGTTCTGATTTGTGTTTCCCTGGTGATCTGTGATGTTGAATGTTTTCCCCTACACATTTGTTGGCTATTTACGTTTTTGTTGCTGCTGCTGTTTTGGGAGTTTTCTGTTTGCTTGCTCGCTTGTCTGAAACAGGGTCTCACTATGTAGCCCAGCCTGCCCTCAAACCCACAATCCTCCTGCCTCAGCCTCCTGAGAAGATTAAAGACCTGTGGCCCACCTGACTCACTGTTACTTGTATAACATACCTTTGTCATTTGAGACAGGGTCTTAAGTATCAAAAGCTGGCCTTCAACTCTTGACCCCTTGCTTCACCTCCCTAGGGCTGGGATTCCAGGCTTGCACCACCGTCCCTAGCTTGTATACTTATGAAAAGTGTTTATCTGGGGCTGGTGAGATGACTTAGCAGGTCAGGCTGTCTGCTGACCTGAGCTGGATTCCTGAAACCTACATGGTGGGAAGAGAGGACGACTCCTAACAAGTTGTCCCCTGATCTCAACACACATGCTGTGGAATAAATGCACACGACAAATAAAATACATCTTTGAAGGAAGTGTCTATCTGGGTTATTCATTCATTTTTAAATCAAATTTTCCCTGTCAAGTTGAATGAGATCCTTGTAAGCTCTGGAAATTAATTTTCTGTGGACATAGTTTGCAGATGTTTTCTCTCATTCTGCAGGCTGCCTCTGCACTCCATTGGCTGTTTGCTGTTTGGAAGCTTTCGGGTTTGCTGCGATTCTGCTGGTCAGTCATCTGCATTGGTTCCCTATGCTTCCAGGATCACATCCAAAACATCTTTAATTAGAGCAATGTCTCAAAGCATTTCTCCTGTTTTCTAGTAATTTCATTGGCTTGGGTTTATGCTTAAGCCTCTGGTCCATTCTGATTTCATTTTTTATATGGTGTGAAACAACAATCTGGGTTTTTTAAACAACACAAGTGGATATCCAGGTTTCCCAGCACATAACTCAAGAGGTTCCTCTAACAATGTTCTGGCTGGCTGCCCTGTTCAAAATCAGCTGGCGTAAGTATGTGGGGCTGTTTCTGTGCTGTATATACTGTCCCACTGACCTACGGATTGCTTTTAGTGCCAATAGTATGCTGTTTTGGTGACTACAGCTTGTACTTTTTGAGATAGAGTAGGACTATGTAGCCCAGGCTAGCCTCACACTCACAGAGATCCATTTACCTCTGCCTCCCAAGTGCTGGGATTAAAGGCTGTACCACCATGCCCGGCAGGCTTGTTTGTCTGTTTGTGACTCTTTTTTCTGGTCTCCCCCCATCGTGTCCATAACTCGAATGTTGAAAATGTGTTCACTTAATTGTAACCTCTGAGTCTGAGGTTTTTTTTCTTCTCTTTTTAATTTTTTTCTGTTCTTATTTCCTCTTTTCTTATCTGATTAGACCCATTCTGTTATTGAGGCCTTCAATGGTATTTTTATTTTATTTATTGACTTCATTAGCTCCAAGATTTGGTTTTTGTTTTTGTTTTTCTTGTTTCTTTAAGATCCTGTCTCTTTGCTAAATTTCTCTAATGTCACACACTGTCTTTGTGCTGGTCAGGCTGGGTGCCTGTCAATGTCTGAGAGATACAGGGGCTAGGCTGGATCAATGAATCTATAAGGAGTCCTTGTCAGTGTGCAAAGAGTTAACAGGTGACTTTGCAGGGCCCCCAGGGACTAACTTACCCAGGGGTAGGCTGGCCCTGTTGCTTCCTAGGGCCAGAGGTGGGCCAGCTGAGCTTCTAACAGGCTGCTCAGTTGCTTCTTGGAGGCCTCCTGGGAAGTGGGGAGCTGAGTCACTCAGGATAGGCTGCCTGGCTGCCTGCCCCCGAGCTGAGAGTAAATGGATGGGACTGGTCAGGGTCAGGGACCGGCAGGTAGGGAAACCTGGCTGCTTCCCAAGGCCCTCAACAGGTCAAGCTGCTAAGAATTGATGGTCTGGCCGCTTTTTAAAGAGGCTGAGGGCAGGCAGGTGGCACTTCCTCGTCACTTTTGGAACAACAGGAGGGTGGTTAAGGACACATGAGTGCTATTGGGAGGGATGTAGGCCTGCCAACCAAGCTGATCGGGTGAGCTGCTTGGGTAATTCCTAGGTTTAGGGAGGATGGAAGGTGGGCAGAGACATCTGGTTAGCTCATGGGCTGGGTCCGCTGAACATCTGCTCTGCTGGTCACCAGGCTGTTGGTGGGTGGAGTCTCATCACAGCACTGATCAATCAGCATTTGGGTTTCAGCAGACACGATGTGAGCTGGGCTCACTCTCTGTGGCCGATAATGTGGAAACCTGGGAGCTCCCCCAAACCACTCATTCATTTATTCTCACCGCATTCTGACGGTGTAGCCCAGGCTCCCTTGAACTCACCATGGAGCTGAGCTGGCCTTGACCTTGTCCTCTCACCTCAGGCTTCTAAGAGCTAGGATAACATTCATGAACCCCAGCCCCTATCTCCAAACTGGCCTTTGGCTCGTGAGGGCATCAAACGCTTTAGAGGTTCATGTGTACTGGGCACCTGACTAGTCTCTAATCTCCCAGCAGCAATGAGCAGACCTCTAACCTTTTCTAGGAAGGCTCCTGCACACAGTTTAGTCAGATGCCCTTGGGGAAGCATGCTCAGCCCACTGTCCCTGTGGTCACCATACTGCCGCACTGCCCACTCACTGTAGCTCTTGGGAGGCGACAACTCTTTATTTGTTACTACCCCCAGAGCTCTGCAAAGGTCTTGGTGCTTAGGGGCTGGCTAGGGGAGAGTTGACCTCAGTTCCCTGGGCTGAGGAGCAGGGTGAAGAGTCACAATGGAGTGGGCACGATCACATTCTGGGAGGTGCAGATCTGGATGGAGGCTGAGTTCCGGTCCCCACTGAATCTGGGGGGGGGGGGGAGGAAGTTTTCTCCTATGCCCAGGGCATACTCTGCAAGGAGCTTCCAGAACTAAGCCCTCATGCTGTGTAGACACACACCAATGGGCAACACCGACTTAATGAGCTACACCTCCCCTGACCACCCCCGCCTGCTTCCCTTCTGTGCTTCCTCATCTTCTTTGGCATTTTCAGAGAGGGTCTAGCTATGTAGCACTAGCTGGCCCTGAACTCCTGGCAAACCTCCTGCCTCAGCCTCTTAAATGCTGGGATGACAGACATGAGTCAGACACCTGGCTCCATTTTTCATTCTTTACAGTCTTGGAATTGCAGAAGCAGAAATGGCTCACCCTCAATCTGAAGCTTTGTATGACTTGCTCAGAAGAAACGTCAAGAGCCTTTGGTTTGGGCTTGACTTGGGTGAGTGTGCCAAGACCAGCTCAGAGGACTCTCTTCAGATGCACTGTGTGTCTATAGTTGTGTTCTGCACCAAGTCACCCACGAGCTTGTTTTTCTGAGGCGCCAAAGCCGTCATCCTTTGGTTCCTAATAGACTCCTAATAGAGCTACACTGTATCGGCTTTTAGCCTGGGCAGGCATGAGGTCTCTCCAGGGTCCCCTCACTTGGCAGTCATTCCAGGGACAGGGTGGGGTGCTCAGCTGAGTCCCCACCTTTTCAGTCTTCCATGAATGTCATCAGAACCCTGAGATCCAACTTCAGTTCACCTCTCCCAGATGTTCCAGAATAGTTGTCTTGGCTGAATTTTTCAAAATTACCTCCCCAGTGTCCAATGCAATTCCCGCCACTCAACACAAAATGCACCCTGGGCTGGTAAGATGGCACATGGGGAAAAGGAGCCTATAGCCAAGCCTCATGAGCTGAGTTTGATCCCTAGGACCCACACAGGGAAAGGAGACAGTTGCCTCCTTCAAGTTACCCTCTGAGTTCCACATGTACCCACACATGTCTTCCTCCCCCACACACTAAGTAAATGAAATCTAAAAACATGTTTGAGCCATTGAGCGAGGCCATTAAACTTAATGTCTGAGGGAAGAATGATCTAGAACATAATACACTCTCAGTCCCTTTAGCCTCTCCCCACTGTTGATGCTGGTGGGGTTGATGGACAAGAAGCCCAGAATACCGGGCAGTGTGGTGCAGTGGCCTGGCCTTGGCAGAGTGCACGGGCAGGCCATCAGGATGCTCGCTCTCACCTGCCTCGCCAAGCCCAAGCCAGGTGTGAGGAGTACGGTGCCAGGAGAGAAGAGGGGAATGTGAGGTGATCCAGATCAATCGGTAAGTGCTGACACAAGGTAAATTAAAGACGAAAGTCGGACAAGAAATGAGTGAGGACCCAGGCAGGAACTTCAAAACATTACAGAAAGAAATATACAAAGAGCTATGGAGCCCTAGGGTGAGAAAAGCGTCACAGACCAAGTGACATCTGAGGGAGAGCTGTAAAGGCAGAGGACACAAAGGGACACTTTTCGGTAGCCTATGTGTGGACAGAGTACCAAGCGGAGTGCTGGCGTCACCCGGCCCCCGCTCCAAAGTCCCCCACCTGAGGGGAGCAGTCTGCAATGACTGGAGTCCTCGGTGCCAACAACATGGGAGCCGCTTGTTCAAGTACAGCAGTGGCTCTTAGGGCCAAGACTGGGAGGCATTCCCTGCTGAGGAATGGCACGCACAGTGAGCAGGTATAAAAGAGGGGTTTTCAGGGCAGTGCCCGGAGGTGAGGTACCTGGAGACATCATCCTCTGGTGCTGACAGCTCTGTCAGGTGGTCAAAAGGCTTAAAAAAACCTAAATTACAAGTTATCAGTTGCATCCTGTGTGGCTGAAGATGCCAACAGCCACCTTCCTGCTATGTGCGGCATTCCTGTATCAACAGATGCCAATCACTGGGTTTGTATGTACAGTCTATACAGGTCCCGACAGCTCCTGGCCAGAAGATATTCCGGGAAGGTATACATAGTGTGGAGTGGGCGGGGTAAGGACAGAGCAGTAAGGGCACTTCATACTCCTGACTGCAGGCCAGGCCCCAGGCCACAAACTATGACCGTGAGGGCAACTGCCCAGGCGGTAGGGACTGCTGTTCCCACTCTTACAGGGGAGGCTGAAGCTTGGCTTGACTAAGAAACCTGCACAGGGTCACAGCGCTAGGTAAGTGATGAAGCTGGATGGCAACCCAGGTTTGCCTGGCTCCAAACCCTCATCTCCTCTCCCTTGTGTGGACTGAGGAAGCCGAGCCCCCAGCTGCGTTCAGTCTTTGCTAGGACAGCATAATGAACTACTGTGAGCCTGGTCAGAGTACTGGCATGGTTCTACCCACAAAGATCAATGACCCCAGGGTGAGGTCATGGGGCAAAGACGCCCTTCCCCCATCCCCACTGGCTTTATTACAGTGCCAAGAGATGACAATCTGAGCGTGGCCAGATCACCTCTGCTCAGCTACCGAGCTCCCTGCCCATGCCAACTCAAGTCCATCCTCAGAGAAAGTCTAGGATGTAGCCAGTAGTTAACCCAGCCATGTTTTTTTTTTTTCTTTTTCAGGGTGGGGTGGGGGCAGGTGTGGGCATTCTCTACCTGGAGGTAACATAGTATTTATAATTGGTGTAACCCAGGTCCCCAGGTGACCCTGTGAATATCCACCCTCGAAGCCCTGCCTCCAAAGGGGCTCATGGTTGGACAAAATGACCACTGCTGACGGATGGCAGCTCTGGAATGCTGTGGGCAAGACTCGCTGGTCTTTCCTTTTCTTCCCCTGGTAAACTTCTCCTGTGTTGAGTCCCTGTGTGAGGACTGGGCCAGAGATGACACAACCAGGCTTCCCCTCCCCTTCCTCCTGTGCAGACAGCTCTGCTGGGGCGCCTGCAGACCCTGAAGTCCAAGTTCTCCCCTGCCAATCTGAGGCCACAAAACAATGAGTGTTTGTGAGGCAGCTAGAGGCCGAGGTGGTAGGGGCCTGACCTCCCTGACAGCCTTCCCCACACCCCACTGCTGGGCATGGATGGCATCCTGTGTTCTGGGCATAGCATGCCATGCTCTGTCCTGCCACCTCCTGCCTTTCCTTCCTTCTCCCCCAGTAAGACTGGTGACACGCAGAGGTAGCAGAGCCATCAGAGGTGGCCACTGACGGCCAAGATCACTGTTTCTTTTCCTCAAGGAACCCCATGAGCTAATGGTACCTCCTCCGACTGGTGGTCATTCTCACTGCCTCCTACCTCAGGGCAGGGGAGGAATGGAGACAAGTTCACTGCTATCAGGGGCACCTGTGTATGTAAGTCTCTGAGACAGGTTCAAGGGCATGGACAGGTGCTGGCTAGAAGCACTCCGAGGGGTATATACGCTGAACAAAGTCCTACATTTAAACCTGGCTGATCCTGACGGTGTGCATGGGAGTGGATGGAGTGATGGAGCCTGAGGTGGCAACGGCATTTTGCTTGGTCAGAAGCTCTGTGCCCACAGTTACCCTGGAGACAAGAGATCGGGGCCAATGGCAACATCAGGCCCTAGTCAGGCCTCACAGAGATGGCTTCCTGAGCCCAGATCCCAAGCACATGTCTTACCCACTTGGTGCTCCTGCCCCATTTGGGCGTCTGCTTCTTGGGGTGAGCTCTGCAGCTGACCCTGAGCCCAGATGTTCTATCTGGAGCTGAACAGCAGAGTGATGATATCTGTCTTCCATCTGTGTCAAATTGTCTGACTGACTGAAGGAAACCCTATCTGAGCCCTCAGAACCGGGGTGGGGAGGGAGAAGGAGATGGGTCTGCTCCAGCACAAGAGGCACAAAGACGCCACAAGCTGATAACAGGCTTGGCCTCCCCCAACTTATGCTTTCACGATGCTGTCAGGGGTCAGGGGTCAGGGGTCAGGGGTCAGGCACTTGTCTTTCCTACCAGAGGCTACCCTCTCACTACTTCTTCTATTTGCTTGGCTTTTTGATGAAGTTCTTAGACCGTAGCCCAGGTTGGCCTAGCATTCACTATATATCCCAGGCTGGCCTTGAACTTTAGCAATCCTCCTGCCTCAGTCTCCCAAGTGCTAGAATTATAGATGTGAGCCACTAAGCCCAGCTCCCTTACTTGCTGAGACCTGGACTCTGTATTATGAGGTAGAGCAGGCAGAGAATTTCCGGGAAAGGCAGGCCTGGCTACAGACTTGTCTCCACTGGGAGAACAAGAACCTCAGCCAGGCTCTTCTCTTCTAGCTCTGGCCGTTTGTGGAGGACAGTCACACAGGGACCTCCTTCCCTGGGAGCAGATGAGCAGGGAAAATGGGCCATGTCTTGCAGGTGCCTCGGTCAGGCGGCCTGCTTTCCACCCCCAAGGACTTGTGTAGGGGGTGGGACTGAGACTCGGGCCCTCCCTCTTCGAGGAGTCCCAGTGGAGGCACGGTCTGGGAGCAGGCGAACACACTTGGTGCTTACAACAGCTTTGTAGCTCACAAGCACCAGAGCTCCCCACGTGGGGATCTTGTACCTGAACCAAAACAAGCCAAGCTACTAATCTGAAGAGATCAGTCTTCAAATACCACAGGAATGCAGCCTGCCTGCCGGCTCGCACCAGGGGCTGGGCTGCGCTGCTAAGTAGCGCCCCCCCCCCTTCCTACCGAAGCCCCAAACTTCCTACCACAGCTCGGTTACCAACCAGCATCTCCTCATCCTCCTTTACGGGTTGCTGGCCTTTCCAGGGTGTCCATGTCTCCGGGCACTGCCCTCCTGAGCCCTGGTGCAGGCAGTGCTGAGGACAGGCAGCTTCCGGACCGGAGGCACAGCAGCCCTACCCCCTCCAAAGCCTGTGCCCTGGCCAGCACAGGCCAAAGCTTCTCAAAGTCTGGGAAGGATGAGTGTTTTTGCTTGTCACACTCCTGCCCCAGAATGATAACTGTAAAACAAGACAACAAAAAAGCACCACTAGGGAA